>NW_024429182.1:12182777-12782777 GCF_017639785.1 Mesocricetus auratus
GAGTAATTTCTTTCTACTTAATATTTTTATACCGACAACATGGGTCTCGATATTCCATCAAGTAGGGTGAACTTGTGGTCCTGTTGGGGGACTTTAGAGCTCAGCTTTGTCATCTTCTGTGTGTCCTTGAACAAATCTTTCATCTTCTGTGGATCTCAGTTTATTGTTCTGCAAACTGAAACTCATTAAATGTCTCCTCTGACTCAAACCTTCTGCTACATTTCACTCACCCAGAATTAGAGCTGGCATTTTATGTCTCACATTATTTCAGCTAGTAGAATCAGCATCAATACAAGGCCCAGAGATAGTTGTTTGTGGAAAGGACACACAGTTTATAAGCATGACAATTAGGATTCACAGTTAAGCCAATATGTCAACTCAGTTTAGCATCTAGTTATATTCCAGCCCTCTATATAACTGCAAATGAACTGCCCTGTCTCTTTTTGATAGCATTTCTAATTTATGAAGTGAGGCACATACTGATACCACTTAACAGAGAAAGGATGGAATAAGGTAATGTATGTGCAACAGTGAGATCTGTGCATACATGAAATGGTGTTATAATTGATGGTGATGATGATGACAAAAATACAGTTGGTGACTCTCCATGTTTGCTATTTACACTCCACTTTTGTGAAGAGCTGCCTGTGGAGTTTCTGCAGTGGGATAAGGAGTACTGTGAAATTGAGGACTATCATTCTAATTGAAGGGACCTAAAAACTCACTGTGCCCAATGGCTCTAGGAAACTTTGTCCACCACTGCTGGATGAAGACTTGATGTTGTATATTTCTACAGTTTGTGTCTGGAATAATATGCTTTCTCTGCTAACCAAAATTTCCATGCTTAAATCAGAAAGTTATAGGCCACAGTAACTGATTTTTTTCATGACCGGCTTCAGACAAATCTTATAAGGCTTCTGTGACACCCTCTCCCACCCTCACAAAAGGAAAATAGTCCAGATGGGAAGTCATTGAAGAGAGTTCATAAACATTGGGTTAAAGATGCTGAAGTACATCTTTTCACAGTTGATTACTCTGATACAGGGATGAGAAAGGATTCATTTATCTTTGAGGAGCTAGCCACTGGGAGATTTAGCATGTTCCAATGGGATCATGAGCAATATAAATTGGACTTGGTGTGTAATTTTTTTCTTTTGGAGAGGAAGGCACAAGGGTGAGCAGGTAGACATGAGAGGAAGGAGAAGCAAGTGTGATTGGGGTATATTGTATGAAATTCCCAAATAATATATTGGGGGGAGAAAAATCATATAAAGTCAGAAAAGAGTATACAGAATGAAGTCTTGATAGGAAGAGAGATTTAAGATGCTTTAGAACCTCAGCTAATAGTTACTTTCTTCATGGGAGTACTACTTGTCCCACTTGGGTGCCTAGAGGACAGACACTTGGCATTGCCTCTCACAAAGTCAAGTACTCTAAGCCATTGCAGGTAGTATTGTGGGAACCAGAACCCCTTCTAATGGTCTGCAAACTAGCTGGCTGATTCCTGTGAGTGGTGATGATCTATAAGCTGTGCCTGGGCTGTTTCAGGTTAAGATTTGCACACTCTCTAAAATAGGGACTCTCAGAGCATCATGAAATCACTATAGGGTTTAGGTTGGTTTCGGAACCCCTGCTGTCATCCTGCCTCGCTCTCGCACACTCCTCATCATTATCTGAAACTCCAATCTCATCTCACTTAGGCAGCAGCCGCACAGGCCCCTGGCAAACCTGCAGAAATGTTGACGTTTGGTCTCTTCAGCATAGCCCTCCAGGCATCTGCACAGCTGTCAAGAGTGACGTGCTTTCATGGTTTTCTTGGGAGAAGTTGTCTTCTGTGAAATCGCTGCCTCTTGGACTGAACTAGTGCTGGGCCCTGGTCTCCTCTGCTGGGTGAAGTGGCATGTCCTCCAAGAGGCACTTAAGAGCCTGAGTTAAAAGGCAACTTCCTAAAATAAAGGCAATTCATCCTACCTTTCTATGTTTAAAAAATTGCTGTGCAAGGGGCTCTTGACCATGATTCTTAATTGTATTCTCTGTAATGAATCTGCATGTGTTATGAGGGTGTGTACAGGTAGAGCAGGAAGGGCTACCCCTCTTCTAGATGGCAGAGTGACAGGTACACCTGTTTATTACTGAAAGGCATAGAAGATGCAACTGGGGCAAAGAAGCCCTTAAGAATTCTTGGTGGTGCCGGGCTGTGGTGGCGCACGTCTTTAATCCCAGCACTCGGGAGGCAGACGCAGGCGGATCTCTGTGAGTTCGAGGCCGGGCTGGACCGACAGCCCCAAAACAATACAGAGAAACCATGTCTTGTAAAAACCAAAAAAAAAAAAAAAAAAAAAGAATTCTTGGTGAAATGTTTAAAGTCCCCAGAATTTTATGGAAGATGGTGATAGGTTTTATCATCAGAGTAGGCTGGCATTTATTACAACAGCTAGTATGTGTGTCTGTGTCTGTCTGTCTGTGTAGGCATCTGTGTTTCTCACTAAAATCACTGTTTTCGCAGATATGTTTCATAATGGATTCCATAAATAGAGCTGCAGCAAGTCCTGAAGGGGGAAATGTTGTGAAGCAGAAGGTAGGGTGAAGACACAGGTGACAATATGATAAAGAAATGGCATTGGGAAGAACAGGCAGGCATGAAGACGGCTAGGAGTTGAACATGGATGGACCATGTGGGCCCATTCCTGTTTCTGGGAATCTCTAAAACACAGGTAAGTTTTGCTTTGAAGAAGCTTTCCCAAGTAGTGCCCTAGGCATGTGCACAATTTAGTTATTTTGCTTTATGAATCATTTGGAAGAGAAGACACTTTTGGTCTGGAAATTAAAAGAAAGTAAAGAATGGGTGAAAATAGTAAATAAAAATAGGCAAGCTGAAACAACAGCAACAACCTGGCTTTGAATATAACACTAGAAAAGACATTACTGACAAGACTGACTATCGTCAAAGCAGTAGGATGGAGAGAGGTGAAGCCATTTGTCGCTTCATTAGCAGAATATTCCATACCATTTTAATACAAAGGTAGGCTTTGCATTAAATGTTGATGAGGTATAGCTTTACCTGGAGTATTTGGGTTCTTCTGGGCAGCCGTGAAGTGCATTAGAGACAAGATGCATTTCAATTTGATATCCAGGGAGAAAATGGCTTTTTTCCCCACCCTCTTCTTTTCAGCAGGTTGCTATATGCTGGAAGCCAATTTTTAATGTTATAGATGGGAATCAGTTCACCTTTTAACGTGCAACTTTCCATTGTGTGGAGATTATTTATGAGAGGAGAAACTTGTCTACAGGTTACAGTACTTGGACTCTGCAGAATTTATAACTAAAATAAATTGAGTTTATTTCATCAAAAGCTATTTAGTTCTTATTAGCTGTCTTTATTTATTTGGAAATGATAGTATCTGCTAATCTATAACGCACAAGGGCTCTTGATAATCAAAACAGCAAAAACATTTCTAGAAGTATCATTTGCTAAAAGATGATTTTTAAATGAGTTTAAGATTTAGAACCCACTTTCACTTCCTGTTGTCTAGTTTAGGTCTGATGGAGGGCTTTCTGTTTAGAAATATCATGTGTGAGGGCCATATATAAAGGTTCTATACTATGAGAACCTTACAATAAAATATGCACATCCAAGGATTCAATTTTCCCATCTGCAGACAAAAGTCTGGGGCCATTTGAGTTATATTGCCTTACAGAGTAAGGTTAAAGACTTTCAAATGGGATCAGATGTAAGCTGATGAATCTGGGATTGCAGATATTTTCATTACAAGAAGCACCACCATTCTGCAGCTGGGACAATTGTTTTTAATTAATCTGAATAAACAGTGAGGCTTTGACAAACAAATAATAACCATGAAATTAAACAGCTCTTTGGTTGGGGGGTGATGAAAACCTTCCAAGGAGGCAGTATTGCCTTTGAGCTTTGGAAGGATTGTATTTAATAAGTAGTTCACTACATTCATGAGAGAAGACTGGGAAATAGGGTTCATGCTCTGAGATATGGAGAAACATTTGACTTGTTGGAATTGCAGGAAAGTGAGACTCATAGAATTTGGGAGCTGAATGGGCTGCAGTAATCATGTATATCATCTATTCTTCATTATTTCCAGAAAAGGCAAAAAAAGATTGAACAGCACAGAGGGAGAATGGAACTTGTCAGTCTCTTTTATTTCATATTCATAAGAATAATCATAGTTACAGACATGGGGAAAACACTGCTTATTCTCTTGGTGAGAAAAGCTTTCAGGTAACATTTTATTAATCAAAATAATAGAAATTTGAAGCTTCTGATAATTGGCAATTTCATTAATATATAGCAACTATATTTCAAGAGGTTTGCTACGAAGAAGAACCATTGAATTTGTGTCATGCATTAAATAAGATTCTTTCATGGACATTATTCCAAGAAACTGTTGGTTTTGGAATGAACCAAGATCACCATATTCTAGAACCTGCTGGTCTAAACAGGAGGGTGTCACATACTTAAAACTATGCCCATCTCCAGAGTCTAGGCACTTTGACTAGAATAGACTTGTAAGAACAATGTATGAGGTTCACCTATGATGATCCTGCCTGCCATTGTTGCTCTTTCTGAATCCCACCCACCCCCTACACTTACACAAGGTACAAGACAAAAAATCCTCAGAGCTGAGTAATACTCCATTGTGTAAATGTACCACATTTTCACTTCCACAGATAGAGAGTCTGGGAAACAGGAAAGAACCTAAAAGATATGCATATATACATAGTACCCAAGAGAAGAGGATGGAGACAAGATCCTCTGAATGGATGGGGAACAGGGCGAGGGGGGGTAGTGGGACCTGGGAAGAATAGAGGGGGTAAAGAGGAAGGGAGTTGGTCATGGGGGAACAGGAAGTTGAGGGGGTGGGGGTAGAATAGGGGGAAGAGGGAATCATAGGATCGAAGACAGATCAGGCACCAGAGTGACCTCGAGTGATCTAAAGGTATAACATCAATTGGCAAGCTAAGCAATAGTGGAAGGACCACCTCGAATGCCCATTCCTGATAATGAACTTGATGTCTATAACTATCCGGGAGCCTTCATCCTGGGACTGATAGAAGCAGAGGCAAACACACATCTAAGCACTGAACTGAACCCAAGGAACCCAGTGACAGAGAGAGAGGAATGATGAGCAAATTGGCAAAGAATGGGCTGGCAAAACCAGCAGAGACAGCTGATCTGAACAGGGGAGTGCTCTTGGACCCCAGACCGACAGTGGGGAGGCCAGAATGGGACTGATCTGGACCCCCCAAATGTGAGTGTCAGTGAGAAGGCCTGGACAACCTATGGGGCTCTGAGCTGTGGATCAGTGTCTATTCCTGGTATACAATCTGTCTTCATGTGCCTATAGCACAAAGAGAGATGCTCTCTCAGCCTGGACTCTTAGGGGAGTGCCTTGACCCTACCAAGAGTAAAATGATAGACTCTAGACATCCCCTATGTGGAAGTATGTGGCAATAGGGTGGGAGGGAGGGTGGAAGGGGAGTGCGGGAGGAGGGGAGGGAGAGGAAACTGGGATTGACATGTAAAACAAGCTATTTAAAATTAAAAAAAAAAACTAACGATAAAAAAAAAATCCTCAGAGCTGCTTTTCCTCAGGTAGGGTCTTTAATCCTGTGAAGACTCTGAGATTACAACAATCAAAGTTCGAATTAGCCATGCCCTAACTAGTGTAACCACCTTAAACCCCACCTTATACTTTTCTCTTTTGAGTGGCATTCACTGTCAATTTTGTCAAGCTGCAAAAACATGGAAGGTTTTGCAAGGGTTGGCGGCAGAGCTCAAACACTCCATGAATGGTAGGTACCAAGCACAAAGCACTGTTGAAGTCACCGCTGAGCCAAAGCAAGTCCAATGGTAATCCTGCCAAAACCAACCTACAGATGCAATGCAATCCCCATTAAAATGCCAGCAAAATTCTTCACAGACCTTGAAAGAACAATAATCAATTTTGTATGGAAAAACAAAAGACCAAGGATAGCCAAAATAACTCTACTCAACAAAGCAACATCTGGAGGAATCGCCATCCCTGACTTTAAGCATTATAATAGAGCTGTAGTCCTGAAAACAGCTTGGTATTGGCACAAAAATAGAAAGGTAGAGCAATGGAATTGAATTGAACACCCTGATATTAACCGATACATGTATGAACATCTAATCTTTGACAAATAAGCTAAAAATATACAATGGGAAAAAAAGAAAGCATCTTCAACAAATGGTGATGGCATAACTGGATGCTGGCATGTAGAGGAATGTGGAGAGATCCATGTCTATCGCCATCCACAAAACTTAAGTCCCAATGAATCAAAGATCTCAAAATACATCCAGCCACACTGGACCTCTTAGAAGAGAAAGTGGGTGGTACCCTTGGTACAGAAAACTGCTTCCTGAATATAACACCAGTAGCACAGACACTGAGGTCAACAATTAATACATGGGACCTCCTGAAACTGAGAAGCTTCTGTAAGGCAAAGGACACAGTCAACAAGACAAAAAGGCATCCCACAGAATGGGAAAAGATATTCACTAACCCCACATCTGATAGAAGGATGATCTCCAAAATTTACAAAGAACTCAAGAAGCAAGTCTCCAAAACACCAAAGGAACCATTTAAAGTGGGCTACAGAACTAAATAGAGAATTCTCAAAAGAGGAGTCTAAAATATCTGAGAGACACTTGAGAAAGTGATCAATATCCCTAGCCATCAGGGAAATGCAAATCAAAACAACATTGAGATACCTTCTTAATCCTGTCAGAATGGGTAAAATGAAAAACACCAATGACAGTTTATGCTGGAGAGATTGTGTAGAAAGGGGAACACTCTTCCACTGCTGGTGGGAGTGCCAATCCCTACAGCCACTTTGGAAATAAGTATGGAGATTCCTCAGAAAAATGGGAATAAGCCTACCACAAGATCCAGAAATTCCACTCTTAGGCATACATCCAAAAGATTCATACAACAAGGATATCTATTCTAATATGTCCATAGCAGCATTATTTGTAATAGCCAGAACTTGGAAGCAACCTAGATTCCGCTCAACTGAAGAGTCGATAGAGAAAATGTGGTACATTTACACAATGGAGTACTATTCAGCAGAAATAAACAATGGGATCCTGAAATTTGCAGGCAAATGGATGGCACTAGAAAAAAACATCCTGAGTGAGGTAACCCAGTCACAAAAAGAGAAACATGATATGTACTCTCTCGTTTATGGATTTTAGACATAGATCTGGGGAATGTAGCCTAAAATCCTACTACTAGAGAGTCTGGAAAACAAAACCTTCATTCAATGGCTCATGGAAGGAGAGGCAGACTTCTACAGCTAAACACTGAGCTGAACTCAAGGAATCCAGTGACAGAGAGGGAGGACTGATGAGCAAAGGGGTTAAGACAGGGCTGGTTTAATCCCCTGAAACAGCTGATCTGACAAGGTTTAGCTCTTGAATCCCAGACTGATGGCTGGGAATCCTGCATGGGACTGATCAAGACCCCCTGAACGTGGATGTCAGTGAGGAGGCCTAGGCAATCTATTGGACCTTGGGCAGTAGATCAGTATTCATCCATCACATACAAATGGACTTTGGGAGACCAGGGGACCAGCTGTTCCGACAGGACTAGGTAAAACAGGCCCTGCATCCGGGCCTGTGTTCCAGTGCCTGGGGATTGCCTGGGAACTGCATGGAGCTTCCAATCCTGGTGGGAGCCAAACACTCCAGATTTCAGGTCTTCTCTCCCACCAACAAGACCAGGCAACCAGCAAATACAGCAAAGGATCCAGGGGACCAGGTGGGAGGCTAAGCACCCCAGATTCCTGGTCTTCTCCTCCACCCACGGGACCAGAACGAAGACAAGGAATAGAAGAACTACCAGATTATTGGAATTGCTAGCACCCACCAAAAGGGAACTCTGGTCCTGTAACCACCAGATGAGTAAGAGGCTCTTTCTGCACCCACTAGAAGAAGATATGGGAAAGAGACAATACAAAAACACACTCAGCAACAGAAAAACAAATATGAAACCACCAGATTCTAGAGACTCCACACCAGCAAGACTCCAACATTCCAATGCAAATGAAACAGAAGAGAATAACCTGAAAACTACCTTCATGAAAATGATAGATGCCCTAAAAGAGGATATAGGAAAATCCCTCAAAGAAATGGATGAAAAAACAAACCAAGAAATGCAGGAAATGGAAGAAAAAACAAACCCAAAAATACAAGACCTCAAAGAAAAAGCAAACCAAAAATGCAAGAAATGGAAGAAAAAACAAACCAAAAAATTCAAGAAATTGAAGAAAGCACAAACCAAAAAATTCATAAAATGCAACAAATGGATGAAAAGATAAACCAAAAATTGCAAGAAACAACGCAAACAGTGCAAGGGTGGACAACTGAAATAGAGACAAAAAAAATACAATCTGAAGAAAGGCTGGAAATAGAAAAGCTGGGCAAATGGTCAGGTACTACCGATACAAGCATAACCAACAGAATACAAGAGATGGAAGAGAGAATCTCAGGTGTTGAAGATACACTAGGAAACATGGATTCATCAACCAAAGAAAATATTAAGTCCAACAAATCCTTAACACAAAACATCCAGGAAATATGGGACACCATGAAAAGACCAAACCTAAGAATATTAGGTATAGAAGAAGGAGAGGAAAACAACCTCAAAGGGGCAGAAAACATATTCAACAAAATCATAGAAGAAAACTTTCACAACCTTAAGAAAGACATGCCAATGAAGGTACAAGTAGCTTACAGAACACCAAATAGAGTGGATCACAAAAAAAAGTCCCTTCGCCACATAATAATCAAGACCCCAAATATACAGAATAAAGAAAGAATATTAAGAGCAGCTACGGAAAAAGGCCAGGTAACATATAAAGGCAAACCTACCAGAATTACACCTGACTTCTCCATGGAAACTCTGAAACCCAGAAGGTCCTGGATAGATATTCTACCAACACTAAGAGACCATGGATGCCAGCCCAGACTATTATACCCGGCAAAACTCTCAATCACTATAGGTGGAGAAAACAAGATATTCCATGACAAAACTAGATTCAAGCAATGCGTATCCACTAACCCAGCCCTACAGAAAGTTTTGGAAGGAAAACTCCAACCCAAGGAAGTTAACTACAACCAGAAAAACATAGGCATTAGAGAATCCTTCTCTACCAACAGCCAAAAGAACAAAGGGGTGAAATTCCACACATAATTCCACCAACAACAACTATTCCAAATCAAAGAAGAATGAGCAATCAATGGTCATTAATATCCCTCAACATTAATGGCCTTAATTCACCCATAAAAAGACTCAGACTAGCAGAATGGATTCGAAGACAGAATCCATCCTTCTGCTGCATACAAGAAACATACCTCAACCTCAAAGACAGACATTACCTGAGAGTTAAAGGTTGAGAAAAAATTTTCCAATCAAATGGACTCAAGAAACAAGCAGGGGTAGCAATCCTAATATCTAACAAATTACACGTTAATCTAAAATCAATCAAAAGAAATGAAGGGGGTCATTACATACTCATCACAGCCGAAATCCACCAAGATGAAGTGTCTATCCTGAACATCTATGCCCCAAATACAAAGGCATCCATATTCGTAAAAGAAACATTACTAAAACTTAAATCACATATAAAGCCCCACGCACGTATAGTGGGAGATTTCAACACACCATTCTCACCACTAGACAGGAATACCAGACAGAAACTCAACAAAGAAGCAAAGGGTCTAATAGAAGTAATGACCCAACTGGGATTAACAGACATCTATAGAACATTTCATCCACATTAAAAAATATATATACCTTCTTCTCACCCCCACATGGAACCTTCTCAAAAATGGACCCCATACTTGGCAACATATCAAACCTCAGCAGCTTCAAAAAAATTGGAATAACTCCATGCATCTTATCAGACCACCATGCTTAAAATTAGAATTCAACAACAACACAAATTGAAGAAAACCTACAAACTCATGGAAATTGAATAATGCACAACTGCACCATTCCTGGGTGAAAGAAGAAATTAAAGACTTCCTAGAATTCAATGAGAATGAAGACACAACATACCCAAACCTATGGGACACTATGAAAGCAGTGCTACGGGGGGAGGTTCATAGCACTAAGTGCTCACATGAAGAAACTGGAGAATAGTTATACTAGAGAATTAACAGCACAGCTGAAAGCTCTAGAGCACAAAGAAGCAAACTCCCCCAGGAGGAGTAGATGCCAGGAAATAATCAAATTGAGGGCTGAAATCAATAAAGTAGAAACTAGGAAAACAATACAAAGAATCAATGCAATGAAGAGTTGGTTCTTTGAGAAAATCAACAAGATAGACAAACCTTTGTCCAAAATTACCAAACAGCAGAGTGTGAACATGCAAATTAACAAAATCAGAAATGAAAAAGAGGACATAGCAACGGACTCTGAGGAAATTCAGTACTCCACAAAATTTGAAAATTTAATGAAATGGACGACTTCCTGGATAACTATCACTTGCCAAAATTAAATCAAGAACAGATAAGCAATTTAAATAGACCTATAACCCCTATGGAAATAGAAGCAGTCATCAAAAGTCTCCCAACCAAAAAAAGCCCAGTTCCAGATGGCCTCAGTGCAGATTTCTACCAGCAATTCAAAGAACAGCTTATACCAATTCTTCTCAAAATATTCCACACAATAGAAGCAGAAGGGTCTTTGTCAAACTCTTTCTATGAGGCTTCAATAACCTTGATCCCCAAGCCACAAAAAGACACAACTAAAAAAGAGAACTTCAGACTAATATCCTTCATGAACATTAATGCAAAAATACTCAATAAAATACTGGCAAATTGCATCCAAGAACACATCAAAACAATCATTCACCACGATCAAGTAGGTTTCATCCCAGGGATGCAGGGATGGTTCAACATACAAAAATCCATCAATGTAATCCACCATGTAAACAAGCTGAAAAACAAACATCACATGATCATCTCACTAGATGCCAAAAAAGCCTTTGACAAAATCTAACACCCCATCATGATAAAGGTCTTGGAGAGATCTGGGATAACAGGAACATACTTAAACATAATAAAAGCTACATACAGTAAACCAACAGCCAACATCAAACTAAATGGACAGAAACTCAACGCAATTCCTCTAAAATCAGCAACAAAACAAGGCTGTCTACTCTCTCCATACCTTTTCAACATTGTACTTCAAGTTCTACCATTGCCATAGGACAACAAAAGGGGATCAAGGGGATACAAATTGGGAAGGAAGAGGTCAAACTTTCAGTATTTGCAGAAGATATGATAGTTTACATAAATGACCCAAAGAACTCTACCAGGGAACTCTTGCAGCTGATTAACACCTTCAGCAAAGTGGCAGGCTACAAGATCAACTCAAGAAAATCAGTAGCCCTACTATATACAGATGGTAAAAGTGATGAGAAAGAAATCAGAGAGACATCACCCTTTACAATAGCCACAAACCTTGGGGTAGCACTAACCAAACAAGTGAAAGACCTGTATCTCAAGAACTTTGAATTTTTAAAGAAAGAAATTAAAGAAGCCCTCAGAAAATGGAAAGATCTCCCATGCTCTTGGATAGGTAGGATCAATGTAGTAAAAATAGCAATCCTGCCAAAAGCAGTCTACAGATTCAATGCAATCCCCATTAAAATCCCAGCCCAATTCTTCACAGACCTTGAAAGAACAATAATCAATTTTGTATGGAAAAACAAAAGACCCAGAATAGCCAAAACAATCCTGTTCAACAAGGCAACGTCCGGAGGCATCACCATCCCTGACTTCAAGCTCTATTATAGAGCTATAGTCCTGAAAACAGCTTGGTATTGGCACAAAAATAGACAGGTAGACCAATGGAATTGAATTGAAAACCCTGATTTAAACCACACACGTATGAACATCTGATCTTTGACAAAGAAACTAAAAATATACAATGGAATAAAGAAAGCATCTCCAACAAATGGTGCTGGCATAACTGGAGGCTGGCATGTACAAGAATTCAGATCGATCCATGTTTATTGCCATGCACAAAACCTAAGTCCAAATGGATCAAAGACCTCAACATAAATCCAGCCACACTGAACCTCTTAGAAGAGCAAGTGGGTTGTACCCTTGAACAAATTGGTACAGGAGACAGCTTCCTGAACATAACACCAGTAGTACAGACAGTGAGATCAATAATTAATAAATGGGGCCTCCTGAAACTGAGAAGCTTCTGTAAGGCAAAGGACATAGTCAGCAAGACAAAAAGGCAGCCCACAGAATGGGAAAACATATTCACTAATCCCACATCTGACAGAGGGTTGATCTCCAAAATTTACAAAGAACTCAAGAAACAAGTCTCCAAAACACCAAAGGAACCAATTAAAAAGTGGGTTGCAGATCTAAATAGAGAATTCTCAATAGAGGAGTCTTAAATGGTTGAGAGGCACTTGCAAAACTGATCAACATCCATAGCCATCTGGGAAATGCAAATCAAAACAACTCTGAGATGCCATCTCACTCCTGTCAGAATGGCTAAAATCAAAAACACCAACAACAATTTATGCTGGAGAGGATGTGGTAAAAGGGGAACACTCCTCCATTGCTGGTGGGAGTGCCAACTTGTATAGCCACTTTGGAAATCAGTATGGAGATTCCTCAGAAAAATGGGAATAAACCTACCACAAGACCCAGCAACTCCACTCTTAGGTATATACCCAAAAGACACCCATTCATACAACAAGGATGTCTGTTCCACTATGTTCATAGCAGCATTATTTGTAATAGCCAGAACTTGGAAGCAACCTATATGTCCCTCAACTGAAGAGTAGCTAGAGAAAATGTGGTATATTTACAAAATGGAGTACTATTCAGCAGAAAAAAAACAATAGAATCCTGAGATTTGCAGCCAATGGATGACACTAGAAGAAACCATCCTGAGTGAGGTAACAAAGTCACAAAAAGAGAAACATGGCATGTACTCTCTCATATATGGATTTTAGACATAGATCTGGGGAGTGCCAGCCTACAACTCCATGGCCAGAGAATCTGGGAAACAGAACCTTCATTCAGTGGCTGATGGAAGAAGAGGCAGACTCTCATGGCTAAGCAATGAGCTGAACTCAAGAAAGCCAGTAACAGGGAGGGAGGACTGATGACCAAAGGGATTAAGACTGGGCTGGTTTAATCCCCAGAAACAGCTGACCTGACAAGGCTTAACTCTTGAATCCCAGGCTGATGCCTGTGAATCCAGCATGGGACTGATCAAGACCCCCTGAATGTGGGTGTCAGTGAGGAGGCCTAGGTAATCTTTTGAGCCTTGGGCAGTAGATCAGTATTTATCCTGAGTATACAAATGGACTTTGGACTCCCACCCAACAATGTGAGATGCACTCTCACCCTGAACTCTTGGAGGAGGGTCTAGGCTCTGCCCTGTATGAAATTACAGACTATGGACACCCCCAAGGAGGGCCTCACCCTCCCTGGGGAAATGAGGGGATATTGGGGGAAGTGGGGGGTGGGCACGGGAGGAGGGGAGGGAAATGGAGAGGGACCTGGAACTGACTTGTGAAGTAACCTTGTTTCTAATTTAAATTTAAATTTAAAAATAAATAATTAAAAAGAAAAAAAAGAGGACTTTGGGTTCCCATCTCACAATTAGAGATTCACTCTCATCCTGTACTCTTGGTGGAGGGTCTAGGCCTTGCCCTGGATGAAATGACAGACTATGAACACCCCATGGAGGGCCTCACCCTCCCTGGGAAATGAGGGGGTGCTGGGGGGGTTGGGGAGGGCGTGGGAGGAGGGGAGGGAAAAGGAGAGGGGTCAGGGATTGACATGTGAAGCAACCTTGTTTTTAATTTAAATTTAAATTTAAAAATAAAAAAAATTTAAAGTGAAATGATAATAACAAAGATTGTGAAAAGTCAGACAATGCTCAAAAGGTTCCATAATCTCAATTTATATCAAACTTCTTATTTTTTCGGGCTTTCAATTGTGTTGTCATTTCAAGTATTTCTTTCTTGGGGATACTAGAGTCTTAGTATATCCTCAGTTTGTACACTTGTTTTGTTTTTTGTTTGTTTGTTTGTTTTTCTTTTTCTCCAGACAGGGTTTCTATAGCTTTAGAGCCTGTCCTGGAACTAGCTCTGTAGATCTGGCTAGCCTTGAACTCACAGAGTTCCACCTACTTCTTCCTCCTTGTTTTAGTGGAAGATGTACTTTATAGACAAGACACAGATGCCCTGTTGAGGGGAGCAAATACCTTGACCAAGAAGCAAAGGCAATGATGTCTTCTCTGGTGTTTCACCATTATCATCATGTGGTTGTCACATGTGTTATGATAAAGTTAACGGGGACTTTGTCGGATTCCATGGCAGGTGAGAATGACCAAGGCAGAGGGACAAACAAGCGAGGCAGACAGTGCTTTAGTGAGAAGTTTTATTAGAAAGGGAAAGACGGGCCTTGGGGGTGGGGATGAGGGGTTGAAGAGGCACAGAGACAGAGAGAGGACAGAAGAGAAGAGGGAGATAGGAAAAGCTCTGTCTGCCCAAGGGGAACAGTGGGAAAGAGAAGAGCAGGGAAAAGAAGAGAGCATAAGTGGGGGTTTCTTTCTTTAAAAGGGGTCCTTTGCACCTGGGCTGACCAGGGTACTGCCTGAATGCATTCTGTCAGGTGACATGGGCAGGCGAGCATAATGCCTGAGTCCTTACTTGTGAACAGTCCTATCCTCAGCTTTCAAGAATCACATGCACTCTCTGTCTGCTCCTGCTCCTTTTTATCTGAGTCTTCACTTGTCTTGCCTCGTTGTCCTCCTCTTCCCATCACAGCAAGACAGACACAGGAAACATTCCTTAAGGAAGAGGAGTGAGATGGATAATTAATGTAAATATGTTAAAATGCTAGGGTTTTCATCTTTGGTTGCCTCTTTCCATACGAGGCTTTCACTTGGGGCACCAGTGAGCTCCCAAATCTGCTCTTATTTTAATCTGTTTTATCTCTGTTTTGCCTTGGGGCTTTTTACCTTTTCTGCCTTCCTTCCTTCCTCCCTCCCTCCCTCCCTCCCTCTCTCTCTCTCTCTTTCCTTCCTTCTTTTCTTTCTTCCTTCCCTCTCCTTCCTTCCTTCCTTCCTTCCTTCCTTCCTTCCTTCCTTCCTTCCTTTTGCCCTACTTCCCTGCTTTTCTTGTCTGGCTGGCAGCTGCCTGGCTTCTACTCCCAGGCATCTCTCTCTCTTTCTCTCTTGTTCTTTCCTTGTTCTCTATTGAGCCTAGACTTGTCTTTCTACTTATTATCTCTGCCTGACAACCCTGTTATCCCTCTACTGCCTAGCTATGGGCTGTTCAGCATTTTATTAGAATCATGTGCCTTAGACAGGCAGGGGAAACAAATGCAACACCTCTTTACATAATTAAACAAATGCAACACAAACAAATGTGACACATCTTTACATAGTTAACAAAGGCAGTAGAAACAAATGTAACACACCTTCACACAGTTAAAGTGATATTCTATAGCATAAACAAATGTAACACAGCTTTGACTAGTGAAAGAAATATTTTACAACATTTGCCCTTTTTGTTTAAATAAAAAGAAAGCTTTTAACTTAACATGGTAAAACTATATACAATAAATCACTCTATTTTCTGTTCTACATTGATGAGTCCAAAGCTCCCTACCTGCTATCCTAACCAAGGAAATCTATAACTGTAACTATCTAGTCTTCAATTTCATCAAAGACCCCAGAAGGATATAATATTACCTGAGTAAACAGACATGCAAACCACTCCCAAATGACAATGGCATCTGGCTGCCTAAACCAAAGGTTCCACTGCAACATTGGGCACCATCTTCAGTCTACAGGCCTAGAATATCTGGAAGACTTTTCTATGAAGCAGGAAATTTGAAAGACTGTCCCACCTTGTTTTGGCAAAATTAAGCAGTTGCTTTACTTTTTGTCCTGCAGCATATCTGGCAGACTTTTCTGTGAAGTAGGGATTTTGAAGGACTTTTCTACCTTGTCTTGGCAAAGTCTGGAAGTCTTTTTCCTTTGTGTTCTTCTTGTCAAGTTTTTACAGCATACTATCAGCAGTCAAGGAAAGAACAGTGTCTTTCTCAAGTGATTAGCCTGGCCACAAAGAAAACAAACTCCATATGGAAGTTTTCTGATGCCCATCATCCTTTCCTGAAGTAAATTGGTGCTGCCAGGAACAGACATATTTCACTGTCACTAAAAGCCTTCAGTTATTAAACATCTTGAATGCCATATTCTGTAAGTCTTTGAAGTGTTTGAAGATCATCTATCTAAAATACACCTGTTCAACCCTGAAAACATACCTAATATGACTACAAGTTTGATTATTATAGATGACTAATTATACATTAAATTATATATATAAAATACCACACACTGGAATACAAATATACATACAGCATGGCAAAATTGACTTTAAATTTGTATCAATATACTAAAATCCATACCAATGTAAAGTATTTTAGGTTAATAGTTGTCTTCTTATCCTATATTTCTGCATTCCCCCTAAATAATGACAAGCATCCATAACTCATTGAATAATCAAAAGTCATCCACCCCACATCTTAGGAATGGGGGCATTTTGATCTCTAGACTACTTCCTGTTGTCTGTGAACTAAGGCAACTTTAGGGAACCTGAGAAAATTGAGATAATGATCAAGTCCCGGAAAAACTCGCTATAACATTTGTTGTCGCATCTTTGTGCAATTGGAAAGCACAAGGTTTATCTGCAATTCTGGCTAGACTAGTCTGTGGGGCTGGACCACCTCACCAAGTAGCCTTGAAGTTTTCTGGATGAAGAACCTGAGGAAACTAGGAAATTGTAACAGAGGCATATCGAGAGGCTGGATCACCTGAGCCACTAGTTTTCATTGGCGTCTGGTCCCCTTGCTCTGAAAACACACAAACTTTCGAAGGTAACATACTTATATGCATTAACACAAGTATGAACTGTGCACTGTAGAAAGTCAGCCAAAGATGATTTGTTGTTGTTTTACGCTTGAGCAGGTAAAAGTATATATTACCTGTCTTGTAGTTTTGTTTTGGTTAGTTCTGTTTCTGTTTTACTTATTAGTATTTTTTAAGGCAAGGTTTCTCTGTCTAGACCTAGCTGTACTAGAACTTGCTTTGTAGACCCAGCTGGACTGGAACTCAATGAGATCTTCCTGCCTCTGGCTCCCAAGTGGAGTGCTGAGATTAAGGTGTGCACCGCTACAACCTGTCTTGTAATTTTTCTGGGTTTATCTCCTTATATCTGTAGTCAAGATTTTCAGGAGGTCTCCTCTTCTCAAGACTGAACTCTATTAACATTGAACGAGTTCTCAGCTTTTCATTTCCTGTGGAAACAAAAGCATAATGTCTTCCCAAGCACATTTTCTGACTTCCGTTTTAAAGTTAAAACTAGGCTGGTTTAATTCTGCAGTCCCTCTTACAATTCAGTGTCTCTCAGCAGCTGTTGTTCACTCATTAACATTCAAATATTCAAAGACAGCACAACACTATAGAGGATCCAGTCTCCCTGGGTATTTTCCATCTTTGCATGGCTTATTCTCTTTTGTATTTATTTACTCTTTCTTTAAAGATTTTATTTATTTTTAAGCTATTTATTTTTTCTGACATATTATTTTTCTTTTCTTTCTTAAACCTATGAACATTTTTAAACACAATGTAACTATTTAGAGGTTTTTTTTTATTCCCATGAAAGCCTGCAGCTGCATTCTCTGATGCATGAGCTAAACTGTAAACTGCTAAGTGACTTTATGTTGGCTCTAACCCACTGGGGTCTGTGAAAACTGAATTTTGTGCCCCAAGCCTTGTGAGAGCTGAATTCAGCTGAGGACTGTGTCTAATCACCCCAGCTCTAGAAAGCTGGTACTCTGTACCGTAGCAGGTATTTTTACTTAGCTTTTCTTTTTTTCAATTTTTCAGGCCTTGTGTGGAAATTTGGGCCCACATTGGAATGGTAAATGTAGTAGACTTTCTTTTGGGTCAACATCCAGCAGAGATTTATTAGTTTTACATGCTTGGACTTAACTTAGCTCTTATTTTTAATTGTTTCTTTTTATCTACATTTTGCTTTGGGGCTTTCTTTCTTTTCTTCCTTCCTTTCTTTCTTTCCTTCTTTCTTTCTGTTCTACTTACCTGCTTCTTGAGTCTGACTGGTGACTACCTAGCTTCTGGCCCCTGGCATGATCCTCTCTTTCTTCCTCATTCATGACTCCTCCTTCTTCTCTCTGGAGCCTTGATTTCTCCTCCTACTTATTCTCTCTTCCTGCCAGCCCTGCCTATCTCTCTCCTACCTAGCTACTTGCCATTCAGCTTTTTACTAGACCAGTCAGGTTCCTTAGTCAGGCAAGGTAAAACAAATGCAACACATCTTTACATAACTAAACAAAGGAATCACAAACAAATGTAACACATCTTTAACAAAGACAGCAGAAGCCAATGTAACACACCTTCATAGAATTAAAGTAATATTCCATGGCATAAGCAAATATAATACTTCTTTGCCTAGTTAGAGAAATACTATGTAACATCTCTCTTTTTGAATAATAATCTTATCTCACCCTCCCTCTCACCAACATGTCATTGTTTGTAGCTGACTATTCTACATGTATTATCTTTGCTTGTGTATAGTACATATATACCTGCAAACCTTTGTATTCATGTGTCCACACCATATCTTTACCGAAAGACCTGTGTGTCTTCCGTAGCTACATTTGTTCACCTTCTCATAGTGAACACCTACCTTCTCCCAACTCCTGTTCTTCTCTGGCAAATACACTGACTGAATATAAGTATTAGTTTGCAGGTACTGATGGCTTATCTAATATTGCCACAATTATCGAAACTATGTACTCTTGCTCTTCCTGTGACACTTGCCTGAATTATTTTATGTTTATTTAAGACAAATAGGGCATGTAGAAAGGAAATATTTGGCTAAAATCTGTATCCAAAAACCAGTCCTCCCATTTTAAGGTTCTCATTCATGCTTGATTATCTCCCACTCCCCATAAAACTGTATCTTAAGAAAGATCTTAAGTTTTGTGCCGAAAGCATTAAAAATATTTAGCTGAATCTCAGACCTGTATAGGTTATTTCATGTGTTGGTTGTGTTACTATGTGTGGTATTAAATTTTTCCTCACTGCAGAAAAAGCAAGTTTTCCACCTGGTAACTCTCCATCCATACTTAAGTAAGGGAAGTGTAATGAAGAGTACTTTTCCCTTCTCAAAGACAGCTAGATGATAACACTTTACTGCACTGAACTCCCAACTGATTTCCAAAATGAGACGAGAAAGCACATGGTATGGTTTTTTTCTCCCCCAAAATAAAAAATGTAGGCCAGGGACTAAATAGTTTGACTCAAAAAGTAGAATGTGGGAGAGTAGATTATAAATAACTCTAGTTTGCATTTTTAATATCTGCTATGTGTTAGATGCTATGACAAGTGTTTTATAAACTTTATATTCACTTCCCACATTAACTCTGTAAAATGGGCTAAGGTTGCACCAAGCTAAGTCCTCTGGGTCTGTGTCCATACCATTCCTAGTTTACCTTTAACTACTTCTCGGGAAATTCCCACAAAGTCTTGTAGGAGAAACGGGAGATTTTAATATAGGAGCACTTGTACCTATTGAATAGAACTGTATTTTCTCTACAGCAAGATATGAGGGGATAAACATGAGGATTTATAAGAGAAATAAATAAAAGATCAGCAATATACTTTCCAACCTTTGAGTTGCCCAGCCGTGGAATGGGATGAGTCTCAGAGAAAGATGACTCTTTCAGTGCAGGGTTTTATAAAAGGGGATTTGGTATCTGTATCTGAGAAAGTCAATGATGTTGTTAGCAAACTTTTAAACTGTAAAGCTGCATGGTTCTGGTTTATGGAAATGATAATTTCCAAGCCCCTAGATTATATCTGCTTGTACTACATCTGCCAAGGCTGCTGTTACATTTACTCTGACTGTACTGAATAATTCTTATCTTGGAAATTCCCTGCTTGCTACCTTAAACAGCTATGAGCCTACAGTTCCATTAGTGAGTACTTTTGTAAGATAACTGCAGAAGTCTTTAGGGAAAGTCTGGAATGTGCTTTCTTAGTCACAGTGATTACATTAGCAGTTTCTTGAAAATCAGGACTTTGGTGAATAAGATAGGTATTATTGAGAAGTCTTAAATAAAATATGCATAAAACATCTGAATCTTCAAGTCTTTGCCATATTATATTCCATATGGTCTAGAACAAATCATTACAAGTAGTAAGAATAAAATGCAGCATATTACAATTGGAATTTTGAGTTCAGTACTTTAGTTTATATGTCACGAAGCCAATCAGAAATTTGGACAAAACTACATTTTTTTTTAAATTCAGGAATCATGAACTAATCTAGAAAGATCGTTTAGGACTCTTTTTTTTTGCGTATTCTTTATGTTTTCCTCATGCAATATAATACATCCCACCTGGAGCCTTCCTACTTCCCTCCTCCCAGTTTCCCTGCCTCCTCTTCCTCCTTAGTAAACAGCAGGCCTTGCAGGGACATCAACTGGACAGGGCATAACAAGATGCAATGTACTAGGCACAAACTCTCAAATCAAGGCGGAAGGAGGCTACTGAATAGTAGGAACAGGGTCCTACAAGCAGGTAGAAGACCCGGGACAACCATACTCCTACTGTTAGGAGTCCCACCAAAACCCCAAGCTAAGCAACCACAGCATGTACGCAGGGGACCTAGCTCAGACCCTTGCAGGCTGGATGATTGCTGCCTCAGTCTCTGTGCTTGTACAAAGAGTTTACTCATGACCTCTTATTGCCCTTTTACAGCATTTGTGTATTGAGTCATGAGAGCAGGTCATTTATTACATCTAATATTACCCTGATCTCCATTTTTCAAGTTGAATTATTATGTTGCCACAAAATTATCTTATATGAACAGCTGTGCTGCTTTTTAACTTAAACATCATTAGGCTTATTTTCATTTTAATGAGAATTAATCAGAAACAAAAATGGTAAAGTTTAAGGATAAAGGTGAGTATAGTGGACCCAAGGTGGCCCCCAAGAGTGAGGTTGAAGCAGGAACCCACAGTTGACAAAGATCTCCCTTGTCAATGGTTTGTTTCTGTGTTGTGACTGGCTGACTATTTTGGGTTTGGTGCTGCTGAGATGTTACCTTCATTCTCCTCACACTTTCTTCAGATTGCTTTCACATCTTCCTCAACGTACTTGGAAACAACAAGCAGTTAAATTAAAAAAATATTTATATAGACCTCAAATCTTCCCCCCCAAAATCTCATTGATTCATGAGTCTGACCATTCTCAATCTGACCTGCAAATCCTAGCAAAGAAAATATGATAGTTCCAATAATTTCGTGTGACTACCCAAGGGCCTGCTGTCCTTGACAAGGATGATTCATATTTAGTAGTGGTGGCTTCTAGGAGCCACCATACGAATTTGTGGATTGGACAAAGAGAAGACTCAATACAACCCAGGGATCTATGCCAAGACGATTCAATGAACTCAAACCATGACTGACCAATAGCACAGTGTGTTAGACACAAGGATTGTTCTGCCAGAGAGCTGGAGTTCACACCTTAGATTTGCTGCTGCGTAACCATACTGTTAAAAATTACAGAAATCCCCCTTATATGAGATATCACAGCCTACCAGATGCATGTGCAATAATGTCTATCTCATAAAGTTATTATAAACTATAAATCAGGGAAATGTTAGCTATTTATCCTACAAAATAGCTCACTGGTAGAAAACAGTCTTGCTTTAATAAGCTATAGCATGGTAGTAAGCAGTACACACATGCACACACGTACACATGTATTCACATTCACACACACACACACCAGGAAAAGAAAATATGATTTTAAAACTTGTCTTAATGTGTATACAGTTGTATACAATTATTCTTCACCCCCTCTCTCTGTTTTGTTTGATTCAAAAATGCAAATCAACAAAAGAATAATCCATAAATCATGTCCTAAATTTTCCAAATATGATCATTTTAAGTGTTTCTGGAGAGATCTTAGAAGCATATAGGTATTATTGATGTGGATTTAATTCCTGATGGGTGTAATTATTTGTTCAGCTTCTTTTCCACTCATGTCAAACACACATTCATGCTAAACCTTAGTTCTAACCATTACTTCAATGTTTTAACAATATTCCAAAAGTTGAGCTTACATTATTTTTATTTATTCTTCATTCCCACATTAAAATACAGCTAGATTTGTTTCATTTCATTTTGTTTTCTACAAATAATTATGTAATGGTGAATTTTCTTTGAAGACACAGTAG
This sequence comes from Mesocricetus auratus, assembly GCF_017639785.1. Taxonomy (NCBI): domain Eukaryota; kingdom Metazoa; phylum Chordata; class Mammalia; order Rodentia; family Cricetidae; genus Mesocricetus; species Mesocricetus auratus. Next base: position 12,205,155 of record NW_024429182.1, read on the forward strand.
GACCTGTAATTATAAATACAGTTGACCATAAATCAATCAGTTTTGGGTAATTAAAATGTGACTTTCACACATAGATTAAAAAATTGATGATGAGAGTTGAGGGGACAGTTCAGTCAATGAAGTACTTGACTTGCAAGCATGAGGCTCTAACTTAATCACCAGAGACCATCTAAGAAAAGCTGGGCATTATTGTGCACATTTGTAATCTGAGTACTGGGGAGAAAGAGACACAGACTCCCTAGAGAGAAAGAGACTAGACTGCCCTTCTTGGCAGGATTCAGGAAATGAGAGTTCTCATCTTATAAAAGTGTCTCCTCAGGTAGACAGCTCCTATGAACTCCTAAAGTTGTTCTCTTATCTCCAACACACACACACACACACACACACACACACACACACACACACACACACACACACAAAGAATTGTTAATGACCATAAAACTTGAAAAATATCACACCAAAATTATAAAATCATTTTAGAGAATTCACATCCTTTTTGATAAAAATATGAAATTTCACTAGATGTTATGAATATATTTGCTCAGGTTCATAAATGAATTACTAGTGAATCTATCATATTAGTTTCATTGATACAGGTCTGTGTGAGGCTCAATAATATCTGATAGATATTACTTCTTTAATTTCCTTGTGAAATGAATTCACATAGATCCTTTGTTATAGACAATTGGGCAGTCATCAAAGATAATGCATCCTATAATGCCTGGCATTAGAGAAAAGCAAAACTTGCGCTATTAAATGACAAAGCATCATCCTCTCTTCCTCTTTCTCTATCACAAGCTCTCTGAGACAAGACACAATAAAATCTCAATGCATTTATACTGTGAAGTAGAATTATAAGCAGGCACTACTTCTCATTATTTTGCCTTTCTCTCTTTTCAGATTTTATTAAATTTACATTTTATTACTTTTTAATATTTCTTTTACTTTTTGAGATTGTAATACAATTACATAATTTCTCCCTTCCATTCCCTCCACCCAAACCCTCTAATACACCTCTCCTTGCCTCTTGCTCCCTTTAATTTTATAGCTTCTTTTTTCATTAATTGTTATTATATGAATATATGCATATGCTATGCATATATGTTCCTAAAAATGATCCTTTAAGTCTAGATAATGTTACTTGCAGGTATGATTTCAGGGTTATTTATTATTGGACAGCCAATTGCTGTGCTCTTCCTTAGAGAAGACAATTTCTCCTGCTCTCAGTATTCCTTGGTTGCCTGTAGTTACTTATGTAGGGGTGAGACACCATGATCTTCCTCTCATACACTTTAGCATATCTATTCTTGTTGTCCTGGTCAGTCACATTTAAGCAGCCATGTTGGTGAGACTTTGTTACTAGGAGACACAGTCTCACAGCAAACCCCTGATGCTCTAAATTCTTATAACCCCCCTCCACTTCTGAAATGCTCCATCGGTCTTATGTGCAGACATTTTGTAGATGGATCCGTTGGAACCTGGGTCCACAACTCTGCATTTTGATTGATTGTAGTTTTCTGTAATAATCTCTCTGTTACAAAGGGAAAGTTCCTTCATGAGCAAAGAGGACTACTACACTCATCTTTGGGTATAAAGACAAATTCTTGGAATGATCTTAGAAACTGTGCTGATTCCATAGGCTCTTCTCTAACATCATCAACTTCACTAGCCCTGGGGAGTTGTCTAGTTTCCCAGCACCATACAAGATTTCCCTCTTGTTAAGCAGGACTTAATTGTCTTTACATTTATTTATATGTATGTATGTATGCTTGGTTATCTGCATGTGCATCACATACATGAAGGTGCCCTTAGAGGCTAGAAGATGGCATCAGTTCTCCTAGGATGGGTGCCACAGGTTATTTGTGAGCCACCTGATGAGTACTTAGAAATGAAGCCTGGTATTTATTTACTTTTTTCACTGTGCACATGTACATAAGTTTTATGGCACAACGGTACAGATCCGAGTACATCTTTTTGAAGTCAGCTCTAATCTCCAACATTTTTATGGGTTCATGGGATTCAATACAGGTTATCAGGCTTTCACAGAAATTACTTTTACTCATGAATCCATCTTGCTAGGCCCTAAAAAGTAAATCTTAATTCAGTTGAAAACCTATATGAACTAACTATAAACAAGCGACTCATAGCAATCCAGAGTGGGCCATAATTACTTGGAAGTTAATTTTCAATACCAGACTTCTGCATGCAACCAACTTATTAATGAGCCTGAGCTATTAAAACAGAGATCTTTTTAAAATAGACTACCCATATTTCAAAAACTATAATTCATAATAGCCTATCCAGTAAAATTTTCTTCCTGTAGAGTGTCCAATGTAAGTATGAGGTCAAGCTAAGTCATAATAACTCCAGCAAGGAGTAGAATATGAATTGATGTAACTTTCTTGATGGGAATTGAGAGAGGTTTGTGAGCAGGAGCTTAAGTGTCTTGTTGTGAGTATTTAAGAACTATGGGATCTTTAGCATGTACACTTTCCTTCCTTTGCATCTGGGTGAGCCCTTTTGGTTTGACATTGACTCATATTCTCCACATTAAAAAGTTAGATCATTATGTCCTCCTTATGTATTTGTTGACTTACAAATAATATTTCCTACTATAAACCAATGAAATGTATAGATACTCGGAGAGAACATAGCAGAAAATACAGAGTTTATAAGATCTCTTAATATACCTACTGATAATCTTTATTCCTTTGTTAGCATAAAACAGTGACAAAGTTGTTTTTATATAAGCTTACTGAACACTTTCAGCCCTGACCTTAGGCACTGAGTATAATATGCTGAGAAATTTTGTTTCTTTTTAGCACAGCAATTTTATCATAGTACAAAATGAAAAAGTCAGTAGTGAAATTTCTCCTAAAAATGGCTGTCATATACTTACTTTTAAAGAAAGTGCTGTTGCCAAAGTTGCTGCAGATGCTGGTATGATGACAACGACAACGATGACAATGACAATGGTGATGATGATGATGACGATGGCAGTGATGATTGTGATGACATTGATTTTATCTTTTCTCATGCCACTCACTAGAACACCTTGTGTGGTCTTCATTCTTTAATCCTCACAAATACATGAAATTAATGTTATTTTAATGTTTACTCTAGGGATGAGGCAACAAACTTGGTCATATAACTAAGCAAATATTATGTGGTGAAGTTTAGATTGTTTTGTAGGTAGTCTGATTCTAGAATCTGCTATTTTCTTCTACTTTGGGTATAATAAAAGTATTAATATTTAATACTTAAAATTTCATTTCCCTTGGAAATTATTAAGTACTTATAATTTCAAGCATCAATTACGTATTTTAGAAACATCATCAGAGGGCAAATAAAGCCATGTCACTTGATTTTCTTTAGGAAACTATATCATTCTCTTCAGGATGCCATAACAAAGCATACTGTTGTCTTTTTTTTTTTTTACAAGACAGGGTTTCTTTGTATTGTTTTGGAGGCTGTCGGTCCAGCCTGGCCTCGAACTCACAGAGATCTGCCTGTCTCTGCCTCCTGAGTGCTGGGATTAAAGGCATGCACCACCACCACCGGGCTTACAAAGCATACTGTTGTCTTAAGGTTGAAAAAAATTTCACAATTATGGGGGCTGTAAAGTCTAAGTTCAGGGTGCTGTCATTGGAGTCTTAGTGAGGACTCTTCTTTTTCCTGGAAAATAGTTATACTGTCTCTTTGTGATTCAGTTATTCCTTACTGCACAAGTGTATGATATCTCTTACTAGTGAGAAAGAAGGCCAAACACTCATGAAATCATCTAAGTCAGTTTGTTTCCCAATGTTCTCAGCTCCATATCTATTTATGTACTTATTTACATATAAAGTTAAAGATAAAACCAAGGCTGTATGAACAAGTAAATATCCACCATTGGAACTTATCCCAGCTCCAAGAGTCATCCTAGAATTTAAGACTTCATCATATAATAGGAGAAGAAAATAATCTCTTCCATAGCAAATATGGGTTTTACATTTGCATGTGTGCATGTTCTTGTGTGTGTATGTGTGCACACGCGTGCATGCTTGGACGCATGTATGTCTTGGCAGATGACAACCAGAAGCCTGAAGTAACAAATGACAGACAACAACTATAAGCCTGAAATAATGAAGAGCATGTATCTTTGAAACCTCTTGCAGTCTCTGAGAACAGAACTATGTGTGCCTTGTCCTATGCAATATCACTGACTTATTGATCAAGAATACTTAAATTTTAGTTCTTTGTGGTGATTCTCATCTGCAATCCTAGCAACTGGAAACTGAGATAGAAAGATTATCACATACTCAAGTTCAGCATAGACTACATAATGACTTGCATTCCAGCTTGACCTACAGCATGGTATTCTCATCTCAAACAAACAAACTACTCAATGTATATCAAATAAATCTAATTGATGATGGAATTGGAAGACTTGGGATATTGATATGATCTTTGTGACCTTATTTTATTAGTCGATTTTCAAAGAGCTTCTTAATAGTCTTTCATGGCTCAGTTGAAATTAGGGTTAAGAGGTATCCATTCCTTGTGGGAGAAAATTGATGCAGACCATGGAAATATAGCAGAAGCTAAGGTATCTATTGAGAACAAAGTATGAAGATATAACTCTTGATAAGTCATTGCAAGTCAGAGACAAAAATCATGCACAATTTACTGAAATTAGGTTATACATATCCCTCCAGTATTGCTATTGTTAAAGGTGAAATATGCCATTACCAATAAGATAATCATTCTAGAAGAATTAGTAATGTCAAAGACTGTTGTTCTCATGAGAATCTTCATGATGATTAGCTATCAATTTCTCAATAGATTGCTGGCTAAGGACTCAGAGTCAGAGGAAGATGGGATTGAGCTTGGACACATTGCCTTAGGCCAAACTTTTGAAATGTTTTTGGTAAAATATATAAATATTCAGATCCTTGTGTTATATCATTGATATTCTTTAGATTAATGGGTTTCAGCCCATTAACATAGAACCTTGGTACAAATTAAAGGAAAACATCCCTCCTGAGTAGACAAAATGGAAATAGGTACTTTGTGGTTAATCTTCATTGTCAACTTGGCTGGATTTAGATTCATCATAGAAACACAGCTCCAGATTTGTCTATTATTCAGTAAAGGTTCAGTTTAATACTCACCTTCAGTGTGAATGGCACCATCCCGCTGCCTACAGTCCTAGACTGAATAAAATGGAGAAAAGAGGATGAGGCTTGCATTCATGTCTTTTTGCTTTCTAACTACTAACCAGCTGCCTTGGAATCCTGTTATACCTTCTTGTCTATGATAGACTATGATGCCTGAAACAGTAAATCAAAATAAACCCATCTTACTTAGTTGTTTTTTGTATGATATTTGATCAGAGTAATGAGAAATGGAACTAATTCAGGAAGTTTCTTGGAGCTTCCCAAAGCCCTGACTTGACCAAGACTTTTAGGGAATAAGACTGTATTAAACCTCCATGTTCTCCATTGATCCAAACCCCATAACAATATGCAAATTATATAGGCAAGCATAGGAGACTTATACAGGGTCACAACCTCACTGTTGACTCATAGAGCCAGCTTAGAGGAAACTCTTCTATATGTAGTGTTGTGGACTAAATATTCCATAGAAAGCACACAAAGAAACAGTCCTATAAGAAGAATATCTTCTCTCAGATGTTTCATCCCTACCTTGCTCAAAATATTCATGGAAGACAAGGAAGCAACATTGCCTATGGATTGTGTTTCTTTCCTTATAATTAACACCAGGCAGTTAGGTAGCCACCTTACTAGTGGTGTGAATGTCATTAAAGATAGCACCAGATGGCTAGCCTGCAACACAGAAGGTACCTCCTATGTCCTTTTCTGTAAGAGAAGAGAGAATGTCTATATTGTAGCTATTGTGTTTATTGAATTTGTGTTATTAATAAGAGCCCACTTCTGACATTTGCTATGCTTTTTAATGAGCTTATAATTTCATCAGTAAAGGCTACTTCTGAAATTGCTAATTAGTGAAGCATTTATTTTCTATTAGATGTCGAATAAAAAATGCTTAGAGTCATTATCTGTGGAGTTGAAAGACTCCTGATTAATTCCTGTTGAAACCACCTGGATCTGAGAAAACAACAATACATTTAATGTTGAAAGCACAAATGAACATATGATGCATTGTCATGATCAAGGACAAACTAAATAAGAGCACTCACACTGTCCTGGGAGAAATGTGATGACATAATGTACACACTGTGTTGCCATAGTGGTTTGTGAAGTAAGCATTTATGCTTGACAGGTTCTAACTTTCACTAAGGACTATTGTAACTGCACCACTGTTCTATATTTTTCTAGTAGAAAACAAAAGCTGACCAATATGGTGAATTCAGAGCAAAAGTCGTACTTAAAGCTATGATTCTTAAACTACTATGCACAAAAAGAGCTCAAGAAAACATGTAGGCCAAGTAGAGAGAAGGGTAATAATAATCTCCCCTAACGAATTACACACACACACACACACACACACACACACACACACACACACACACACACGTGCACACCACACACACATACACACACACCACACATGCACATACACACACCACACACACATACACGCACCCACACACGCACACGCACATACACACATTCATCAAGCAGGCCATGAATGAAATCTAAAGTAACATAATTAAATTTAAAGTGAGTAATAACCCCAGATGACTGACAGCAACCGTTTCCATTCTGTCTGGGAAAAAAATAAACAACTTCAATCAAAGCATATAGCAACTGTAAGACGCTGCTAATTTTTAAGTCTCAATTTGATTCCAGGGAAATTAACGTAAAAATGTGTGCCATTTAAAGTCAATGAATATGTGATTTGATTCCATATTTACTGGAATTAAAATCCTGGAGCATGGATTCCTTTTGCAGTGAGCACGGAACTCCTCCTATGCAACTGAGTACACACTGAGTATGGGTAAGTCACAGTGACTGACTGTGTCTATCTATAGTGCCAAAGAAACTGGGATGGGTGCAGTAGAAGGAGCAATTTCAAAGCTGTATCCAAATCTCACTGGCATTGAACTCACCTGCCTCAAAGAGAAAGGCTTTCCTTTTGCTGATTTGTCGTCAATCTTCCCAAATAGAGAAGAAATACTTTGGAGAGAAGGCCTCTAGGAAGCTGCTTTTATAATATCAAGCTCTTTCAGGCTCACCCTTTGATTCTCAGTAGAACCCCGGCAGACGGTTTTGTGCCTCTGAACTGCAGTTGTTGGAGTTTTAACTTGATTAAGCTGTCACTCAAAATCATTGTTTATATCATCGATCCAACATCAAAAAGCAACCATGCCATGGATCTGATATCAGGAAGTTTAAGAGTGACAGCAGGAGCAGACGAAGTATTACATTTTGGATGCTCATTTCTAAACCACGCTGGGGTTTCCACCTCTGGAAATGATCAGAGCTAGCCATGGGAAACGCAGATGCTGGGATTCAGCCCAGAATAGGCACAGAGGAAACAATCATTTGTTTGGGCTGGGTGGTAGTTAGAACGGATAAGTTTCTTAGCTTTGCGTTTAAGGAAATGATAGCTAATAAAACAAGTTTTGTAAAAGTCCTCCTATTTTGTAATAATTTTAGACTCGGAAATAAAATGCCAAAATGGTAGGATACTTACAAACCTGTCAGCCAATTTTCTCCTGTTTTAATGTGCTCCATTGTCATAGTAAGATTGTCAGAACTAGGAAAACAACATCAAACATTCAAAATCTTTTGAAGTGCTAAGTACACACCTTGAAGCCTCAGCTGTCCAATAACTACAAGCAAGATCACATAGAAAATACTCAAGCTTCATAGAAAAGCTAAGCTGTACTCATTTCTCAGTTTGTTTATGCTAGTCTCTACTCCATCCACTGCCTCCTACCTAATTGTAGATTAAAAGCCTTCATAATCCTATCAAAGTTTAAGTTGACATACAGTTTTTTGCCTTTTGCTACCACTATAATAGAATTACTATTCCACAAGCTCCTATTCTGAATACTAGAGGTTGTGTTAAATCACTACTCACTAATATTTACAATTAAGTGAATGTACTTTCATTCATAAATACAAAATTAGAGTTTGGAATATAAGTGACTGGTATCCTGATTCTTTCATTTTCCATAGTATCTAATATTGAGCAAGTAAGAGTGGCAATACTAGTCTATATCTAGAAAGGAAAATTGAATATTGAACTCTGTTAAGCACTATAGCACTTAGTACTTAGAAAATATTAAAGGGCCAGCAATATTCATTATAGTGACCAATACTACTATTACTATATTGAACAGGTCTCAACAAACTGTACTTCACAGATTAAAACTGTCCTGGTGATTATTGGGTATATAGTTCATGAGCTAAGATGCTTTTTTGAAGTTTAAATGGATTAAAAATACAAACAATATTTTGTGATGTAAGAAATTTGTATTAAATTCAAAACCATTGTCCACAAGTAATGTTATGCTAATGTAGGCACATTTATTGGCTTTAGATTTACTTATAACAAATTCTGAGCAACAAGAGTTAAGACCTGAAAAATATATCACAGGACCTAAACTTTTCAGAAAACACTTGCTGTTTTTTCTAATATATTGTGCATCTCTTCCATTGATTTCTATAAGCATTAAATATATATAAAGTTCAAAATGTCATATTGGTTTATTTATAGGCTAAAGATGTATCCTGCTTATTCCATCAGGGTTTCCTTTATAACATTCATCACAACTAGGTAGAGCATAGACAATAGAAACACATCTCTCACCACCCTTGAGGCAGGAAAGCCTAAAAAAATGAAGCTCAGACCTGGTATCTCATGAGAATGCTTTTTTGTTGTTGTTTATAGATGGGCTGTTCTAGATACTCATGAGGTGGACAGTACAAGAAAGCACTCTGGGTAACTAAGGGCTTTGTGAGTCCACTTCACAATGAAATCAACTCCATTTCTGTGAATAGTTGACCATGGACCTGTTCTCATGAAGCAATTCCTTCCCCAAGTCCCTACCCCATCCCTACTCACATACAGTGGTGGTAAACTTTATTTTTTCTATTTAAAAATTTTTCATGAATTTTATTTTGATTATGTTTTCCCTCCTCCCCTAGGTCCTTCCCACATCTCTACCTTCCCATCTTCATGCTATCTCTCTGTCTCTAAAATAAATCAAAACAAGAGAACAATAAGACAAAAAAATACAAAATCACAGCAAAAACATGCACTCATACACAAATAGAGAAGACAAACATGGCGATAGTTTTTATGTTTGCCACCTACTCCTGGGTGTGCGGTCTACCCTGGAGTGTTGTAGATATACCAGTGCCTCCGTTGGAGACAAGTCATTTTCTCTTCCCAGTAGTGTCAACTGTTAAGAGCTTCTTGAGTACGGGTGAGACTTTGTGTCCATTTCCCCTTCTCTGTGCTGGGATTGTGTCTGATTTGAGCTATGCAAGTCCTGTGCGTGCTGTCCATCAAGTTGGTTCTTATGTGTTATCAGTACTGTTGTGTCTGAAACCTGTTTCCTTGGGGCCAGCAACCACCTCTGCCTCTTATTCCACATGGAGCCCTGAGCCTTGAGGGATAGGTTTGATGAAGCTATATATCCCATTTAGGACTGACTGCTCCATAGTTTCCCATTCTCTGCACATCGTAGGCTGTGTGTCTCTGTGTTACCCCCACCTATTGTAAGAAGAGGCTTCTCTGATTAGAGTTGACTGATGTACTAATCAATGCATCTAAGAATATGCCATTAGAATTTAATGTGTTGCTTCATTCTTTGAGCAGAATAATAGTAGTAACTTTTCCCGTAGGCCCATTACCAATCAAGTCTCAGGTTTGTAGTCACTTTAGTAGTGTCATGTGTGGATTCAGTCTCATGGAGTGGACATTAAATCTAATCAAAAGATGGTTACTACTCCCTTAATATTTGTGTCACTCTTGTACCAGTATATTTTGCAGGCAGGTCACTGTTGTAGGTCAGGTGATCAACTTCCAATACAAAACTTTCAATATAAAATTTTCAATATAAAACTTTGGGGGCAGGGGGAACCCAAGAGGTCAGACTAAGACACTACCTAAAGGGACATTCTCTTAAAACACAAAGCATAACTAGACCATAATGCATCTCTAAACCAGAGGTTCTTCATAATTATGGTGGAGATAAACATTATCATTCCAACAGAATTAATGATGATTAAGTGATAAGACATAATTGAGTTTTGGATATATATGTCTCATTTTGAATTCCCAGAGGTCAAGAAACTATTAAGGGGCCATAAGAATTGAAACTCTTAAGAAAGGAAAACTAGATCACAGTAATATAAAGGGGTATGGGGAATAATAGAACAGGAACAGTTAAATGGAGTATGGTTAAATGATTAATATGATACAAAGTGGATTATGGGAAGGAATAACTAACACCAAAGACCTTTTGAAAAAAGTCATATTGAAAAAATCATTACAGATGCTTTCTGAAGTGTCAACATAGACACAAATAAAATTAGATTAAATTGAAATACTCTAAAATGGGACCATTACTAGACACCACAGGCTAACAAATATAAAGGTCGATGTTAAGAATGGGTTATCTCTATTAGCATTGTTAGTCAGTGAAGTTCACAAGACCCCAAAACATTATAGGCTATTGTATTGTTATTGCTTTCCCTCCACAATTTGACAGTAAGGTGCTATTGCTGAAGGTGTCATGTACTTGACTCATAGAAAATGGACAAATCAAGCTGGTATTGCCATGGAAGCTTCATCCATACTGAGTAGCTGGAATAGTTCTGGTAGGTATTATTCATGTTACCAAAGAAGAAAAGTAATCACCATATTATCCAGCTATGAATCCACATGGCAAGAAATGCCACTAGTACATTAGTGTCATAAGTATCATGACAGCAACCAACCACTTTATGACTGGATTTGAAATAAACTTCGCAAGTTGGAAAGCATGCTTGGCATAGTTATTTTGGTCAAGAATCTGTGGCTAGACAGCAAATAGCTTCTATGGGAGAACTTACTACTTTTCACTCTGTTAATGAGACATAGAATTAAACCAACCCTTAACAACATAAATTAGTGCACCTCCCAAGCCTCATTGGAAGAGCTTCTTCTTCATAATCCTTATCCTCCTCCTTATCTTCTTCTTCTTCTTTCCTCTTCTTCTTCTTCTTCTTCTTCTTCTTCTTCTTCTTCTTCTTCTTCTTCTTCTTCTTCTTCTTCTTCTTTTTCATTTTCTTCTTGTTGTTTGGTGAATTACAATTAACAGAGATCCATAACTATTTATAGTATGTAGAATAACTGATTGACTGCATTGTCACATTATAAGTCCTTTTGCTCCCAGGTAATGAGGGATATAAAGATGTAGGAAATTATTACCAGGAAGCAGTGCCCTGGACACAAAAGGACAATTTTACATATGAATTCACAGTAGCTAACTCAAGGTGCAGTTGCCAGAGAATCTTTGTGAGTTTGAGGCTAGCCTGGTCTACATATTGAATTTCAGTTAAGCCTATACAGTCTCAAAGTGCACAACAAACAAGCATGTTTTGCTCTGACCTTCCTCATCTAACTTTTCCAGGTAGAAATATCCACCTTTCCCAAAGGTTAATCTTCAAGAGGCCTTCCTTTCACTGAGTTTCTCACTAGAACAGTTGCCAAGTGATCAGATTGCATTTTAAATCTAGAGTTGCTAAAATGCTGATTAAATGTAAGTCCTTGTGTAATGTTGGGCACAGGGCAATTTCTCAATTACTACTCATTGATTAATGCATTCTCATTTCCAAGTGGCTCATCAGGGACTAATTGGTAGAAAAGAACTGCTTCTTGGGTTAACTGAAATTAGTACGGTTCCTAATTTTTTTCCCCACATAAGCACACCTGAGACATTTATATCCATTGAATTCTGGAAGTTTTCATAAATACATGTTTTTGCTATTTGGACATTTTTACTGAGTACAGTATTAAGCATAGTGCTGTTCATAAAGGATAAGATAATAAGCAACACAGACATGATAGATAATACTGTTGGCAGGAATACAGGCATTACTGAGACGATATAAATGACCAAGCTGTATTATCCCTGCGTCTACTGTAATGAAAAATAATACAAGTAATGAATCCTGCAACTATTCAGGAATGGGAGCAAAAGATGAGCTTATGTTTTCTAGGATATAGGAGAGAAGGTTTATAATAGAAAGAATATTATGTACAAAGACCCTGCTACAGAAGCAAGTGAATTGGCAGGACAAGTGTTCAAGAAAGTTGTTGGAATGAAATGAGCCTGGAGACACACATCAGGACTAGATCACAGAGGGCTTTGACAAAATGTGAGCATGATCATATTCTTGGCTCTCACAAATAATGACTAGGATGCCAGCATCACCATCACCCTGGTTGTTTTAATTGTAAAATGGAAGGATTTGCTTAATTTATAACTAATAAGATCCTCCCTATTTTGGTTCTATACACATAAAACTTACCAATGGTGGAAGACAAAAACAAAAAAATATTGTGCTTAAGGAACTTATTCTATTGATAATGGTTGACTATGATTCATTTATAAAGCAATGTGGTGAATATTAATTCTTCATATTCCTCTTTGTCTTAGTGTAGAATGACAAACTACTGGTGTCTGTGTTAGCTCCCTACTATTGTCCAGTTCTGGTTTTTGATCTGATTTGGTTCCCTATTCTAAACATAGATGTTAGATTCAGCTTCTCCTTAAATCTTTTTTTTAATAATATTTTTTTTATTTAGGTTAGTGTTGGGGAAGTCTTATGTCACTAAAGCACTGTTGAGACAATAGGAATCTAGATAGGTGGGACTAGGAGTCCAGGAGGACTCTGGGAAGGAGAAACACGAGAGTCGAGATGTAACGCCATGGGGTAGGAAGCCCGGAAACTTCTCTGGTAAGAGACATACTTAAATTAACAATTATGGGGTAATTACTTAAGTCAGAGCTAGCCAGTAAGAAACAAGCAAGGCCAAAAGCTTCATAATTAATATAGCCTCCTGTGTGTTTATTTGGGACTGATGCGGCTCTGGAACCAGGCTGGAGGGAAGGCTTCTCTCAAGGAAAAAGCTTCTCTTTACAGGTTAGAAACAATCTTATTTCACATGTCAATCCCAGCTCCCTCTCCCTCACCTCCTCTTCACCCTCCCCCCCAGGTCCCCCAGTTCCCCACCCAATCTCTACTCCAATCCCCAGGGAGGGTGAGGCCCTCCATGGTGGATCTCCAGTAACTGTCATTTCATCCAGGGCAGGGCCTAGGCCCTCCTCCAAGAGTCCCACTTGCTTCAAACTCTTTCATCTTAGCTCCATGTACTCAAACATCCACTTTCAAATTATTCTTGATTAGAATAAATTTATAAAGATTAGTAATTCCACCTGCAATTTGTGTCATCAGGCTAACTCTGTGACTAAAAATCTTCATTCATTTAATTTTGTTCATCAGCTCTCAAAAAGAATTATATTATATTTTTGCTAAAGAGAATGACATGGGCATACCATGAACATGGTAGGGTGAGCAATAAGGAAAAGTTCATGAATGGTGGCTAATTCATTTGTATGCAAATACGCTACTCATTGTGCATATTTCAGTGGAGAATTAGCAAACGACTCCATTAAACACAAGATAATTGGGGAACACCAAAATGGATGCATTCTAAATTGTTTTGCAAACTCTATCTAGACAAGTAGAACAAATCATATTTTAGGCTGCCAGTTTTTAGTGCTGTAAAATGCATTACAAAGTGCTGGTCATATATCTTCGATTTTGCTTTCTCTGTGTAGAATTAAATTCCAGATTTTCTTTGATCTCACTCTTGTATTTACATCTTGTTCCTTTGTTTAAACTGTCTTTTTTTATTTACAGTATGCAGAGAGGAAAGCGGGTTTAAGTCCAATTACCATAATTTCTGCTTGACTTATGTGCACTTACGCAGTTTAAATCTCGTTTTGGTGACAGAACATTTTTCCTTCAGGATTCCTCAATAAATCCTTCCAAACCTGATGAATAATTTGATTCACAATCAGTCCCTTCAGTACACGAAATACTTAGATTCCTGGGTATTACTAAGTTTGAGAAGCTAGGCTTGCATCTGGAGCACAAGTCAACAGCAGAAACACCACTAGTCTGAGCCAAGATTGCGCCATGTTGAACTTCTGTCAGCAGTACTTTACAAAGAGACACCATAAATTCTCAAGTCCTGAATTAAATGGAAATTCTTTAGCTTGAAATTACTTAATGTTCTTCATGAAGAGGCCCTCTCCTTCCCTTGACTTGTGTCCTGTTGCTCTCAAATCAAGTGTTCAGCCTCAGTAGGCACTTGCTCTGACCCATGTCTCCATGCCATGGTTTTAACTGTACACTCTACTTGGTTTACCGCTGTGCATCTCCATACCAAATCCTCATCATGTTTTCAATCCTGAGTCCAATTTAAAATTTCATTGCTCACTGAAAGAATTTTGATCCTTATTTTTAAAATTGTTACTTTTTTCCATTTTTAAATTTTTTAAAATCAGAAACAAGATTGCTTGACATGTCAATCCCAGCTCTCTCACTTTCCCCTTGTCTCCCGTCCCCACCAACCCTTCCAACCCTCCACCCCATCCCCGGTCCACTCCCTAGGGAGGGTAAGGCCTTCCTTGGGCGTATCTCCAGAGTCTATCATATCATCCCAGGTAGGACCCAGGCCCTCCACCATGTGTGCAGGCTGAGACAGCATCCATCCACGTGGAATGGGCTCCCAAAGTCCATTTGTACGCCAGGGCTAAATACGGGTCCTACTATCCAAGGCCCCATAGATTGCCGAAGCCTACTCACTGACACCCACGTTCAGGGGTTCTGGATCAGTCCCATGCTGGCCTCTCAGTCACTTTAAAAAGATTCTTAGAATATTGAAATCTATACATGTTGGCAGCAACACTATGTATAATTGAATGTTAACACTTGCAGTGTTTGAAAATGCATCCAATTTTTTTTTACAATCTTTATCTTCAAAACACAACTCGAGATCCCTTGGGTGTGAGCCTGACTTTGTGAAACATTTTCCACACATGGAACACAGCAGCAACAACATGGTTTGGCCATCAGTTTATTGAAGGCACCATGGCATCTACATTTCTCTTTCCCTTAGGTTACTTGTTCCAGGAAAATCCAGTTATGATGTGGCAAGAATGCTAAATTCTCCCTATGGAGAGGTCTGGGTATGGAGAAAATATGCTTTCCAGAGTACACATGTGAGTCCATCACATTAAATATAGCAATCCAGCTAACCCTTACCTAAATATCTAATCCATAAAATCTGAGAGGCAATGCATGTTGTATCATTTTAAACCATTAACTTTGGATGTTATTTTCTAAAAATCAATTGATAAATATGGTATCCTTTACTCTTTTCATCACTGAGGATCCCATCCATTGCCAAGGTCTACCTATTTTTCTTTCTTCTACAATGTATCCAGAAATTACTATATCTTTACTTTAACTGGGACCATTAGCTCTCACTATGTTAGCATCATTTTAACTATTGTTCCTACTTTCAACACTTATTTCCTCACCAGTTACCACTAAATCCTCCATGTGGCTTTCAGAGGGATATTTAAACAGCATGGAGTTATTGTTCATGACAGAGTGAAATCATCCCTTAAAGGCAGAATTCTAATCCAGACAAAAGACTTTGTCCCTTAGCCTGCCTGCTTTGTATAATCTGTCCTATGTCGCTGAGTAGGGCAGTCCAGATTACGGCTCTCAGTTCTGTGACTAGGTTAGAATATAGCTGATCTTGGTGCACATACCTGCAACATCCATAGTGAAAAGGCTGAGGTGGGAGACTAATGAATTCAGAGATATGCTTGGCTGTTGCAGAATGTTCCTTTGCACTGCATGAAGATGTGTCTCTGTGACTGGTTTAATAAAAAGCTAGCTGGTCAATGGCTAGGCAGGAAGCATAGCAGGGACTTCTGGATGGAGACAGCTCAGGGAAGAAGAAAGGTGTGGTCACCAGCCAGATGGAGAGGAAGCAAAGTGGAGAGTACAGAATAAAGGTAATGAAGTCACACAAAAGGACTTAGATTTAAAAATGTGGGAGGATTCAAGTTACAATAACCAGTTAGAAACAAGCCTAAGCTAAGGCCGAACTTTTATATTTAATATAAGTCTCTGTGTTGTTTTATGTGAGCTGGCAGGACAAAAAGAAAAATCAGCCTACACATGTCTCACAATTCCAAGGGGAGGAAAACACTATATTGTATGACAAAGGCACAGAGACTTGATAGATATCATTGTGGCCCCAAGCTAGTTGATTAGAAGTGAGTATACTGAATGGGTCTGACCCATTGAGATGAGTCCTTAAAATGAACTTGGTATTTTCTAAATTGGAAGACTTGAAATGAGAGAAGTTCTCCTGCTCAGTTTAAAGAAGTAAATTATGCTGCAGTGAATCATGGGTGGTTTCTATTTGCTGAGGTCCTTGATTCCCAAAAAAAACAAAAAAACAAAAAAAAAGCAAACAACAACAACAACAAAAAAACGGTAAGGATCTTAGTTCTACCAACAAGCAGTGGTTGGACCAGGGACCTGTGCTTCAGATGCAACTGCAGCTCTGCGTGACCCTGTGACGTCAGCCTCTGAGACTGAAGCAGACACCCCACTTTGCTGTACTTATTCTGCTGAGTCCTAGAACCTGAGGTAAATAATTTGTCCTGTTAAGCATATGCATTTCTTAGGAAGCAATAGCAAACTGTGTCTCATAAGTTGTTCTGATTCGTATGTCTGACCCAGTCATTTCTTTTTTGTCCTGCCATGTTGAATCCAAGGTGTTGATCCTATAATGCTCTCATTATTCACAATAAACCCTATTTGAGAAGCCAGTACATAGCTTGTGCTATACGCTACACACATTAGACATAGCTCCATGTTTAATATTGCCCTCTCATGGGTTAGAACTCTGTAGCATAGTAAGTTGTTCTACCACCCTCAAAGTACTTGCTCATCAGAACCCACCAGTGAAAATTTGTTTAAGGAAAAAGATGACATTGCATTCTATTAAAATGTGCTTCAAAAAGTGAGAAAATGGAAAGACCAAAAAATATGAATGTGATCATGATCTCACTTGAAGTCTCCATTTTTGTTTGTTTCTTTGTTTTTGATGTTTCGTTTGGTTGTATGTTTGCATTTGCCAATATTTTTAGTATGAAAACTGCAACCTTTCCTTCTGCCTCAAAGCCAGTGCTTAGTATGGTCTTTCCCTCTTTTTCCAGTTTCATTCTGAGATACACAACCGGTAGATATTAGCTCCCTAATTATACAGCCAACACATGTGCAGCGCTGTCCCCCCATATGTAAACACACCGACAAACCTCTGTGCAAAAGTGAGCATAAAGGAACCATCTACTAAGTCAAGACATTCAACAGTTATGGCAAGAGCCCTATCTGCAGCTGCCACAACTTGAGATGAGTACATAGACACTCAAAATCTAGACAGAGAAACAAAAATTGGAGGAACGCAAATCCTTTGAGTGCAGTTCTACCAATTAACATGCTTATTTGTCCTAAAACAAACACAGAATAATCATATAAACCATTTAATTAAGTTTTTTCCAACCCATTTTAAAAGATCTACTGTTGTGGTAAGAAATGGAATGACGATCTATTTTGCATTGGAGGGGAATGAAGAACTATTCCCCAGGAAATTAAACCCTTTTGCCCAAATCAACAGCCTTGGGAAAAGCAGAGAATGTTTATTCTACATCCTGGGGCTGACGCAGAAACTCAAGCAGCAAATTCCCTGAATGTTTACTAAATGTGTATAATTAAAATAAATTCAACAAGACAATCATTGTCTTGTGAGGATATTCAGAATTTTCTTTTTTCTGAAAGCATTTTATATACATTGCCACTTATTAAAATTATTCTTAATTAGATGCATGTTGAATGTATATATGTACATGAGCGTGGGCGTCCTGAGGATACTGCAGGCTCAGGGACCTCTGGAGCAGAGCTGCAGGCAGTTGAACTCATGTAGGTGCTAGGAACTGATCCCAGGTCCCTTTAAGAGTCTTACATATTCATACTCTTAACCAGAGTATTTCTTGAATCAAATGATTTTCATGTTCTCCTACTTAATTTCAAATGCTCCAGTTGATTTGCAACTAGATTTTAGAAGTATTTCAAAATTTCTTACTTACCCATTAATATATAAGTTGCATAGAAGACATCAATCATTACTTTTCCTTTTTTTTTTTTTGGATGGGGAAGATCAAAGGTTAGGTCAGTTTTATTGAGGTATAGTTTATGTAGAACAAATCCCTCCCTTTTTAGTTATGTTAATGTTATAGGCTTCAACATATGGGTAGTCATATAATCACCCACATAATCAATGTGTAGACTTACGAAAGAACCCTTTTATAGCAAATTCTATTTATATTTTATCTTTCAAATGTGTCACTTTATTTTGTTTTAATTATTTTTAAAATGCATAAACATACAGATAAGCTAACTTTAGTCTTTGTTAAACAGTCTTTACTCCTAACTTTATTATTAATTAATCTTTGCTATTAGATTTGGCAACAGAAAGGGTCTGGTTGACAGAGTAATTTGTAGCACTGATACACATGCTCTTGGGAGTTTGTAGACACTTGTAATATAGACACAATTTCCAGCAGACTAGGAGTCAAACATTCAGAAATTTCTCCCAGACAGTTACTGCTTTGGTCCTGTAGGGCATTTGCCTTTTACAAGTATTGGCAAGTGACACTTACAGAGACTAGGATCTGTGCTAAGAAACGACCCCAGCTTACTGAAAGTAGAATCAACTCCAAGTATTTCCTGAGGGTTACTATGGACCAGAGCTCTTGCTAGGTTCTCAAGAGGCACAATAAAACCACATTATAAATGGTACATTGTCCTCAAGGAGTTTAGAGGGAGGCTGAGAATACAAAAGCAGAAAAGAGCAGACATGTTATTTAGGGTTGATTGTGTTCTGAAAAAGAAGTGCTGAGAGTGATCTCAAAGTGTCGCTAGCTTTCTGTGTGAGGCTGAAATGTACTCTGAACCAGACATGATGCTCTGTGCTTGACAATATCCCCATTAATTTTGGCCTCAGTAAAGTGTCCTCTTCAATAGTATACAATAGAAGGCTTTTCAAATTTTTACACCAAAATTCTTGTTTTATTTCTCTGTGTAGGCAGATCTGGGAGCGACAAGGTGTCATGAAGAGTTGACCACCATGTTCCTTGGTCTGCTTAAAGTTTCGTTGTTGCTGTTGGTTGTTTGCTTGTCGTAGCTGTTTCTGTTGTTGTTGTTGTTGACATATTCTAAAGGTACATGCAGCTGTATGTATCTTTACTGTTAATAGGTTTCTCCTGAAGAGCAAGGAAAATACCTACATGTTTTAAAATGTCCACAACAACATATTCATATTGGCACAAGAAAGAAACAAACCAACTATATACTAAGTAAATAATGGATAAATAAAATGTGTTTGGCCTACAACATGAAATATTATTCAGTCATAAAATGGAATTAGGTCCCTGTATCTACTACAACATAGATGAATTTATAAGCATCCTAAAGGAACGGTGCTAGATGTAAAAATTTACAAGTTGTGCGATTTCATTTGCCGGAAATGACCAGAGTAGGCAAACTGTACAGGCAGAGAATGTGTCATTGATTGCCCAGGACACCAGCTGTGAGAAAACTAGGGAGATAAGAAGTCACTACTAATTGCTATAGGAGTATCCTGGGGCTATGAAGATATTCTACATTTAATTGTTTTGTGGTTGTACAGCTCAGAGCATACTAGCAACCACCGAATTTTATAGCTTTAAAAGACCATCAGTGGGCCAGAGAATTGGGACTTCTCTTAGAGAATCTCAAAGTTTAATTACAAATACCCACATTAGACAGTTTGCAGTCCCTGTGACTTCAACTCTGGGATTTAATATCCTTTTCTGAATTGTGTGAACACCTACATTGAAATGTTTATACCCAAACACAGGCACACACACATACATAATTTAAAATAATAAAAGAATAAAGTTTTATAAGAAAAGATTAGCAATGTGATATGTGAATCATCACTCTAAAGTTGTAACCGAAGTGTGCTAATATAAATGAATCTGCAAGTCTCTATGAATTACAAACGCAGTAGAGCTTATAATTTAAAAAAATCTAGTGCATTTCTCATTACTTTCATTCCCTGAGCACGCGTAATGTATTCTTAAAAAAATGGAAAAGGACACAATCCTGCCAAGTTTGATTTTTTAAAAAGAGACTTTTGCATCACACTGTCATACTACCAGAGCTTTGTTCTTGTATTACATTGGCCACTATGAAGCCATATGGACAATCCTAGCTACAAGGATTTTTAGGAACTGAGCATGTTGGTTGAACAAATTGTCACTGCATTCCTTTTGAAAGGAAGAAGAGAAAGGAGACTGGGGCAGCAACTGAAACTCTGTCACAACCATCAAAACAGAAGTAAGCCTCTGAAATGTCATGCCAAGAAGATCCAAGGAGATTTTAAATGACTTCATTGCTTTGTTCTGTATTGCATCTGTAATTAAAACAAAATAAGATCATGTAAAGATTGAGAACTTTTTAAAACTTTAGTTTTGAGATTGTAATATAAAAAAATAATATTTCTTCCTTCAACTTTATCTCTCCAAATTCTTCCATTTAACCCTCCCCATTCTTTTTCAAATTCGGGCCAATTTTTCCATGAATTGTCAGTGCATGCTCAGCCCCCATATAATGTTACTTGTTTATATGTTTGCTGGGCTGACCGTTTGGCTTCAGACAGCCAATTGGAATTTTTTTAAAAGTATACACTTTAGGTAATGATGTACTTAGTTATAAGGACATGTGTTTTCATAACCTGTAATAGTATGAAATGCAGCTTATCAATCAATATTGTGCATTTATTGTCAAGTTCCATAACAACCATGATAGGGAAACATCATAGCATGCAGACATGTCTCTAGAGCTGGAAGCTGAGAGTGACAGCTTACATCTTGAACCACAAACAGAAAAGGAGAAAGCAGTGTGTGTGTGTGTGTGTGTGTGTGTGTGTGTGTGTGTGTGTGACAGAGAGAGAGAGAGAGAGAGAGAGAGAGAGAGAGAGAGACCGAGAGAGAGAGACAGAGAGAGAGAAGGCAGGAGGGAGTGAGGGAGAAGAGAGAGAATTGAAAAAGGCAAAAGTTTTTTAAACTCCCAAAGCCAGCCTCCAGTAACAGAGCAACTCCAACAAGGCCATACCTTCTAAGGCTCCCCAAAGAGTACCACTAACTGGAGACTAATTCAGATGCCAGGGCCTATGGAGGACATTCTCACACAAACCTCTGAAAATTAGATTCTTACTTACATCCTTGATAGTACTCATGATACTTATTATAAGTTGGTAGTGCTTAAGTGCGTTCATTGGCTGCGTCTATCCTAAGCACTATAATCAGTCAATAAAATCCTAGCCAACATGGTGGGATAAAATAAAAGTTAAAAATCATGTGTTTTCAGATACATCATGCTTAGAAACTTTTGCCCTTCTCTCTTAGGCTAGTTTTTGCCACAATGTAAGTCAAGTTTTCAGAATACAGTGCTTTTATAGCCTGTTTTTTTTTCTTTTGATCAATTTCACTTCATACCCTCAGAGCATCAAGGGATCCTTTCTGGATATTGCTTGTCTGAAGCAGTGGCTTTCATGAGGTCTCCTCGATCCTTCCTGCAAAATGAATAACTATTCCATATAGTCTGCCAGCTCTCACGCCATGACTGCCTCATGTTCAAAACACAGGGAGAGACACAGTGGCTGGAAAGATGCTGCAGCACCTGCACAGCAGGCAGGGCTTTGCAGCTAAGGAAGACAACTCTCTGGTGCAACACACGAAGGTAAGATTAAGCATCACTAGAGTGTGATGGTCGTGGCGGAGTTCTAGGAAAACCTTTGAGAGTTCACAACACGGATGAGTAACTCAACTAAAGTGGTATGCATTTAGAGACAGGAAATCCACAAAATGAGAATTGTTCTCTTCTGTACTTGAAATAAAATGCAACTATGAGACAGAAGAGCTCAAAAAATGAAGATGGTTTCAAAATAATATTTACTACTGCTAATAATAACATTATTAATAATAAAGAAGTGTGCAAGGGAAAGACACAATGTAACAGGGTTTAAGCAGAGGGTTTTTTTTAATTTGGGAAAGGAATCATAAAAAAGGAGGTTAAGAGGAGGTGGGAGAAAGAGAGGAGGATGAGAGGTGGTCAGAACTATTTGAAAAGGGAACATAGTGAATATACACAGTTGGTGTTCTTAGGGGATGCAGCTGAGGGCTAATCCTGTCAGAACCCCAAGGACAGGCCAGTACAGATGCCTAGATACTAACAATGATGATGAGAAAACTAGCTAAGAGTTTCAGTGGAGTAGCAGAGCTCTAGAGTGCTCCCCCCAAAAAAAATAGCAGAAAAAATTTGGTTGAACTATACTGGGTATCTGTACTAATCAATTTCTTGTTGCTGTGACAAAATATTATGGCCACACCAACTTAAGGAAGGTTGGGGAACTTTTGACTCACAGTTCTAGGGTACAGTTTATCACAACAGGGGAAATAAGACAGCAGGAGAAGATAGAAAGACATACTGGTTATGTTGTATTTACAGTGAGGAAGAGAAGAGCTAAGAATGCAGATGCTCGTCTAGGTTTTTTTCCTTTTACTTAACTTCAGCACTCTGGATTATTGAATGGTTCTGAAAGGTTTGGCTCATGGATAAGGTATGTCTTATATCTCAATTTGCTTATTCTAAAACCCCTGACTTAATGTAGATACCGCCCACAAAGCCTAAATAGAGTCTTGTTTCCTGAGTAATTTTAGAACCTGTCAGGTTGGCACTCTTTATTATCACTCTTCATTATCCTCATGGCCTAGGACAGCATGAATGAGGCTAGACAGAAGATATAATCAGTACTCTTGGGAATGAAAGATGGGAACATGAAACTGGAGAAGAGAGTCATCTGAGACATGGCAATTATGCCATGTTATATGAAGAATGAACCAAATTTGAAATGTCGGTGAGGGACAAGACCAGACCATGAATGACTTATAAGTCCTATTAGAATTTGTTCACCTTGTAGCCTATATTAAACATAACTGATTGTTGGGTAACAGGTGAGCATACTTAGATTCACACTTTAGATATAGTACATGGGCTTGTGAATAGAAAATCTTCTCTTTTCCTGATGCACAGTGAAAAATGGTGCTGGCTTATACCAGGGCTGTGACTCTAAAGACTGAGAAGAGAGCGCTTATGATTAGAATACATTTTATTAGACAAGGTATGAAATGAGATCAAGAAAAGCACCAATGACAACATGTGAGATTCTAACTTAAGTGTCAGAAGAATGATTCCATTTACCAACAGGAAGACTAGTGGATACGGACAGGGAGGGAAAGGTGGAATCTTTGTAGCCAATTGTTTGCTTTTGTTTACCATATGGTATGAAGAGAAGATGGAGGTGAGTAATGGCTTAATCCCACAAGGCTGTTGAGCAAGGGACTAATGATTCCTACTATTGGAAGTTTCTGAGTTGCCTTGATTGCCTCTCTGTGTATGGTTCCATTCTTCTCTTAATCACTAGTGTAACCAAGTCAATGTTTTAGACTTCATGCATTTGAAGTATTTCTTGGGGTTTCTGTTTTATGGCTGGACTTTGACTAAAGTTGATCTGTTAACAAAGCTGTCCATACAGAGCATTCCATAGAACGGGAAAAGCCAGGAAACATAGAATAAAACAAAGGAGAATGAAAACCTCAAGTGTTTTGGTTCAATGTTACAATTTTTGATGGATGATCTCTGGTAGTGGGTAAGTATTTATCCCTAGTATACAAACAGACTTTGGGAGCCCATTCCCCATAGAGGGGTACTCTCAGCCTAAACACAAGGGGGAGGTCCTAGACCCTGCCCCAAATGATATGACAGACTTTGATGATTCCACATGGAAGGCCTCACACTCCCTGGGGAGCAAAAAGGGAGTCAGTGGGGAGATGGGGAGGAGGGGAGGGAGAGGGAACTGGAATTGGCATGTAAAACAAGCTTGTTTCTAATTTAAATTTTAAAAAAAGAAAAAAAATGAAAATCCTTGGCAGTGATTTTTGAGTTTCATCTGAAGGAAAGGAGGATTAGCCATGAGATAAAAGCCCTGACCAAAACAGCTTAAAGAGGAAGGGTTTGTTTTGACTGACAGTTCCAGAGAGACAGAGTTCACCATGCTGATGAAGACATGACCACATACAGGGAAGGCTCTGTCACATGAGCAGGAAGCTGGATGACCACATTGCACCACACTCACGGAACAGAGATTTCAGAAAGTTAGGCTATAAAACTTCAGTCTGTCCACCAGTGTGGTTCCATCTCCTGAAGGTTCTACAAAATTTTTTTTGAACAGTGCTACAAGCTAGGAGCCAAGTATTCAAACAAAAGGACCTATGGTGACAATTTATATTCAAACCACAAGAGGAGGAAGAGCTGAGGTGAGCACTGATCACTGATGTAGCTACCTGAAGAGCAAGTAGGAGTGTGATGAACAGGGAGTTTTATTTTATTTTTATTGAACTTGTTTGCCTTGTTTCAATTACATTTGTCCATATCTTGGTTTAATGGTCGTTTAGCTTTCAGTTTTCTGTCACAATAAATTGTCACAAATTTAAACTAATAAATTACTGTAAGTTTAACAGCTCAGTTTTATTATTCAACAGTTCTGTAGGTCACACATTAGACACAGATCTCTCAGGGTATAATTGAGGTGTCTTCAGGGAGACATTGCCTCCCCAAATATTTGTTTCTCTGTCTTTTTCAGTCGCTATGTCTCTGAGCTCATGGTTCCTTTCCCCTTTCTTCAAAGGTAATGAATATGAATTAAATCCTTATAGCATATCACTTTCAGTCTATAGTCTACTGTGTGTGTGTGTATGTGTGTGTGCGTTCCTGTATGTGCAAATATATTTGTCCATGTGCAGAAGCCAAAGTATGCTGTCCAGTGTCTCCTCAATCACTCTCCACCTATTTTTTGAGAAAGGGTCCTTGATGAATTTAGCGCTTGCTGATTTGCCTATACCAGTGGTTCCCAACCTCTGGGTCATGACCCTTTTGGGGTCGGGCAACCATTTCACAGGGCTTGCATATCAGATATCTGGCATACTAGATATTTACATTACGATTCGTAACAATAACAAAATTACAATTATGAAGTGGCAATGAAAATAATTTTGTTTGGAGGATGCACACACGAGGAACCGTATTAAAGGATCGCAGCATTAGGAAGGTTGAGAAGCACTGAGGTTGACTGATAGGCCAGAGAGCCTCAAGATACTCCTATTTCTGCTTCCCCTGTGCTGAGAGTATAAGCTTGTGCGCAATTCCCAGCTTTTTTTTTAATGGGCAGTGTATATCAAACTCAATTCCTTGTACTTGAACACCAAGCACTTTATAGACTACAGTTTATCCAATCTCTCTAAGCCCACCTTAGCTTTGTCTTAGTGGAATAATCTTCCTACTTTAGGGTGAGGTGATTTGCATTGCAATTCCATTCTTAACCTAAAACCCCCTTTGGCATTCACCCTAATGTATTTGGTTTCCATAGACCAGGAGGTGGACACTTGGCAGGGCAGGAAATGAAATTAAAATACATGTCACCAAAAAAAATCATTATGTGCTAGATATTAAAATAACAAAGCTTGTCAACTGATAGAAAGGAATTGGTTAAAATTATAAAATTATAAAAAAGGGGATACTTCAGATTGGAGCTCTTTTTTAAAACATAATCAGGAGATTCCAGAACACAATAAAAGGAGAAGAAGCTCTCACCTGATGGTTTCTCTTCTTCATGAAGGAGGACAAAAAGAGATGGTATGCGGGAGGGTGAGTGAGGATGAGGTCAACACTGATTAGGAGGAAGAGGAGAAAAAGACAGGAAGAGAGAAGGGAAGGGAAACATTTTATGGTGATTTGACTCCTCAAATCATTTGTCACAATTTAAGATCACAAGTGGAATAATTTGATAAATTCCTATTTCAAATCTGTCTTATATATACTTTTACCACTTGTAAAATGTTTATTTTGATTATGTGAACTATTTGTAAAACTAATTGTAAATTCCCAGAAACACCACACCAAAGAAAAATAGGGTGATAGGGAGGGAAGGAGAGAGGAAGGAAGCAAAAAGGAATGCGAGGGGGGGGAGGGGTCTAGCACATTAATTGCAAAAAGGAATATTAGGAAATAACTTATATCATTACTTTTCCAGAGAAAGAGAATAAAAAGAATTTTTTGACATTTGAGGGACCAAAATGATGTCATATAATTATAAGAATAAAAGAAACCAAAAACAGATGGAGGCAAGTTGAGAAGGCATGAAAAGGGGAGAGATTTTTGGCATCGATTTCAGGCCTTTACTCTGAGCAGTTTAAGCTTTAGAGATCTGAATACCCTGAAATAATATAGAATCTCTTCCTACTGGAGCCTAAGGACAGGTCTCCTAAGCTGCCTAGTGACTGTACTTAATCTGCTCTCCGGAGCTCCCTCCTGCTTCTGCTACTGAAATCCCCAGCCCTCACCCCCCAGTTCTGTTCTCTTTACTTTCAGAGGTGACTGTGGTCCAATCAGCTGTGGTCTCTTTAGAGGCATGGCTGAAGTTCTGGATCACTGAAATGGGTGTGGCCCCAAGCTTGAAGTCTAGAAAACAAGTTCAAATTCTCATAAACAGCAATGAGCAGCATATGCTTCAAGCCTGAGTCTTTCACCTTAGGAAATAAATTATTTTAGTATCAGGAACCTAGGAAAGGGACAGGGAGCTCCAGGTTTTGAACAGAAGGCAAACAAAGCTTCCTTTGATGCCATGCCTACTGACACTCTGGGAAAAATGTTCATTGTGTGAGTGGAAATCACAAAATGCAGTATAAGACATTATGTTGTAAATGCCAGGCAGCATCACCAGTATCCCTTTGCTAGCTCACTGTCCAAAAATTTAATTTTATTGCTTCCAAAACTTTGAACAAATTCATATAACCCTTCAAGCAGATGTATGAGGCATTAAAACCACAGTTACATTACTTCAAAGCCATAATTAAAAAGTTTGGTCGCAGTTCCAAGCTCAGGGTTGATTTCTAAGGGAAACACATTTCAGAGCTTATGTAAGCCCTAATAAATTACCAGCTTTGAGCAAAAATAATTTTAGCTTCCCATAAAGAATAAAATAGGGTTTTATTGTGAGAAAAGGGGAAGACTAAATGATTGTAAATTTGTATTGCATTTTTATAACCACTTGGGTTTGAAGTCAAATATAATTTGACATTTTATTGATATTTCCAGTGTTTAAAGCTGACAAGAAGTACATTAAATTTTACCATGTAAATCTGATATGATGATAAAAAGCTTCTTACACTTCTCATTGAATGTTTCAGTAAAATAGAAAAAGGAATCCATCAAGGAAATGATTTTTTTCCTTCCTATTCCCATCGTTTTTGTAAGAAGTTCTGAAGGGTTGATTGTTAGGGTGCTCTCTGCAACTGGGCCCCTCTCTCAAGAAGTGATCTTTTTTTCCAACTATCGTGAGTAGACCCAAAGAAAGCTATGCATCAGTTTATCTAAAAGGGGAAATGTAAGCAGCACCTTTCCTTTATTTTCTTGGTAAATCCCACACCTCCGACACAGTGTTTGCTTATGGAACTAGTGGCTCTACTGTCATCTTCATGGGAGTGACAAGAAGTGAGTAGAGCAATCCCTATTAACTTCCTAGGGCTGCCTGAAACTATGAAGAACTACAAAGTGTAATGCTTGAAATAACAGAAACTAATGGTTTTCTGCTTCTAACAGCTAGAGTTCCCCACCCCCAAATATGTGAGTGTTACTATACCATTTGAAGGATATGGGTCCTTCTTCTATGTCCTTTCTTCTGGACAGTCTTTGACATGTTTTTTTCTTTGTCTTTGTCTTTTTTCGCTTTTCTTTTCTTTTTTGTTTTGTTTTTTGAGACACAGTTTCTCTGTGTAGCTTTGGTGCCTATTCTGGCACTCACTCTGTACACCAGACTGGCCTTGAACTCACAGAGATCCACCTGCCTCTACCTTCCAAGTGCTGGGATCAAAGGTATGTGCCACCAATGCCCAGAAGACATATTTTTGTTTGTTTGTTTGTTTTTGTTTTGTATTTTGGGTTTTTTTGTTTTGTTTTTTGGATCATGGCTCCCTAAGTTGCAATCATTTCCTTTGTTCCTGTATGGTTTCTTCTTGGGTATGCCTTCACATTGTGGTCTTCTTAGAACAGATAGTAGTTATGTTAGATTAGGAACTCACCTCACTCTAGTATGATCTCATTTCAGAGTAAGGAAGACACATCTATAAATATCTGTTTCAAAACCAGACTATATTCTGAGGCAGTAAGGATTAACATTTTAATATACACATATATTGAAACATGTATGTGCATTCATCATATACAAACACATACATACACACACACACACACACACACACACACAGAGTCATTCAGTTACACCACAATCAATACTAAAGCTTAGCAATGGAAAGACATCAGCTTCTATTGCCCACAAAGCTACAGAATGAGAGAGATCACATCACTAAGCATATGCTGTGTCCATGAAACAGAACCTATGCCTTGTCTTACATGGTGTTTATACCTTGTCATACAGCCATCCATCTGAAGCCATACCAAGACATAACTTGACATTGAATAAAATTATACATGAAATGAGAATGCTATGCTTTGTAATCAGGGGCAGACTCAACTGGAGTCAGACAGGGCATATGACACAAATTTTATGCAAGAAATAATTAGGCTTATCAAATGATAATGTATAAAAAATCCCCAGCCCGTGATTAGGCTTGCCATTTGCAGGACTCTATTATATATGAATATCAGATAAATACTAAATACTCTGTTGGTATTATCCTCTGAAATGATTGTTTTTATCTAAAATTAAGATTTAAATGAAATCTTTTTCTTTTTCTTGCTACACCTGGAAACTCTGCCTATAATAACTTTTGTCTATGAAGCGCTTTAGAATATTTTCCAGTGTGATTGTGGAGTTCAGGCAGGGTAGAGAAAATGGAACAAAGGGAAGAATATATGTTTCCAGATTCCCTCACTTATTGTACAGTTTCAGTTAAAGGTCACACAATTACTGAGGGTTAAACATGGAAATAAAAATACACCTGTAGGTACATATTCATGTACAGACTGAATGGCCTCCCCAAAATGTATATATTGAGAATCTAACTCTAACATTACTCTATTTAGAAATGGAGCCTTTACCAATTTCATGGGAGCAAATGCGAGCATTTGGATAAGGCCATGTTGAAGGGAGTAGATCTTTTAAAGAATGGAAAGAAACACCAGAAATTGTTCTTCTCGCTGTGCATGTCCAAACAACAGTCCATGTGAGGAGGCAGAAGCCAGCTTCTTGCAACTTATTTCCACAGGAAAAGTCAACCAACCAACCTGTGATACTTTGATCTTAGAATTATGTCCTTCAGAACTCTGACAAAATATATTTTGACTATCTGTACAGTTTGTATTACTATTGTTAAGGGAATCAGCTCAGAATACACACACACACACACACACACACACACACACACACACACGCCAAAACATAGACACACACAGAAACACAAAAATATTCACAGAAACATAGACATACATACAAAGAGAAACTGATCCCCTACACACAGACACACATAGAAACACACATATGCTACACACAATATATATAATAATTAAATACATTTTTGTCACACATATAAATACTACATATAATATTAATGTTAGTTCATATAACCTATATCAGGTCTTACATTTCATCCATTTGTTATCTGTTATGTGGTTTGTTTTTTTATGTAACCCCATGTAATACAAATGCAAAATAAACATAAAATCAAAATACTGATACTGTTACAAAGTTTTTCGTAAAATAATTTTTGGTATATATATATTATATGTAGTTTTGCCATTTCTTAAAGATAAATATATTTTCATACTAATGAATTTGATGTGATTTTTTATATAAAGGATTGAACTTAGCTGTCTACTTGATATTTCAGAATATAGATAATACTTACTTTTTTTCAGAGTTTATCAGTTGATTTTTTTCAGTATCCATGCTGAGAACACTTCTCTGTACAGCTATGCAGTACAAAATGACAGAAGTATGTTTGGGGCTGTTTCCGAAGTTGATAGAAATTCTTGATTAACTTGTCATTGATTTTCTTTTGATTTTCAGGTTAGCAACTCCAACAGCCATTTTTAAAATAAAACGTTCTAACATAATACAATCCAAAGACATAATAATTTCTTACTTACCTGCTGAGAAATGACAGCAAGAACACATTAAAACCATAATTTTTCTGTAAGAGCAACAAACTTTGCATGTACAGGAAGAGCATAGCAACACATGACAGACATTCATCTACAGTTAGAGGCAAGGCGGTGTCGACTGCCTTCCTGTACCAGGACAACACACTTTTACACAGTATGAATGCTATGTTTAGAACCAGGGCTAGAGTGAAGCCATACAGTGCATCACAGTTGAGTGTTGTGATAATCACCTCAGTTCCACGACACGTTTGATTTTGAATTTTTAGGCACTGTGCAGACAGAAAGCTTCTTCAGTGGCCAAACATTCTTCGAACCCCACTTCCAGGTATAAAACCCACTGTAGGATTGTGAGCCACAGGTTTAAAAGCAGATACAAGGGTCAGCAGTAAAGCTCAGCCGATAAAGACACTCTCCGTGCATGCCTGGCTACCTGCGTCCATTCATTCTCTGGAACTCATGTAAAGGCAAAAGGAGAGAATGAACCTTCAGTGTTGACTGCTAATCTCCAGACATGCTGTGGCATCTGCCTTGGAGCCTGCCCTGAAAAAGCTAAACATTTTTTTCCATAGAGCAATAACGAATTGTTCTATGCATGGTAGGCCAGAACACAAGGGCTTAGATTCATGTGAATGTACTCCCGTCGGGGTCTCACAATGGCAACTTCGCCTAACCACCAATTAATGAATAATTAGGACATATTTTTGCAAACATGTATATGCATGTAAATCTATGAACATCGAAATGTGGTCTTTCAAACCATGAGGAGGTTCTGTAGTCTATTGAAATAAACAGTAGGTTTCAATATTATTGGTGGCTGTGTAAAGGACAGTTGTAGAAAAATTTTAAATTGGACTTTGTACAGTGCTTCAAGTTTAAAAGTGCATTTGGACAATCAACAGCAGTTTCTTTTTCTTCTTTCTTCATCTCTCTCTCTCTCTCTCTCACACACACACACACACACATATTTGTCTGTGCATGTATGAGTGTATGCATGCATATTTGTACATTCCAGAGTACATATGTGGAAGCCAGAGGATAACTTGTAGGAATGGTTCTTTCTGCCACGTGGATCCCAGGGATTAAACTTGGGTCATTAAACTTCATAGCAAGTACTTTGACTCACTATGCCAGCTTTCCACCCTAAAATTATTAGTTTCTTATATTTAGTCATAATTGTCCAGGTTCTGTGGGGCTATTTCTTACAATTGAGTGGTTTAGAATACATATGTTGTTATGTATTTGTTTGTAATATTACAGTATCATTATTCATAACCTATTTTCTCTAAACATTACACTATATTTCACATATTCAAAGAGATGCAGACTGGCTTCAATTACTGGTGAATTTATTTGTTTAATGGGAAAGATATAGTGCAGTGAAGACTTGGTTCAGCATTTCTAAATTACTGATCATAACAACATCCTGCCAAGCTCCAAATTTGTATTGTAAAGTTGAGCTAAAAAAATAAAACAAAAAGAAAAACAAAAAACCATAGAGAGATCAGATGTTTGAAGAAACTCATTCAAAGTAACGAAATGATTCCTTCTCTAGAATTTGTCAATGATTTTACCCCTGTCTTATCAGCCAAATTTTATTTAAGCCAGTAAGTAAGACTAAAGTGTGAATTCTTTGATTAGTTTGGGCCTGAACTGAACCAAGAGTTGTAATTTCTTGACCCATAAATGCAAGAGCTGAATGGTTAAACTACATGTCCTGGTACTATGTGCCATAACCTTCCTGAGAAGAATAGTTTAAAAAATGGAAAGTTTTAACTACACATTTTTCACTCAGAGGTAAGAATTTTAAACTCTTATGGCAGAGAAAAAGATTTCACACCCATTTGGACGTACTGATGGCAATGTTTACATAATTCTGCTGTAAAGAAAAATGTTCATGCCAGACCTTGCCAGTAACTGTGAAAAAATATTATAAACTGAATGAACCATGCTTTATAATAGTAAGGTCTGAACCTGTTTAAAACTTTATATATCTCAAATTTCTGTTTCAACACTTGGTGATCTCTGATGATTCTAATGGGCTTCACATATTTATTATTTGAAATCACAATTCAATTTTCACCTCTAGCAGGCTGTCCCCAGACTCACATAGTTAGCCTTGGGCTAATCTGCCAGCCTGATACTACGGTACTGTAGATATTTTTATGATAACATTTATCATATCATAATTAGAGTTATTTGTTTATGAGCCTATGTCCTTGTCTAAAGTAATTCTATTATCTAGTTCAGCCATTGTAGTTCCTGGCACCTGATAGGCAACCTATAAAGGTTTGTAGAAGTCAGTTTAAAACAACAGGGCAATGTTAGGTGAGGCAGTCTTAAACATTTTGAGGTAAGAAAAAAATTCATTAAATAGCTCCATTAGATGCTTCATAAATTAAGACCAGTTTGGAACATGAAAAAAATTGCTGTTTTAAGTAGGGCTGTCAGGATTAGAGGAGTCAGTACACGTACATGGGTGGGAAAGGCCGTGGTACAAGAGGTAGCACTTCCCTTCTTGGCTGCAAAGCGTGCTGGGTTACCTAATTATTCTCTTCCCCCATCTGCAAAGTGAGAGTCCCAGGAGTGCCTGCTAGGCATCTTGAGTAAGCGAGCATGGGTGAACTTTCCAGTATGGGATGCATGGTAAGATCCCACTGTTTTTGTTTGCAAAGGAAGTGTAGCAGACAAAATTCCAGCTGCTTACACAGGATTAAAATCTTCCAATTACACCCCACAACACGTTTTTCCCAACCAAATCTATGCTTACTCTGTTGACACAGTTTTCTGATCTCAGGTGACAGGATTCCTACATAGCGTCAGGAAATGCATGCCAATGTTCCTTCATGTTACTCTCCCGTATCATGTGGACTAGTGGCAGAAGAATGGTCATTAAAGGTGAACAGGAAGCCCATGATTGTGGATCCAGATAACCTTTGTCTTTGCTTTAAAAAAAAAAAGAAAGAAAGAAATATATGATTGGCTCAAACGTCTTCTCCTCCCCTCTCCCCTTGTTCCTACCTATCTTGTTGCAGAAGGAAATTCCCATCTAGCCACCCCAAGAACAGAAGAAGGAAAACAAACTCATCATTGCACAAAAGACAAGTGGCCTTTGAGCAAAGAATGCTGCTGCAGAGACACTAAGGTATCACTAGGCTGCCTACCTCCAGACCTCTTGTCGGGTATCAACAGTTGCTGCTACTGTTTAATGCTGAAGTGAAGCTTTCTGGTACACTTAGTGGGTGCAATGAAATTGGGGAGGCGATGCAAGCCATTCCTCCCTTGACACTGTGGACCCTCTGTGTGGTACATGCACTTTAATAGAACATAATATTCTCAATGAGAAGAAACTAAGAAAATAACAGAAGTGGTTTTCATGTCTCATCCTATAAACGAATCTGTTAACTCTTCCTCTTCCATAAATAAAACCTGGGTCAGCAATCTTGGAAGACTTGTTTTCCTTTTTTAATTTTGTTCAACAAAATATTTTTTGCTTATTTGGGAGTTTCACATAATGCATCCCAGTCTTTCCAGCTCAACTCTTATTGTGATTTCCTCAAAGAAAAGAAGACAAAAAGAAAAAGATTTTCTTTGTGTTACCCATATACTCACTGGAGTGTGGTCAAACTCCCTGTGTCCATCCCTTAACAAAAACTGAGTCCTTCTCTACCCCTACCCCCTGACAGAAGCTATAAACTGTGAAGAGCTACACTTCAGGATCCCTATTGCAAATTTTAGGAGTTCTTTTCAATGGCTTCCTGTCTAGACTTTTTTTTCAGGAGTGGCATTATCAAAGAATCCTTCTAGGTCTATTATTATCAACTGTGAGTCTGCAGTCATCAGTACCATGCAAAAGAAGTTTCCTTGCCCTTTACAGTCAGGGGCAACATGTATCATGGACTGCCATTTGAATTCTGGTAACAGCATGGGCCCCTGGCCTCAGAATGCTCTCCAGTGGCAGTACAGATCATGGACACCAGTACAACCCTGGGCAGCACCAAAGACTTAAGCACAATCATGATCCCAGGGGGTAGTACAAACCATAGATGCCAAAATGGCCTCTTGTGTGGCAGTGTGGGTCATAGTGACCAACATGAATTCAGGCAGAACTACAGACCATGGACAGCCACATGGTCTTTGGCAGTAATGCTTACCATGAACCTCAACACGGCCTGGAGTTGTAACACAGACCCTAGACATCAACATGTCCTTAGGTGATAACATAGACCACATATATCAACGTGACCAGGGGCTCTGTGGATGCCTGTGTCCCACGTTACCATGGATTTCCGTGGTCTATTTTGCCACCTGAAACAGTGTTTATGTCTGTGGGCCTTGCTGCTACTGAGGGTCATATTGATGTGTGTGGCCTGTGCTGTCATATGAGGCCATATCGATATCCATGGTGCACACTGCCACCCAAGAGCCTGTTGATGTCTATGGTCCTGCTATAGCTGGGGGCTATGTTGATATCCATAGCCCCTGTTAGCAATGAAAGCCATGTGGATGCCCATGGTCCACGCTGACACCCGGAAACCACATTCATGTCCATGGCCTGTAATACTGCCAAGGAACATGATGGTCTGTGCTGCAGACAGAGGCCATGTGGGCATTTGTGGTTTATTTTCTTTTCTTAGCATATAATTAAAATGAACTAATGAGAAGGAGAAAATGGGAGATTTGGAAGACATGTTAGCGAATCTTAGTTGTAAATGTGACACATCTGGGAAGTGAGAATCTCACCTGAGGATTTTTTTCCATCAGAATGGTCTATGAACATACCCATATCCTGAATTCAATTTGATGTAGGAGGGCTCAGTAGGCAATATTGTTGTTATACAAATGGAATAGGGCTGTGTAGGAAAGGCAAGCAGAGCATGAGCCTGAGAGCCATCCACTAAGCAACATTCTTCCATGGTCTCTGTGTCAGTTTTGGTTTCAGGATCCTGCCTTGAGTTCCTGCCTTGCCTTCCCTCAATGATAGACTGCAAAATGTAATGCCCTTTTCTTCCCAAGTTATTTTTGATCAGTGTTTTACCAGAGAAGAGAAGCAAATATGGACAGTTTGAGAACTTTTCTTGGTTATCAGAATGACTATACTGTGAATGAACTATTACCCAGAGATGGAGGACACGCTTGTGATCTGGATCTTGAGGCAAGAGGATAACATGCCCTTGGTAAGGATGTTGAGGCTGGAAGACACAGTCTTTTGACCTAGACCTTGAGGCTGGAAGGCACACCTTCAATCTGGGCCACATCTTCTGCTGGAAGCCTATAGAAGGACATTGGAAGAAGAAAGAGTTTGTTCTTCTCCTGCTTGCCCTTGCCTTGTCAACACATCCAATCCTTTACTGGCATTGCAGCCTGCTTCTTCTGGATTCTTGCATACACAGATGATCAGCTGGGACACCAAGCCTCATGGGACTGAGCAGCAACTAGATTCTTGGACTTTCCATTCACAACCAGACATCATTGGACTACAACCTGTAAGTCATTCCAATGATCCTCACCAACACACACACACATACACACACACACACACACACACTCACACACATGCACACACATACACACACACACAAAGAGAGGGAGAGGAAGAGGAAAATGGAGAGGGAGAGGAAGATGAAGAGGGAGGGAGGAAAGAAGGGAGGGAGAGAGACAGAGAGAGAGAGAGAGAGAGAGAGAGATTTATTCTATAAATTATGTGGCTCTAGGGAACCCTGATTAATAAATGCAGACAAAATCTCCACCCTCCACGAAAGATATAAATGAAGCAATTAGCCTTTTGTTTGCATAAATAACAGATCATCTGAACACCAGAAAATATTTTTCTGAAGTCATAAAAAACCAAGATAAATAACATCTGTGTTTGGAATTTATTCATATACAAAAAATATTGACTGAGCATGTATATCATATATAAAGCACAGAAAACAAAATAGACCCAATTTTTTTGCTCATTTGATTTGCTATGAATGAGAATGCTCTTAGTGGTTGTGAATACAAATGACAGGCAGCTTTAACCCTAAGTTATAGGAGAAGCCAACATGGGGCTTCTTTCTACATAAATAAAAGGTGGAATCATAAGGCAGCCTGTTACTGTAGATGCCAACAGCAGGGAAGAAGTTTGAGTTTATTTTAAGAATCAACTTCTGAAGTGGGTTCCATTAATAGAAACAAAAGACCTTCACAGCAGTGGCTCCCCACCTTCCTCCAACCATTCACATTTCCCATGGTTATTTTAGTTCATTTTCTTTTAAGGTCAGAAGGATCAATTCTGGACAGATTCCTGGGTAAAACTATATGGAATTCTCTCCCTGAAGCTATAGGAGTTGTTAAATATTGAATTGCCATTGCCCTAAGAGGAAGGCCATACTCCAATATCAGCATAAACTGTGTCTGCATAATTCATAGACGCTCTGCTTCTCCAAATGCACTCAAACTAAAAGAAACATTTTAAAAGGTTTTCTTCCAAAGGATAAATTATACCAGTCCGCATTGAAAACATCACTCAGAACTAAGGTAATAGTAGGCAGATTCTGTCCTCAACCGCAACAAAACAAAAGAGTAGTGATAAAGGACTGAGAGACATTATGGGGAAGGTAGCCCATGTCATTAGCCCTTGCGTATTGACTGGTTGATACTCATCAGCCCCAGGCTTCCACCAGTCCCCAGAGTCTTTGCCTTTCTTGACTATTATGGTATAAATGGACGACTCCTAACTGCCCTGCTAGCTTGTATTTTCACATACATAAAGAGCAGAGAGTGAAATTCCAGCTAAAAGGTGTCTAAGGTAAATACTAAGATAAGAGGGGCTGGGGATTATTGTCAGGAAGAAATATGTTCAAAGTTTAATCAACTTTGAGAGATCAGTACTCCCAGAGAACCATTGAGACTATCTGGACAGTTTCTCACTCTCATCAGCAAGGTTACCAGCATTCAGCACTGCTTAGAGTAGTGATATTTATTGGTTATTGGCCCTAAATAAATTTTCATATAAATGTTTAAACATCAAATGGGAAGAAGTCCTCTGTTTTCTTTATTCCTTTCAATACAAGTTTAAAGTTAGGCTAAGTCATAATGGAAGAAGTAATATTGTGTATGAATGAGTGTTCTTCCTGTGGCTGGCAGGAGCCAGAGGAGGGCACTGAATCCACTAGAATTAGAGTTACAGACATTTATGAGCCACTATGTGGCTGCTGACTTTGAACTTGAAATCTCTGGAAGACTATCAAGGGCTCTTTACTTCTGAGCCATTTTTCCTGTTCCAATATTGCTACATATTTAAATATGTCAGAGTAAATAAAACTCAGTGGAAAAATCTAACAACTTATTAAAAGTCGTCCTGTGAAGCCACAGTTCTCTCTCCATTTCATTCCCAGAGACCCCCCCATGCCTCATCAAGAGAGTGGATTTCTCTCTTTTATCTCAATCTCCAACATATAAAACAAGCAGATAATGTCATGCACCACACTATCACTCATCAGCATATGATGGGATAGAAGGCAGACTGCACATGCTCAGCTTTCTTCCCAGCAGTTTTGTGCCAGATTAAATACTAAGAACCACACAGGTTTTCTTAGTGGTTACTCCTTGTATTCGAACTCAGTTTTCTTCCTTGCTAAAGAGAAAAGATTATCACGAATTAATCATAACCCTTTCTTTTCTCTGTTATCACACATTGAACTGTTGATTTAAAGTGAAATTCTGCCATCCCTTGCTTTGTCTCACTTTTCTTCCTTCTTTTAGGTATCCCTTTATTCCTCATTGTACTCTGTCCTGAAAAGAATATGGAAATTTAGACTACAGTAGACTGTATCACGAATGAAGGCTGTGTATAACCATACCGACTCACCCCCAAAACTCGTGATTGAAGAATGTGAACAAAGAGTGTCTTTACTATTCCTAAGGAGATTTTCTATCACCTATCCCTCAGAAAAGAGAATATCACAACCGTGACCTCTAGCAGGGTGTCATGTTACATACCAGAGGATTTTTTTTTCTTACAGCATCGACCTTCTGGAAATACAATTCTCATTTGCATTTCTGAAGCAGCTCCATTGGTTTTGACTGTATTTCTAAAAATACATATGGTCTGACTCCATTTATATTTGAACCTAGATGATTGCCTATTCTGTCTAGGGCTCCTCTTACAAAGATAATGAAAGGCACATGCTTTTAAAAGATGGTCAACAAAACCTGGATTACACTTCTCTATAAGCAGAAAAGTGTAATGGCACCTGCCTGCTGATCAGTATCTCAGCAAGTGCTTAATATGCTTCTGGAAGTTCTGTGTGTAGGGATGACATTTGCACAAAGAATCTCTAAGAACTAAACTTATCAGAAGAGACAAACTCATTTTCTTTTGGTTCCATTGAGGTGGATTTCACTAAATCCAGCCATAGTTGCCCACAACTATGAAACTGTTAAAAGAAATACAAAAATATGACTGAAGCAGGAAACTTGGAAAAAAGAACATGTGATAATGAAGATGTAACATTTAGCATATTCTAGCCATTTCTCCAGAGTGTTCTCTTCACATCACAGACCGAGGCACTGAAATCTCTAACTTCCAACACAATTGCTTCATAGTATAATAAAAGGGTGCAACACTTACTTTCTATAAAGTTGCAAATTATTCCTTCTGAAGGAATGTGAAATCAATGCTCCCATTAGGTCTTAAATGGTTTATGTTTATACTGTTAAAATAGATCCTGTGCTAGAAGAGTACATACTTATAGCAGCACACTAGATCATTCAATGCATGGAAACATGGAACCTAATATCATTGGTCAATCACCACACACACCATTTAATCATCAGGTAATTATTGCTGGCCTTGAGTTCAGTACCATAAGAGTCTTAACTTTACACAAATGGAGCATACACATTGAAGTTTTAGTAGATGGTCAGGAATCTGAGTTATATGGATGCAGCCTCCTGACAAAGATACTAGGAACTGAACTCTGGTCCTATGCATGAGCAGTAAGTTCTCTTCATCCTTGAGCCATCTTTCTAGCACTCTCAAGTCTTCTTTGATATTCACCTTTACTGTGATATTTATGCACACCGTCCATGAATCTTCGTTCACTCTTATTTCTGTTCTGTTATGACATCATTGACGTGTGCTTTTGATTTTGTAGTTCTTGTACCTATTGCTGCTTTGGACATCACTGCATGTTTCCTTAATATGCATGTTCTTGCTTCTTTCTTTCTTTCTTTCTCTTTCTTTCTTATACATCTAGTTCATTAGTTTAGAATAAGAAGAAATTAGTAAGACTTCATTCGTAACTACATGCTGGTCAGTGTTTCTGCTCTTACATGAAGTCTTGACTGACCATGAAGCAGCAGGCTCAACAACTCATTCTCTAAACATACAGAGGCATCTAGGCTCATATAAATACCATGGTGGAAATCAGAGAATTAACACATTTGTGGTAAATTTTATACAATGCTTGTTATCCAGCATATCTTCTTCAAATTCTCTCAGCAATTTCCTAGCAAACTCCAATATACACTGCAGTCATTTTCTTCATAAATTTTCATTCTTTTGGATTTCTTTCCCATCCCTATTTCACCACTCCAAATAAACATCTTACAATATAATTTTCTTAGAGCATCTTTGGAGATTCTAACCTCAAAGGAAAAATATGGCTATTTGGTTGGGGTTGGTAGTAGTGATTTTCAAACTGTGAGTCCATCAGTCCGTAGCTATAGTTTTCTGTGTCTCATTTGAGAAGTCTTATTATAGAAATGTATCCTTGAAAATGTGGAGACTCTTACAGTCCATGAAAACACATGATCTTAATTATTTCTCCAGTGTTGTTAACACCCCTTAGCTTAGCCAATCCTACTAATTTGTCCCTTAGATAATGATTCCCCAGGTTTGTTGCTGGCCTACTCAGTTTCTCACATCATATTCATCTTTGAAACTATTCATCCAACACCGGATCCTTCTTTTGTTTCTTATTATAAATAACAGATAGTTATTAGAGAAAATGGGAAATTAATACAAGTTTAATGAACCAGCTTAATCTTGTGCCCTGTCATCAAATAATAATTGCTATTATTATTTTATAATTTTTTTCAATATCTGTACGTCTTTTAGGTATTTTGGGAAGAGGGAAAGTTGCGTTGCTCTACAATATTAGAAGCTATTCCAAGAATACCAA
Source organism: Mesocricetus auratus (assembly GCF_017639785.1). Classification (NCBI taxonomy): domain Eukaryota; kingdom Metazoa; phylum Chordata; class Mammalia; order Rodentia; family Cricetidae; genus Mesocricetus; species Mesocricetus auratus. The sequence goes on from NW_024429182.1 coordinate 12,245,725, forward strand.
TACTGATTTGTAAAATTTACCTTTTGAATATATTCTGGGTAGAGTAAGAGTAGCAGGTTTGCATTCTCCAATTTATTTTGTCATCGGACATAGATCAACCACAGAGCATGATCTTCAGAGAGGCTACTCTATTTAGTAGACATTCTGTAAGTATCTAAAACATGGGGTTCTTTGGTCTACAAAGTAAGAGGCAGGTAGTATACAACAATATCATTCATTAAAATACTGAAATCAAATTTTTTGCAAGCCATTACCACCAAGGTTTAAAATTTCCAAATGTCAAAGCTAAGTAATTTGAGGACATACATCTAAGATAATGAAGTGTCTATTATTAGTTTTAGGAAGTTGCAAATATTCCCATCAAAACTGAGTTGTGCTTTAACAATTAGGCTATTTCTATTTTCATAGATAATTTACATTACCCTCCATGTTCAACTCATTTCAAAAATTGTTTACTTGTCTTATTTATGAATAGGAAACTACCCTGTTTTCATCTATGAGATAGTATCTATTCATACTGAGTGAAAATGAACAGCTCTCCATATAAAATCTTTTAAAAACCTTTTCCTATAGTTCGAATAAGTTGCTGTATGCTGTTTGCTTTCCTTTATGAATGTTTTACAAACTATGGTTAAAATGTTTCCTTATCTGAGGGAATATAGAGTTTTGGATTTTGTTTTGATTTTTATTATGTTCAAATGTTGCAAAAACTTGATTTGACAACCTTATTGCCTAATGAAGTTACTTACATGCCCACGTTTATTGGTTTATATATTTATTTTACTGGAGTGGAAAAAGGAAAGAAGATAAAGCCAAGTGAATATGGGAATATAATTAGTGTTGGCATAGCCCCGGGGGCCACAGCACTTGCTCACTATGCATGCACTGGGAGATGTATAAATAAAGCTGATGTCTTTACACCAGTGATCTTGCTATAAAAAACAAGCCTTCAAATAAATTTGTTAAGACTGGTTCACATGAAAGCTAAGAGCCTTGGCTTTCACCCAACCAAGTCACAGCAGAAATGTTTATTTTGGTCACTAATTAAGTTATATGGAAAGGTCAGATTCATATAAGGTAAAGAAAACATTAGTCTCTCCCCTGTCCCCCACTCCACTACTCAAGATATAAGGATTGCAGACATGGCGTCAACAATTTGCATGCCTGTTTTCCATTCACTTACAGTCGATGAAGCAAGGAGGGTCCCACTGAGGCATGCAAAAAATATCCCTCTAATGAATGCAGACAAGTGCATTAATAAATCATGACCAATATTAGAATTCTTAAACAATATTTGCAACCAGATATGTTTCTATAGTTACATGGAAACATTAGATACATAGGACATTAATTAATGAAATCGTTATTGTCGACTAGTTGCCAAAGACTACTAGCAACACAATCATGATTTGAAAACAGATGAGAAATTTGAATTGCAAAATGTCCATGGAGATGTGCGGCCATTAATAAATTTGTGCTGTGCATGACTATGCATGCCACCCTTAGGCAAAACAAGGGTGGCTTTAATTGTTTTTGTGTTTGTGCATATGTTCTCACTGCACCCAAACCTTTTTCAAGCGCGCTCATGAATTCATATGCTTACATTTGTAGACTGTGTACAATAAAGTCACTTATGTATAAACTGGTATTTAAAAATCAACCTGATATTGTATTAATGTAAGCTTTGCGGTTAATAGCAAATGTTGGGAATGAAAATTTATTCCCAAATATTGTCAAAAATTAGTGATAGCCATAAATGTAAGCATCAAATATGGCAACAAGACCTATCTTTCTAATCACAAGTTTTATACATGACACAGTAAAAGGCTGTAGTTAAATTAACACTTAACACATACACATCTTATATAGTTCCACACTTCCTTTTTAATTTTAATTGAAGTGAAACTTTCTTTTTTTTTTTTGGTCAAGTTTAGCTTCATAGGAGATGATACATTTGACAAAATATTACATGAGTAATTTAATCAGGAAATTTAATATGTAAACTAAATAGCAAAAAAAAAAAACCAATGAGCTATAAGCAAATTACCTCCTCCCACCCATTCTACAAACACAGAAATCTATTTTAAACTTTAGTCATCTTAAACTTTTTCATTGTTTTAATGCATTTCCTATGCCTTCAAATATTTATGATAAGCACTTAAAATATGAAAGGTTATTTGTCTGGATGCTTTTGTCCTTGGAAGGATGTTATCTTCGGGGGCTCTTTACAATGCTTTGTTTTCCTCCCTCTTGGTGTCATGCCATTGTGTGTGAAGTGGATGCTTAGTTAAAGCATGGTGAAGTGGGCATTATTTACTCAGTAAACCTTAACAGCATCACAGAAAAGCTCCAGAGTTAGCTGTTATGAGAAAAAGGGTGCTTACAGAACAAATGCTTAGAGAAATTGGCCTCTGATGGACTTTATTCTAACTGAATTTGAATATCTGCTGTAGCAAAGGACCATTTCTGCAACAATTTGGCCATAAGCATAACTTGTCATTCATTTTCAAACTGCTTAGGGAAGTAAGGAAGAGATGGTAGTTTCTGGTTTAATTTCAAAGCAAATTCTTTTGTCACAGCATACTGAATTTTGGCACTTTTTTGAGTGAGACATTCTGGCTGTTTTAGTCCACCCCTTTCATGTGAAAAGTGTTCTATTATTCTGGGAACAAATAGAATAATGAGAACATTAGTGCACAATGAAGTGTAACTTCTTTTATCTTCAGCTAGCAGATGCTCAATACAGAAATGATCTTCTCAATCTTAGTAAATACAGACAATAGTGGTACAGCCAAGTGCAACTCCGCCTTAGCTGTGGTAAGACTGGTACATCATATTCAGCTACTCAGAATAGCTTTAAAGGTTGAAATCCAAAGCGATTTAATCTGTCCTGGCTCTTAAAAACGTATTCTAGCCTCTATCTGCCAGAGTGTTAAATCCAGAATCACTGGCTACATCTCTATGTCGGGTCACTTTGCCCTTGCTTTGTAATTTTTGTCTAATTCTTATTCTATTCATTGTATAAAGGAAGGGGTTCAGACATCAAGTAAAAGTGTTGAGGTATCCTAGCCTTGCTAACAAATTCTGTCTTCTTCCTTTAATCAACACCACCTTAAAAAGACTTGGGGGCAAGAGTCAGTTGTTAGTCACTGGTGGGTGTCAACAAAGAAACCAGCGCTGAAATCTGAAGAAAGGAACACAGGTATGAAAAACTGAGTGATCTCTCACAAAAAAGTCAAGGGAAATGGAGAAAGTAACATTCTATGCTTTGAAGTTGAGAAACAATTCAAAAGATACACCTCCAATGATAAGTGTAGGATTAATCATCTACTAGAAATATCTTGACTCCAATGATTAATGCTAGAGTTAGATAGCTAATAGAAGAACCGCTGAGTGTTATTAGTGATGCAGAAAATCTAGTTTAATCTCCAGCTAAATGAGATTTTCTTATTGTTCTTCTTTTGTGATTCATTCATTATTCATCCATTCAAATACATGCAATATAATATTCATTATTATTAATTCTTTGAAAAAAACTCATAATGTATTTTGATCATATTCACTCCCTTTTCCCATAATTCCTCACAGATCTATCCTTCATCTTCCCACCCCTCTTTCTTTCATTTTAATATTTTTGCTGTATGTGTGTATATACAATTATGTAAATATGACTGGCTGAAATTATTTAGTATTGCCTATATATTTCTACATATGTGACCACTTGATGTTGGAAAATTGCCAGGGAAGGGCTGACTCTCCCTAATTTAGATGTCATTAATTTCCTGTGGCTTTTCTTTTAGGGACAGAGCCTTGAAATTTTCTTTCATCCACATTGACTGCCCAGTTCTGTTGTCATGTATAAGACTACGATATTTAAATTTCTAGAGAGCAATTTCTCTTTCTACAAAGACACAACCACACATCAGATGCCCTGGGCCTCTGATTGCTACACCCTTCCTGCCCATCTTCTAGGATTCCCTGAGCCTTAAGTGGAGAGGCTGTGCTTTAGCTACATCAACTGATGCTGAGAATCCCACCATCAGTTACTTTCTCTGCATTGTTTGAGCATTAACCTTGCATCAAGCATTATCCAGGACCAGGGAGATGGTAACAGGGAACAAGAAATTCTATACTCCCAATGAGTTTCTTGTTTTGTAAAAGAGAATAGAAGAAGGATTTGTACAAATAAATGATTAGAATTTTATGATATTGCAGATACTGTAAAGAACATCAAGTAGGATTTTAAATTATGGCAAAATGGAAGTGAAGCAAACAACATAGGGCTGATGGTAGAAAGTGACGTTAATAGCAGTAGGACTAACACAATAACAAGCTAGTCATTTTTTAATGTTTGAAAATGTGTGCAATTTGGCAAAACAGGGAAATGCTGAGTCAATGCAGAGAGGTGGTTAGAAAGCAACACATGGGATTTTGAACTATTGACAAATAATGTAGATTTAGTTCAAATGGTATTTTGGATGCATTGAAGATATCATTTATTATCTTAAAACAATGCATTAGCTGCTATGCAGACAAACTATGGAGGAAACAAAACTGAAGCAAGGAGACCGTTTATCACAACATTTTTCAATCCAGGAAAGAATGACCATGGTTTGGATAAGGGTGGCACCAGTGGAGATGGGAATGACACACCTCGGAGCTGCTTCTGTCTGACAGGCTATCCAGGGATAAATGTGGAAAATAGCTATGTAGTGTGCAGACCTGAGATCTGGTCAAAATTCTGGGATGCAAAGCAGTAGGAAGCTGAAAGCTACTCAATAAAGAAGCATACTAATAATCTCACAGAGTTAACGTTAGAGCTATGACTACCAGAACCTAAAAGAACCTACCGCAATTTATCCACTTTATTTAAGGCAGTTGTACTATGTCTGTTTCCTGTGCAGTTTCTGGCATATTTGTTTTGTCTAATTGAAAGAGTAAAGTAATTCCATTTGTTGAAAAGGATTACATATCTTCAGTCATCGTTTTTTCTTCCTTCTCTATCTTTCAATGTCTGCATTCTGTTCAATTTTCTCTACTACTATTAACCATTTTACAAAACTGAAACTGTTAATGGAAAAGGTACATTAATTTTATTAAACTGATACTACTCTTGGACCTAGAAACAATGAGTCACATGGCGGCCATAATTCAGATAGTTCAGAAACATTATTTACCTTTTATTTGTGAAGTGCATCTCTTTTTCTTTCTGTTTTGTGATCTTCAACCTTCACCTGTCCTACTTTGTCATATTTTCAAATTATTAGAAATTTGAATATAGTCAACAAAGATGGAAAATGTGTTGTAACATTTCCTGGATCTTGCTTTTTCCTAAGATTTGAGGAGATTATAGATAAACAAATGAGCCAATTTAGTTTTAGGGAAGACTAAAAACCACAAAAAAGTGCATCCTTACTTAAAACTAAGACAATCATTAAAAATGCATTTCTGTTTAAAAAACACAGATGTTAATGCATAAAGAGGACAGAATTTGTAATCTGTTTAATACTTGTGGCCTGTGTCTACTATAAATCAAAATATAGAAATGGGGTATTTAACACGTAATTTGAGTCTTTAATATGTGTATATGTCAATAAAGCACTGTTGGCCAATAGGGAAGCAAGATAGGTGGGACTAGCAGTCCAGAGGACTATGGGTAGGAGAAACACAGGGACTCATGATGTAGCCCGCCAGAGAAGTAAGATGTCTGGAACTTTTCTCTGGTAAGAGAAATACAATTATGGGATACATATTAAATCAGAGCTAGCCAGTAAGAAACAAGCAAGGCCAACAGCTTCATAATTAATATAGCCTCCTGTGTATTTATTTGGGACTGATGTGGCTCTGGAACCAGGCTCGTGGGAAGGCTTCTCTCAACAATCAAAAAGCATTGATACCTTGGAGAATTTGAGAGACATATTTCTTTTATTTATTAATTTTATTTTTATATAATATATTTTGATCATATTTTCCCTTACCCCTACTCCTCGAAGACTCTCCCTATCCACCCAATTTCATAGTTATGCTTTTTCTCTCTCTGTCTCAAAAAATAAAACAAAAAACAGAAACAAAAATAAAGCTAAAATCAAACCCCATAAACCGCAAAAATACTAATCAAAACCAATAGGCAAAAGATCAATAAGAAAAAAGTTCCAAAATTAACCAAAATGAAACAAAAAGCCTAAAAAGCAACAGAGATCTGGCACCAGTGAGACCTTTAGTGATCTAAAAGGATGACACCAACCGGCAAACTAAGCAATAGTGGAGAGACCACCTTAAATGCCCATTCTTGATAATGAACTTGACGTCTACTTGATATGCTATACTAGAACCTTCATCCAGTGACTGATGGAAGCAGAGGCAAACACCCACAATTAAACACTGAACTGAACCCACGTGACCCAGTGACAGAGAGAGAGGAGCAATGAGCAAATTGCCAAAGAATGGGCTGTGGAAACCAGCAGAGACAGCTGATCTGAACAAGGGAGAGCTCTTGAACCGCAGACTGACTGCTGGAAGGCCAGCATGGGACTGATCCAGACCCCCTGAGTCTGAGAGTCAGTGAGGAGGCCTGGGCAAACTATGGGTCCCTGGGCAGTGGATCAGTGTTTATCCCTGGCATACAAACGGACTTCGTGTGTCCATAACACAAAGAGGGATGATCTCTCAGCCTGGACTCTTAGGGGAGGGCCTGGATCCTGCCCTGAGCGAAATGACAGACTCTAGATATCCCCTATGTGGAAGGAAATGGCAGTGGAGATAGGGTGGGAGGCTGGGGGGAATGGTGGGGAGGTTGCAGGAGGAAGGGAGGGAGAGGGAACTGGGATTGACATGTGAAGCAAGCTATTTAAAATTAAAGTAATAAAAAAAAACATTGAGTTTATTTTCATTGGCCAATTACTCCTGGGATGGGGCCTGTCCTGGAGTGTGGTTGACACAATTCTGAAATACTTCCTCACGATCTACTAAGCCTAGGAGTGGAACAGTGATAGGAAAGGGCTCGCTCCCATCTGTCTGTACTTTAGAGTATGGAAAGGCAACTACAAACACATTATAAAATGACGTGTAGGGAGAGAGAAGATTTTGAGTAAACCACAAAGAATGTCTGAGAGGGAAGATTCTTTCATTCGGAATAGGGAAGGGCTTTCACGTGAGACGGTGCGATCGAACAGGACCCTGGGAAATGGACTGTAGGCAGTCTTTCACGAGGCAGAAGGCTAGCATAATGAAGCTCGCAGCTGACTCTGCTAGATTTTCCCTGGTGCTCAGGCACCTCCTGTCTCCCCACCACTACTCATTATTCATCCCAAGTCCACTCGCTGTTCATTTAAAAATGGCGCTTTATTCTCACTCTCTTCTCGTCTTCACCAGATTGTCTGCTGCTGACAGGGACCATCAATCCCTGAATTTAGGAGAAGGTGTCTAGACATTTGCTTAACATGAAGTTCTAAAGCAGTGAAAATAATCTTTCTTTTTTTTATTTCTCCATCATGGTTTTAAATGTCTGTTAAATTTAAAGGAAAGAATATTTATTGGTAGAAGGAAACAATATGTTGGAGAAGAGACAGTGTACAGAAAATGAGAGACACATGCTTTATATTCTAGTCTCTAGGCTAACGAAGCCTCTGTTATGTCTGACTGCACTGATGTCTGCTTTTCCAAAGACTCCCCTTTAACGGTCTCCCAGATATCACTCAGTTTACATCGGTCATATTGATAATTGCAGTATGGCCATTAATAGAGGTAAACAGAAGGTCCAAAAACCTAAAGCAGATGCTGAAGGGGTTAGTTTTTCTAATTAATATTTTTATTTAAAATAAAAACAATCTTATTTTACATGCCAATCCCAGTTCCCCCTCCCCCATCCCATTTTCCCCACCATCTACCCATCCCACCCACCATCTACTCCTCAGAGAGGGTGAGGACTCCCATGGGGGATCATCAAGGTCTGTCACATCATTAGGATCATTTGGGGCAGGACAGAGGCCCTCCCCACTCTATCTAGGCTACGAGTATCCCTCCATAGGGAATGAGCTCCAAAAAGCCAGTTCACGCACTAGGGATAAATATTAGTTCTACTGCCATCAGCCCCTTAGAATGCCAAGCCTCCTAACTGACACCCACCTCCAGAGGACCTAGTTCGGTCTTAGGCAGGTTCCCCAGCTGTCAGTCTGGAGTCCATGAGATCCCACTTGTTCAGGTCAGGTGTTTCTGTGGGTTTTCCCAGCATAGTCTTGACCCCTTTGCTCATTCCTGAAGATTTCCCTAGGGCCAGGTTTCTCATTAAGCCCACAACAGCTCCCTCTACCAAAGTATCTCTTCCCTTGTTCTCCTTCCCCCAACTCCACCTTCCTGATCCCTCAAGTTCTCCTCCATCTTCTCTTCTTCCCTCCTCTTTCTCCAGCCTCCCTCCCCCCCTCCCCCCATGCTCCCAATTCACTCAGGAGATCTTGTCCTGAAGCGGTTAGTTTTAACAGCTTGCTGCATGCATTTTGTATATAGAGTACTGAGTGATGAGGCTTCTTTTTTTGAAACTATGACTATTTTAATGCAGAATGTATTTAAAAGTGGAAGGACTTTGGTTTCAAAACGGGTTTCATTTGCTTCTGATTCCTGGGAGACGTTGGAAGCCATGCAGTTGTCTTAGTCTCCATCGATGCGTTGTTAATCAATAAGGTATTTAGCTGCTTTATGCTTAGTCCTATTTTTATTTAATGAATTGTATTAACATCACTATGCCTGGTAAGTCTATGAGGAGTGTGGATGCTGAAGGAATTTGTAAGCAAAGGAATACATAACTAAAATGGCATGGAGTGCAAATGCTCCTAGCACGGAGTCTTGTTAGGAGGAGCACTGAGACTGACCCCGGATTCAGTGAGTTCTTCATCTTCTTTCATGAGAGGCCCCCCAGTGTCCAGGCATTGTCCAGCCATGTGACTGACACTCTGCCTCGGCGTACTTGTGGGGGCTTCTCAGTTCCTATGCCAAGGACTACGACTATAAACAACTTTAGATTTTTCTCCCTTCAAGACTGATTATAAAAGTATAGCCACCACACATTATACAAAGGTATCATAACGAGAATAAAATTCTATTTTCAAGCTCCTATTGTCATTGATAGATCAGAAAAGGTGAATTCAGCTTCAAAAGTCATCCTTGATGGTGCCATGCCCATTTTAGAATCTCTACCAAGGTTTTCCTTCTATTATCTGTAAATTATGTGGCTGGGTGAGCAAGATCATGGAGTGGGCAAAGACATTCTTAGTCTGATTCCTGTGAGCTACATAGTCAAAGGAGAGAACTTACTCAGGTGCTGTCCTCTGATCTCCAAATGTACTCCATTACATACACTCTTTCACTCGAAAGTGTGTGCACACGCACACACACACACACACAATACATATGTAAAGGCAATAAAAATGTAAAGGATGCATAGTACCTAACATATTCTTGTGAGTGACTAACATTAAAATGTTTTTAAAGTATCATGTTCGTTAGCCAATTGATCTTGTTCAGATACTCTATGAGCTTAAGATATCTTTATTTCTGTGAACAATTTGTTTCAAGTAGCAAAAATTTGACATTTTTATTGCATTTATGTGGCCACTTCTCTCCATTTATCAGGTTATTAAATAAGTCAAGTGCCTTATTGATTTAATTATTTTTAAAATTAATTAAAATCTGTAAGTAGGGTTACATACTGAAGCAAATGCATGGAAGACATCACCTCAAAGGATTGAGTCACATAATACAGAATGTGGTCATTTTCCCAGTATAGCTATCAACTTAGTCCTGATGAACATGTCTGGAAGCTTTGTGCCCAGCATATTTCTTTTGAAAACACGCTTTTCTCTTCTCTTTCAACAACATCATTTGCCCTTTTGGCTGGATGGCTGAATTTCCTCATATAAGAAATGTCAAAGATTTTTAATCAAGGTCTCAAATATTGGGATATATAAAACCAACGGCTACACAAAAGCAAACACTATGAACTCTTGTAATATTTATGTAGTCCTGTGCCTTAGAAATATACATTTTTATTATATTTTATATCATGTCAGTAAAAGGCAAAACATTAAAGTTTGTTTTAACCATGTTCTGTGTACAGTGCTGATCCTCTTTCTCACAAATGTGAAATGATTTTTGAGGATTAACAAAAGCTGGATCCATCATTTATGCTTTTGCGTTTCTGGATACCAGGTGTTATTTCACAGACGAGTTTCTGCCCTTTGTACGACAGAGCATTTTTCTTCTCCATTATGCATGTGATAGTAGGATGTAGACTAAAAACTATCACCACTGTAACACCACTGAATAACCTCTGGATCCTTCATTGTCCTGTCACAACACCAGAGAAAGTGATATATTGGATGATAGCACTATGGCCAAAAGCCTTCCCTTTACCAAGATAACTAACAAGTGCAGAGTTAAACTTGGACATGATCAATGAAACACAAATGGAAATGTACCAGCATTTCAACTTTTTTAGCTTAATTTGCAAAACACCCCAGAACTCTCCAAATTAACCTATAAATGGAGAAGGTAAACAAAAGGAGGATATCACAATGGGAAAGGTTGTGGTCCTAATATGCTGGAATTTGTTTATCTTCTTTTTCTGTTTTTGTAAGTAGAGAGTAAACATAAAGAGGACTCTCCCAATATCTCAGAGGGAGACAAGGACTCCAAACATAAACTGCATTAGCTTCATAAAGAATTTGCCTTAACTTGCCTGTCACAGATACTAGATCAGCAACTAAGAACCAAAGTTACCAGTTCTAAGAGCATGCTTTCCTGACACAGCCCTGCAAAAACTTTGCCAAATTAGGCTTCAGTATAATATCCCCCTTTGTCTAAATTTACCGAGTTTCATTGCCATCTGGAGACTCAATATTCCAGATCTTCAATTTGGAGTCATCTGAAAAAGCTACCTACAATGGTATTTTCCACTCAGCTTCTATATTCATCCTCAGTGTCTCTAAGAATAGCAGCTACTAGCACCTGCCTATAGCACTGAAAAATACTGTCACAAAAGAGGTGAACTCATTGGACTCACTTTCAGGACATTTTTAACTTGGTATTTTGAAAAAATCCTGTACAAATATTTTTTTCAGTAGCCAAATATGCCTAGTTTTAAATTGCAGATAAAATTATCTTTTCTTGTAAACCCATATTTATTAAAAGACATTTTGAAAAGAATGAAAAGACAAGCTAAAAACTGGTCATAAACATTTATAATGCATATATCTTACAAAAATATTTTTCAAAACATATAAAAAGAAAAACATGTAATTCAAAAAGCAAATAGCCACAGTTTTAAAAGGTGAAAAAAAGATTAAGCATCCATTTAATAAAAGCTCATCTCTATGGCCATCAGCAGAGACCAATAAGCACATAAAATATATTCAACTTCCATAGTCACCAGAAAAACTCAAACAAAAATCACAATGAGGGGTATATGTACCATAACAGCTAAAATGAAAATGACTCTCAGTGACTACGTTTGGAAGGGAGATGGAAGGGGCAACAAGAAAGCTCAGATATTATTCATGAAATGATACAAAATGCCCAGTTTAAAATCAGTAGTTTCTTGCACAAATAAATATACATATCTTATTATTAGCCCTTTACCACTAGGTATTTATCCAAGAACAATATAGTGTATCTGTAAAAGGGTTATCCCAACACTTCATTAAAATAGCCAAATGCTGCTAAAATGCCCACCAACCAAAGAAGATATAAACAAATTGTAATCTATTCATATAATTGGCTACAGTTCAGCAATAGACATGAATAAACTAATAATCCCTACAACAATATGCATGATTCTACAAAAACAGTTTATTGAGAAGATTAAACCAGTCAGAAAAGATCACACATTCCAGATTCCATCTAAATGAAGTTTGAGAACAAAGCAAAAACCTTCAATCACAATAAATATGCCAAGAGTAGTTTCTATGAGCCTGGTGATACAGGGTGCCCCAAATTTCTACTCCTTAGCTCTGTGCTTTCTGCTTTAATCTTTGTGCAAATATGTATCTGTGTGTTTGAGAGGGCACTCCCATATGAGCTCACACGTGAAGGTCAGAGGACAAACTCAGGTTTCTTTCTTTACCTTCCTTCTCATTTGAGACAGAGCCTAATCTCTTATTGTTTGTTACTGTGTACATCAGACTAGTGGGCCCACATGCTTCACGGGGATTCTCATATTACTGTGTCTTATCTATTAATACAGGTATGATTGGATTACAACTGTGCCACTAAGTTTAGTCTTACTTTGGTTCTGGGAATCTGATTTGAGACCTTATACTCGTGGAGTCAATACTTTACCCACTGGACTAACATTCCACCCAAGGTCTGTAATTCTTATTGTTACCATTGTATACATCAATAATGAAGATAAAAACACACCAATTGCTTATGATCCTAAACTGTTCTGGGTCTCCTTGAGCTGCCCAACAAGGGCTTTGATCCCCTTGATTGCTTACCAAAGATAACTAAATCCTCAGTACACAATTTCAGAGTCATAAAAGTCTATACAGAAGTCTCATTTCTGCTTAATTAGTTCCATTTATAATTTTCTGTGTAAAAGAAGATACCTAAAATGGCATCTCACAGTGACAAGACAGTTTTGTTAGCTTTTCTTCCCATGGGGGTAGAATGGGCACAGACAAAAAGCGCTAGAAAATGACTTGGTAAGCCAGGATGTGGTCTTCTATATGAGATTGTGATAAAGAGACAATAAGAAAAGAGAGAGAAAGAAAGTGGCAAAGATGGAATCACAAGTCTAAAAATGCTACCCAACCCAAAAATGCTCACAGAATTTAACATAATGCTCTGTTTCAAAGACAGAGGAGGGAATTTTGTCAAATAAGTCTTGGTTCCAATTATAAAGAATGTATTAGTGGATTTTCTGTATTCCCATTTGTTATGAGATTTTAAGACCATTTAAATTTGGACTGGTCTGAAACTTATAAAGTATGTATTTTAAAATTCTTCTATGAATAGAAGAATATCATTGGTATTATATTTATTAACCCTAGTCTTAGAAGGTATTAATGAAGCTGTGAAGCAATATGAGATTGGTGTTACAAATATTCAACCCTGAACTGCCTTCTTCATTCATCTTAAGACATAAATGAAAACAATGGTAGCCAAATATTTCTGTACTTGTGAACAGAATTTCAGGCAATTTTGTGTTGATTATATATTATAAGCATGTTATAATGAGAGAAACACCAGAGATGTTTGAAAAACATTATTGATGTTCAAACTTATATGGAGGTTGATAATGTGAAGCAGGGTCTCTCAGGCAACACTGAACACTTTTCATCTACCTTCAGGCATCTTGTGTGTCTGCTGAGGGCATTTTTAGGTTAATTGCCCATTTTTTAATTAGACTTTAATTGGATTATCTTTCTTTTATACTATTTTCAATTCCTTATATATTCTTTGTATCACTCATTTATAAAATGAAAGCATTTTATCTCACTCTGTAGATTATCTCTTCAGTTCTAGGAGTGTTTCCCTTTTGCATAGAAAATTTTAAGTTTGGTAGAATTTTATCTGTTTTTTTTTATTTAATTTCTTGTGCTGGCAGCTTCATAACCTTAAAACCCAAGTCTTTGCCTTTTGTAATATACTAATGAGTTTTCCTCTATTTTCTTTCAGTACCTGTGTTAGATATAAATATTTAATCCATGTTAGCTAATTTAGTATTGGGAAAGACAGGGGTCAAGTTTCATTTTTCTACATGAGGATTCACATATTTTCCAGCACTCTGTTGAAAGCATTTCTCCTTTTTCAATGTTATTCCTGTGTTTTTGGCACCTTTGCACAAATCAGCTGACTACACAGCTAGAGATACAGCTCAGTGGTAGAAGTTAACTAATTTGTTCAAGACCATTGGTTAGTTAGACAATAATTATATGTCTCCCTAAGATAGAGGAAAAGATTTTTCAATGTAAAGTCAGAGCATTTAGTAGATAGAAATATTTAACCTTACTTAAAGATTAGATAATGTATACATTATGTCAAAATGTGACATGGTACCCATTAACATGTATAAATCATATGCCTTGGTGCAACGAAGTTTGATATCATGAAAGCAAGCATTCATTAAGCCACTCTAAGTATTTGATAGTCACTTGACTTTCCTGACCAAAAATGTAGTAGTACTAAAATTTCCACAACATCGTTAACTACCGGTTGTTAAATGCATATGAAAAAGACTACTTGGTGTTTGTAAATTGGCTATATAGCTACAAGTACTTTCTTCTCTTTTTTGTACGTATAGAATAGCTTGGGTACAGAATCTCAAATCAATTTGTTCTTGACACGTTGTAGTTCCGATACAAGAACCACTCAGGGTAAGATTTGCTTAGTTGGTTTCTAAACAAAAACAAAATTCACTTATTCAGATGCACACTCAAAAGGTAGCAAACTACACTTTATCTTTCCAGCCAGACAAGCCTCCATAATCAGCACCATTGTTATCACAACGAAGAGGAGTATTTACTCAGAGACGGTGATTATTGATTATACTTCACGTCTCTATCAGGACAACATGGAGGTGGTGAATCTCTGAGTCCTTCTCTATATCGTGTTCAACATCCAAGTCTTATCTCTTTGGCAGGAGGAATAACTGAGAAGGACAAAATCAAGAACTGCATGTTTCTTAGATAACATTGTTCTCAATTAACAGAACTGGGCAGAATAATGAAGAAAAGGAACAAATGCTTTCTTATATTTTTCTAACTATGCTGACATCAGAAATATCTCTTCCAATTACAGAATAGACATTCATGCAAAATAGATTTACCAGAAAACTGACAGTGGGGATGGTACATTTTTGTCTTATAAAATGTAGATTTATATATATTTACTCACATTTATTTTGAAATTTAATTTTTAATTGAACTTATTGAATTTGTTTTCTCTAGAACATTCAAAGTGGTCAGGAATTAAAATTTTTATGGCCATGCTGATTGGTATAAACATTTTGTGGGTCATATACTTACAAATACAAAAAAAACATGAGGATAATGAAGGGGGAATATATATTAATTAAAAAGTTTACAGTATATCTTCTTATGTTCTTTCAACTTCTTACTGTCTAGCTTGCATCAAATTGTGGGACTCCAGGAAAAGTTCATTCATTACTCAAACAAATTTAGTGTCCTCAATGGTGCTCAAGTAACCAAGTATCAAATCTCCCTGTACTAGTCACCAGTCAACTGGTAAATGACTCCTTTGCTCTCCCCCAATATGTAAATCATGGGCATGGTCAAGTCTCTAGCAGCCTTAACATCCCTTTGTGTTTGGCAGCAGTGAGCAGAGATAGTCAGCAGGTAAAAGCAGCAGCAGGTGGCACCATCTAGTTTTATGATCTTATGCAGGCAAATCACCTAATTGGTATCCCAGGAAAAGTGGCTCCTTCCTCTCTACCTCAGCCTCATATTGAAGCAACAAAATTATTAAAATGCTAACCTGTGATGGCATGCCGTGAAGTAACCATGAAAGCTAAACTAATAGTTTATATGCTAATTCATAAAAGCCAGTACTGAGAGTTTAGCAACAATTGTAAAGATTTTGGAAAGTATTAACTTTACTCCAAAGCAATTTCTTTCAAAATCTCTTTTTCAAAGTGCCAGAAAAAAAAAGAAGGCAAACACAGTGATGTCTAAAACATTTTACTCCCTACAGCAAGAAGGCAAATAATTCACACCCACGATTTAGTTGTAAAGTTAGCAGGGTTGCTAAGAAAACTGAGTATCTATCCTGAATAAAGAAAGATGTTGCATCAGTGCCCCGGCCAGCAGGGCACAACGGGTTCAAGCCCAGGGCAACCTGGGATAAATGAGACATGAGACAAGAAGGAGATGGACAGCAAGACAGACCTTCCAATCAAGCTGCCGTTTAATGAAAGTTCTGTACAGGCTTAAATAGGGGAAATGAGGTAGGGGGATGCAGGACAATAAGGGAGGGGTTGGCGCCTAGTAATCGGCTGAGGAGTGTCTCTGGTCAGATACCCAGGAGTGTGTTTTTGGTCACATACTAGGGATGCTGGCAGACCACCACTGAGGAATGAAGAGGTGATAGGGCTAAGTAGCCTAATTGCAAGGAGGAGGGCTGAGTAACCTAACTGTAGATTGCTATCAGCTATTGCTGTGAGGCCAGGTTCTATTCATAGGGAAGCTGGGGAGGGGACAGACTATTCTTTAAAAAGACTGACAATATTTACAAGAGGTTTTTAAATAACAATGATCACTTACAACAGATCAGAGCACTTAAGTGAAGGGTATGGCAACTGAAGCATTTGACTGAGAAGCATTAGTATGTTTAACCCCCAAATTGCCCTAAACACAACAGCTGACAGAAACAATCCTCATAGCTTTGACATAGCAAACCTGTTTCCCTTTGCCTGGAGACTGACAGAGGACCACACCTGATGTTTGCTTTCAAGATCACTCTTCTTCAGTCTCTGGTCTTTGCTTAAGGCTTTGTGATCAATAATTGAGGATGGATTTCAACATTACCTGAAAACGAAAATACTTCCTATTGCTTAGAGAAACAATACTTGACTCACCAAAATAATCAAAGGACCTGTCTAGTGTACTCAGGAAAGCCCCAGAAGAATAAGTGTGGGAGAACATCATGAGAGTTGCAAGGGGAGAGCAGCACATGGAAACATTCTTTTATAATGTAGGATTTCATGGCACAAAAATACAGTAGGAGCTGTCAGGGTAATGGCTTACCCTGTAGAGTATCCTAAGTAGTCAGTAGATTCATGGTGGTATGAATGCTTTGATAAGTTGTCCAACATCAATGAAAGCAGCACTTACCCAACTAAATCCCTGAGAATACCTCTCTACATCAAGGCTTAAGGAAGATCTCAGTGCCAGTAAGAATAGCATTCATTATGAGAGACCCTGCTCTATCAACTTAGAATGGGCAAAATTTCAGTAAACAGTGCTGGGTGTAAGTCAGTCTGGTTGTTTCTATCTTGCTTAGAGACATAGTTGAATAAATTATGAGATGAAGTTTCTGCCCTACCTGGTCCAGCAACATTTTAGTCCAAATAAACACATAGAGGCTTATATTAATTATAAACTGGTCAATGGCTCAGGCTTCTTACTGGCTAGCTCTCTTTTAATTATTAACCCATTTGCATTAATCTGTGTATTTCCACATAGTCTTGGCTTACCAATGATGCCGGGATCTGTTGCTTCCTTGGAAGCTTCACGGCGTCTCTCCCTCCCTCCCTTTCTCTTCCCCACCTTCTTCTGGTCTGGTAGCCCTACCTATACTTCCTACCTGGCTGCATCCTCCCTGTCGATAGGGTGAAACAGCTTTATTCAACAACCAATAGGAGAAAAATATATTCATAGCGAAGGCCATCCCCCATCAATAAATCACATATACAATTTCAACCCAGCTGTCATAGGCTATGCAGCTGATTTGTTCTTGAAGTGGAGACTAAAATTGAGACCAGATCAGGTATGATGGCACTAGAGAGGACTTATTCCCAAGCTGAAAGAAGCCTCTCAAAAGTTTTGAACCATGGAATAATATTGACAGGATGTTTGGGAAGATTCACTTTGCAATGCAATGTACTCAATGAATAGGCCTTATGAGTAGGCAATGTGTTGTTTTAACTTAGATATAGTGGCTTCACCTTAATCTACTGCTATTTCAGCCAGCAATTGCAACTCTGTAGTTACTGACCTGCTTCTCTTACAGTGGCCTGGAAGCTCAGGTGGCTGCCTGCTGGTACTCCTGTTCCTGCAGGCATTAGCTCTGTTGGCACCACTTAAGGTAGCTTTTACTAAATCTCTACTGTTCCATTTACAAATAAGACTCAAGAATCAAAGGCTTGGGTAAAAACCTGCTAGTTAGGAGAGGCTGGCTTACAACTAACTAACCTTCCCCCCTTGCGGTTGTCTCCAAAATACCCATTCTTCTGCTTCAGCCAAACCAGAAAAGGCTGCATCAATCCAAACCCCACCCCACTACTTCCTGTGTCTCTTTATGTTTCCCAGACACCCCAAGATGCTCTATGATTACTTTCTGTCAACTAGTTGCTACTGCAGCCTCCTGACCCAAGATTAATTTTATATAATTAATGCAAATGCAAGCTTGAGGTTCACAGTGTGATCAAATACCCCCCAATAGAAACATATGCTAATGTTTGTAAAAACCAACCTCGAGCCATTCATATTCTAAAACAGATTTAGAAGTATAATTTTTTAAAAAAAGTTTATTCATTCACTTTAAATAAATCACTTGCCAATGAATTATAACTAGGTGTCAGACATGATTCAAGGTCTTTGGGAGAGAGGTCAGTTGGTAAAGGATTTGCCTTGCAAGCATGAAGATGTAGTGGAACTCCAAAAGCCACGTTAAAAAAATAGCCAAGCATGGTAGTGCACACTGGTAATCACAGAAATAGAGAAGAGCTAGGCAGGTTCCTGACTTTACAGGCTATCCAGTTTAGCCTACTTGTTGAATAACAAACCAGCAAGTGACCCTGTCTCAGACAAAAGTGCTTAGGGTCTGAAAAATGACAGCTGGGATCGTCCTCTGACCTCCACACTTATGTGAACACATGCGCATGTGTACATAGGCACAGATGTATATGCACAGACCATGCATGGTCTACGGCTCTACAGGTTGAGCTCTTGATTTTAGTGAGAATATGCATACACTAAATGTATGGAGAGCTAATTATCTCTATTTATTTATTTAGCTATTTATTTTGTGTGTGTACCACTACCATACTGTTCTCATTGCTCTAGCTTTCTTTTTTATTTAAATTAGAAACAAGCTTGTTTTGTTTTACATGTCAATCCCAGGTCCCTCTCCCTCCCTCCTCCCCCTACTCCCTATCCTTTTCCCTTTCTGCTCCCTAGGGAGGGTGAGGCCTGAGAGCTAATTATCTTAACCAGATTTATAAACATTTATTATGTTGGTATGCAGAGCTGATGTTCTAATCATACTTGGAGGTGAAAGTGTGATTGTCTCCTTCATCAATCCACCTGCCATCCTTCTCCAGCCTTGCAATAGATCCCACGCTGCATTTCAATACCGGGACCTGGAGACTGATGATACATCTAAAATCTGAAAATTTAGGGAACATCTACATGCCTGTGTTTATGGTAGTAGTTTATCAAGTATTTTTTAAAAGGTTACAGTTCACAGAAAGCATAATTGTTCTAATACAAGGAAGCAGTAAAATAAGCGAACAAATATTAGGGTCAAATTTCTGCAGATGATAACTTTTTCTCATTTGGAGTTTAATTAACATCAAGATTCCGGCTACACATTAGTCATAGTGAGAAGTGGGTGAAGCAACTGATAGAGGGAAAATTAAGAAAACCAAGTCTTATAGAAATGGATGACACATGTTTATCTTTGCCTTAAAGCAACTGAAATGATTTGTTCTCTTACACAGTTCAGTAACTTATTTTCCCATATGGTGATATATAGAACAATGGACACTGATATCAGTTATGGCTGAAAGTTCTTTTAATCCCCAAATCTCAATTTCTCCCTTTTTATCAACCCTTACAGAGAAAAGTGTTGACATAGGAGCTTTAAGACTGTAACCCCTAGAAAGAGCTGCTTGCAAGGTTGAGCCAACTGAGGAGGAAGAATTACCCCGCTGGACTGTTGGTGTAGACAATGTTGTTTATGTTAAACACCTACTTTATTTATTGGAGAAAAGAATACTGGCTTATTGCGAGAGTGCCTTTGGTGCTAACCCCCGAATAGAACGTGGGCTATTGACTTTCTAATAGACATGCCTGAACAGAAGCACTACATGCTTTGTTCCTTTGTTTTCACTGCTGGGTAAAAACTTGCTCTATGAGACCCTTCCTTGGCAGAAGCATACGTAAGGAATCCTGGCCCAGGAGCCTGTCCACAGATTCTGTCTGTAGTTTTCCCTTTCAATATCATTAGTGTTATGCTGTGTACCATAAGTATTAGATGCAAATACAATCATCTGCAGCATTCCAACAGGCCTGTGCATCGAATCTTGAAATGTAAGGGTAACCTGGCTGTGGAGACCACCTCATTCTTTTATTAGAGTTAATGATTCTTGGTAAGAGCAGTTCCCTCACTTATGTGAGCGCAAGCAGTGCTTTTTATTATTTATTTGCAGATAAAGATTTTTTTTCAAGTAGGAAGACAGACACCTTTTAATGAAAACTAAACTAACCATAGCAAAAATTGTTGAATTTATTCTTCTACCTATTCGATAGAGGAATCAAGTGCCCATAGTTGTTTAATTACTTCAGGAATCTCCCCCTGACAATCTGTATCCAGTGTCTTCATTTCATTGTAGGCTGTGAAGTTTCCTATCATTTGTTTTGAATGTGCTGCTGTTTGAGTCCCCCAATTGAATGAGTGCCCTCTTGTTGTTCTGCTATAGGAAAGGGTAAATAAAAATGCCAACTGGCCTCCCACAAGCCATCTATCATGCTTTACTACCTGGATCATAACTCTTTCTTATTTTCTGTACCACTGAATGGTACTCAAATCCCTGCCCAGGAAATGAAACAGCCTACATACATTTCTCTTCTTCTCTGAATGGTATGACTACAGATGTCACAAGCTTTGCCCAGGTCACCCTTTGGGTAGGCTCAGAGGAAGATTTTAAGACATGCATGTAATACAAGGAGGCAGTTAGCAGAGCATCATGGCATCAAGATTTTCTACTAAAGTTGAAACAGCTTCTGTCTTCATTTTACTCCACCAATCCATTATAACCAATCAATTTATCAAGAATTTTAAAAAAACAGAATTTCTTTGAAAGCTCTAAGCATCTGTTACAAAGCACAAAAATACTTCATTTACAATTCATACTGCTATTACTGATAACCTCAAACCATTAACAGAAGTGTGAAATATTTTGTAGATAGGGGGCAGCTTTACAATGAGCAGTTGTCACACAGCTATGTGAATCAGATTCTTCTTTCGTAAAATATGGATATCCAGGCTACACTTGTCTAGGAATCTGCTATGTCAGGGTTTAAAGAAGTATCCAGAAACTTGTACTTTAATATGTTCTGTTGATAACGCTCTCTATAAAATGTAATGGAAATGTTAAAAAAAACTTAACTATAATTTTGGTATGTCAGAACATTTCAGTATTTTTTCCCTCAGTATTGCCTTTATCTCAAAGAAAGTAAAAACAGAAGTGAACAAGCAGACTAGCCATTGGTTTGAAGTCCAAAACTTTTCCACAATACATACACAACATGGAGCAACAAAATCAAATATCCTCTTTGAGAATCATCTATCCATTATAATGCAGAAGTTCTTGAAACATTAGACTACAAATAATGACAAGGAAACATATTACTAATTATGAAAACTTGGCTTTAGCTTGTACTTTTCCCCAACTCTTCTAACACAATTTAACCTGCTTCTGTTAATCTATGCTCTGTCATGTGGCTCTGTTACCTCTCCTCTGTACTGTATTGTATGTCTGATATTTTATGTATCTCACTGGTGTCTCCTGCCTCTCTTCTTCCCGGAGTTTCTCTCTCTTCCAGGAGATCCTGCTTGTTTTCTCCTGCATACTAATTAGCTGTTCATCTTTTTTTAATCCAATCATCAGGCACCTTAGGTGGATGCACATCTTTACACTGATAGCAAGATTATCTCACAACATTTCCCATTTTTTGTCTAAAGAAAAAGGACATGGTTTAATTCTGACACAGTAAAACCATATACAATGAGAATAATTATCAAATAATGTCTAAATAATGAGGAAAGGTTTTAACTCTAAAATAGAAAAAAACTATTTATAATATGGACAATTATCAGGTAATAATTATATTCACAATATTCAGTGTATTTGTATTTGGCAAATTTGGAAAAATCATTATTTATCCTACTTTTATGAGTCCAAAGTTTTATTATGCCTAAAACAATTACTATCATAATTTGTATTAACAGCCTAAAAATATCATTTTAGGCCTTACAACATTTTCTTAGATAAATAACTCAACATTATAAACTTTACATGTTTTATATAATTTTTTTAAATTTGGTAACAAGGAAAACTGTAAAACTGTGACTATCTATTCTTCAAATCATTAGAGACCAAAGAAGGACATAATATTACCTGAGAAATTACTTCCAGGAAGTAAAGAACAAGCAAAAGACTAAAACTACAGAAATGACATAGAGACATGGCTGCCTTGGTAATCATCCAAGATTATTCTGCAACATCAGGGCATCCATCTTTGGCCTACAGACCTAGAGTATCTGACAGACATTCCTGTAAAGAAGTAATTTTGAAAGACTGTCCTATCTTGTCTTATAAAAGCTCAGTAGTCTTCTTCTCTTGTGTCCTATTTGCTCAGTTTAGGCAGTTGAGGCAAGGGCAGTTTCCTCCCAAGTGGCTAACTTTCCTAAAATAAAATAAAAATCCATATGGACTTTATCCAATGCCCATCATCTCTAAAATACATTGGTGCTACCATGGTCAGACATGTATCATTGTCATAAAAAGTTTAGAACACATTAATACATCTAAAATGCCATATTATGTAGGTTTCTGAATTTTTTGAAGAGCACCTATCTAAAATTTCTCTATCTAACCTTGAAAACTTATTTAACAGGACTGAATTGGAGTCCTACATTGGTCTAGACAATAGAGGCTGGAGTCAGATATACAGGCAAATGCTGAGCTATCAAAGAGAAGGAGCAAGGCACAGCACACCTTACCTCCACAGAGAAGAGAGAGAAGAGAAGAGGAGAGGAGACGAGAGGAGGAGAGAGCGATTTCCTGCTTGCCTGCTTGACTTCTCTTCATTACATTCCCAGAATCCTCCTTGACTCCTAGTCCCACCTATCTTGTTTCCTTATTGGCCAATAGTGCTTTATTCATCAACCAGTAAGAAAAACATAAACACAGATGAACATTCCCCATCTTCTCCTCTTTTCCTTCTAAATAAAAAGAAGGGTTTTCACTTTAGAATAGCAAAATATATAACAAAACAGTTATCAAGTAAGAACTATAGTTACAATATTTAGTTCATTAACATTAGGCAAAATTTATAGAAAATATTTATCTTTAATCTTAACTAAGGAAAACTATAACCATAAATATCTGTCTTCAACTTCATCAAATACCACAGAAGGATAGTATATAAACTGGCAGACTTCTCTTTGAAGCAGGAAATTTTAAACTGTCTGCCTGCATTGGCAGTTTGCCAGTCAATTTCCTCTGTGCCCTGCAGAATGTCTCCCAGATTCTTCCATTAAGCAGGAACTCTTCAAGACTGTCCATATTGTTTTGTAAGTTGAGCAGTCACTTTGCTGTGAGTCCTGCCTGTCCAGTTTATACAGCAAGAGTCAAACAGTCAAGGCAAGATAAGTTTCTTGCCCAAATGGCTAGTTTCGCCATATTGAAAGTAAAATCCATAATGAGTTTTTTCGATGCCCATCATCTTCTCTGACATAAATTGGTGCTGTCAGGATTAGACATTTCTCATTTCATTGTCAAGAAAAACCCTAAACCATTTTAAATGCCATTTGCTGAAGGTCTTTGTAAGGTTTGAAGAATATCTATTCATCTCTGTATATCTAGAAAACCTAGCTAACCTAACTATAAGTTCTGACTATTATAGGTGACTGCACACAATCTGTATTTAATTATACATTACATTTTAAAAGATCAGTATAAACACAGTATTTAAAAAAGAGGAAAAATATACATATCACAAAATTGACCTTAAATTTGTATCAATAAATGAAAATCCATTCCAAAGTATTCATTTCTTTATCATATTCCTGTTTTACATTAAAAAAAGATTGACTGTGATCATTCTCATTTAGACCCAACCCCATTTAAATGAAAACAAACATTTATAAACAACATTTGGGAATGTGGGCATCAGCGTTCTCTCCAAACTGCTTCCTGTAGTGGTCTATTACTACATCATCCCAGGTGTCTTCAGTGTTGGATCGCCTGGAACACTGCTTCAGGATATCTTACTTGATCAAACCGTATTAGTCTGGAAGGAATCCACCACTTTTCATTTTCTGTAGAAACACAAATAAAATATATTTTCCAAAGTAACATATACTTATACTTAAATTTTGAAGTCAAGGCATTTTTAAAATATATAAATTGGATTAATCCAGCAGCATTTCTTTTAGCAGTAGTTGCTATTTCCTCAGCATAGCATACATTATCCAGACTATCTGTGCATTTTCCATCTTTATGTGACTTATTTATTTTTTTAATTATTTATTTATTATAACTCTATTTATTTTACTTTTATTTTTCCTTTTATGAGACAGGGTTTCTCTGTGGAACGTTGTCTGTCCTTGAACTCTCTCTGTATACCAGCTTTGTCTTGAAATCACAGAGATCTGTTCGCTTCTGCCTCCAAAGTACTTCAATTAAAGGTGAGTGCCACCATATCCAGCTACTCTATTTCTTTCCTTCTTTCTTTTTAAAAACCACTTTATCCTGTTTCTTTTACTCTCCCAAGTCTATGTATATTTTTAAACACACTGTAAAACTTTTAGAGGTTTTTCTTCATGTGACTCTGTCTTTACTATAAATCTTTACCTTATTCTGGCCACGCATCTTTTATCTGCTAAACAGCATTGCTAAAATTAAAGCCACAGCTGTTTTAGCCTCTGTCTTTCCAAGATGGCAGGGATATATTTGCCTCCAGCACTGAGAACTGTGCTCACTGCCTTGGTCTATGCTGTCATTGAGCAGCATGCTGCCCGGCTGGTAGATGCTGTCACTGCCACTGACAGATGCTGATACACTATTCAGTTGTTAGCAGGGACTCTTAAAAGAGCCTTGCAGTTTTTTGCCACTTATGCCTAGTCAGGAAGACTCCCTAAAGGAGGCACACAAATCTCTGCTTGTCTCTAGCAAAACAGAGCCCACCTGAGAAAATGCTGCTTCCAAGAAGTTGTGCTTGTCTCTGTTGTTTTGTTTCTAAACTCCCTTTTAAGCTTTTGTTGTTATACATGGAAATTCATACCCCATGATGGGCACCAGTATGTAATTGGAGTCCTAAACTGGTCTAGATAATAAGAGGCTGGAGTCAGATATTGGGGCAAATACTGAGAGATCAGAGAAAACTACAGCACACCTTACCTCCTAAGCATCTTCACAGAGAACAAAGAAGAGAATGATTTCCTGCTTGTCCTTGCTTATATACTTATTCTACCCTGCTATGTCACTTCCTGTCTGGATCACATGGTGACTTCTCATTACTACATTTCCTAGAATCCTCCTTGACTCCTAGTCCCATCTATCTTGCTTCCCTATTGGCCAACAGAAATTTATTCATCAACCAGTAAGACAAACATATACACAGAAGAACATTCCCCAACATGTGACTATAAGTTTAATGGTCATAGATGACTAAATACTAACCTGTATGTCTTAATTATCCTAAATAGATTGTAATACCAGCTTTCAATGACTAGAATTTTACATTACAATTTTAAATGAGCTGTATATGTACAATACCTTAAATAAGAGCAGAAACATATGAAGAGTATGTATAATAAAAATAGCCTTAAAGTTGTATCATTATGCAAAACCATATACCAGTGTAAAGTATTTGAGATTAGTATTTGACTTTTAATCTAAATATAGATTCAATAATCTACACTTTTATCTTATCCTTCCCATATCATTCCCATTTTCTTTTCAGAATGAGATCCCTAAATCTAACCTCCTTTGCTTAAATTTTCCTTGACCTTGACCAGTAACAACTTTCATCCAATCCCCCTAAAGGATTACAAACATCCAAAATCTATCAAACAACCAAAAACCAC
Organism: Mesocricetus auratus; assembly: GCF_017639785.1. NCBI lineage: Eukaryota > Metazoa > Chordata > Mammalia > Rodentia > Cricetidae > Mesocricetus > Mesocricetus auratus. Next base: position 12,271,552 of record NW_024429182.1, read on the forward strand.
CCCACCTACTTCTTGGGAATGTGTATCATAATCTCGACACTGACTGCTTATTATTGTCTGAGGATGATACCATCTTTAGCTGATTCTGAGAAAACTGAGATAATGATTAAATCCTAGGAGAGCTAGTTGTATCATTAGTTGCCCAGTCTGTGTGGAATATTACTTTTATTTTTTTTATTTTCTTATTTTTGAGACAGGGTTTCTCTGTGGAGCTTTGTAGACCAACTTGGCCTTGAACTCACAGAGATCTTCTTGCCTCTGCTTCCTGAGTTCTGGGATTAAAGGCATGTGTCACCATCATCCAGCATTGTCTAAGCTTTGTGTAATGGAAAAGTACAGGGCTTATCTGAAGTCTTTTCTAGTATTCCATGAAGCTGGAACCTCTCAATAGCAGCTTTGAAGTTGTGAATACAGATTGCTGAGGAAACTGCATGGAGGTGTTCTGACAGGCTGTATCACCTGGGCTACTTGTCTTCATTGATGTCTGGTCCTTTTTTTTCTTAAAATACACAAACTTTTAAAGGTAACACACCTACACACACATCTGCATTAACACAAGTAGGGGGTGTGTGGGTATGTTCAATTCAGCTTAAGAGGATTCTCTGTTCTGTTTTGAGTGGTGAAAGACAGCTGTTAACTTTATAAGTTCATTTGAACTGTATAATAATATTGTCATGAGGATCCTGTAGCCAGTAAGATTCATCATGTCTCACCCAGTCTCATGACTGTTCTGAAGTTGAGGGATCAGGTTATATGTCACTTGTCTTGTAGTTGTCTTGTTTTTTTGCCTTCTCATATGTAGCCAAGGTTTTCAGAAGGCCTTCCCCAGTCAAACCTGGTCTTTATTAATTTTTTAAGGAATCCATGGCCTTTTGATTCCCATGTAAACAAAACGTAACCTCTATCTCAATGCAATACATTTTCTGACTTCCATTCTGAAGTTAAGGCATCTTTGAAATATATAGTCTAGTTTAATTTAGCAGATTCCATAATCTAATGTCTCTCAGCAGCCATCGCTTTTTGTTCATTAGAATTAAAAAATTTAAAGTTAATAAAGCACTTTATAGAATCCAGTATCATGACATTCCCCATCATTATGTGGCTTATTTTTTTAGTATTGCTTTTCTTGACTGTCTATACCCATTTATTTTTTCTTTAGCATCTAAGCACATTTTCAGATATATTGTAAACTGTTAAGATGTTTTCTTGGTCTGGGCCTGATTTTATTCACATCTACAGACTTCTCTGGCCCCTTGAGACAAAATTTAAAAGTTCATGCTCTCATTGGCATGGATCAGCTTAGCAAATGGGGTACTAAAAGTCGGCTCCACTCTTCTTAATTCTGCAACAGCATAGCTTACACCATCCCCAGAAGCAGCCTGGAGACCCATTTACCTGCCCCAGGTCTGGGAAGTTTTTGTGGTTGTCCATGACAGGCATTTGTATGCAGTGTTGGCTACTCACGTGCTCAGCTGTGCAGTAGAGCTTCCCCACAGTCACCAGGAAGCTTTCTCAGGCCTTATGTTGACTTATGTGCCAGACACTGGAAATCAAATGTAGTAAGCTTTCTCACCAGACTTTCCTGGACTGTCAGCCTGCAAAATGACATGGAGAATTTTTATTAATTATGAATCTTGGCCTTAGTTTAGTTTTTTTTTTTACAACTAACTCTTACAACACAAATTACCTGCTTCTGATAACCTATGTTCTCACACACGGCTTGGTTAATTCTCCTCTCTTCTGTATGTCTGACTTATTTTTTGGTCACATTACTGTATTTTGCCTCTCTTATTCCCAAAGTTCTTCTCTCTCCCTGGAAATTCCATCCAGATATTGACCATTCAGTTTTTTATTAGACCTATCAGAAGCTGCCTTAGGCAGAGACACATCTTTACAGTGACAAAAAGATTATTCCACAGTAATTCATTCCTTTTCACTACCACAGTTCTGTGAATTTGAATAGATTAAAATAATCTCACAACAGCTAAACAAAGCTGTGACTTCCTTTAATTTTTCTAAGCATTTGATGTGAATAGTATTTGGTGAGAATTGAAAGTAAGGAACAGAAGAATCCTCAACTAACTAAAGCTAGGAAGTAAAGACAGTAACACAGTGAGATTGAATCTATTTGCCTGTATGTTTGGTTGCTGTTATGATTAAAGAAAAAATGCAGTGCCTAACAGTTTGGTAAATATAATGATTAAAAGCAGGTCAGACTTGACCTATCCTAGGCTACAAATGATTTACAATTATGTCTCATAAATATCGCCGTTAAATTAATTTGAGATCCTTGAGACATCACCCTTTTGGGAGGTGCTCTACATGGGAAGGAATTGTATTTCATTTTTTTCCAGGTGGCCACCTAGTACATCAAGACAGCTGCACAGGTTACACCTCATTTAATTGCAATTGTTGCAAATAAGTTTATGACTGTCTCAGAAAGGGAGAGATATCATTTAGACTCTCATTTAGTTCCAGTGTCCTGGACACTCCTTGTAATTCTAACTTACTATGTTTACTTTTCTTCTGTCCTCATGACTTAGAAACACTCTTTCCAATTTCTTCTCTCAAGAATTAAAAAAATATATTTCTCTTTACTACATACTTTCCTAATGTTGAGTGTTAGGAGAGAATATGAGAAGGGGCTACCTTGAGTATTTGGAAAAACTACCAACCTAGTCCATGAAACCACTGTGCATTTCTCCTGTTACCTCTATTATTAGTATTCCCAGTGTAGTAGAAATTGCTTATGTTTAAGGCATCTAAATTTTTGCTGAACAAACCTATTGTTTTCTGTATGCTAAACAAAACTGTGGCTCACTAAATGGTAAGCTTTCACCTTGGTTCAGCTATATAGATAATAAATGTTAGGAAGATAATTAACTATATAAATGATTTGGTTAGGTATTAGGAAAATGAAAAAGATTTTGTTCTAAGATAATTACAGTGATTCTAGGCTATAACTACTGCCTTTTGTCGTAAACATTTTACCTTATGTGACCCAACAGTTTGCAAACATTTGTAAAGGCAGGTTTTGGACTCCAGCTTTTTCCAGCATACTAAATTTCTATCTGTCTCTTTAGGTTATGCACATATTATCTCATTTCCATAACCTTTTATATTAATTACTTTTTGCTGTTGTAAAACACCATAACCAGAAACAATTTACAGAAGAAAGAAGTTGTTTTGACGTACAGGTTCGGAAAGGGGAGTTAATAATGGTAGAGATGGCATGATAGGTAGAGCAAGAAGCTAACAAGTCACATCAGAAAGCAGAAAGAGCAAACTGAAAATGAGGTGAGGCTATGTAACACTGAAGTCCAACTCTAGCAACACACTTCCTTCATCAAGATTGTACAACCTCTCCAAACAGTGATCAAATATTCAAGTATTCAAATATTTGAGTCTATGAGGAACATTGCTCATTCATTTTACCATACCTTTATTTTCACTGTGCCTTACTTTAGTCTTTCTTGTTGACCAGAGCATCTCAAAATGATGTAGGAAATGCAGTGCACTATTGACAAATCTGACTTGGTAAATATTTGACATTCGTCTTGAGAGAAATATGTTCCTCCTAATAGGACAATTATTTGTTTGCTTAATCTTTGATTTGTTTTGTTTAGTTTGAGGCAGAGTCCCACTATGTAGGCCTGACTGGTCTGGAACTCTCCATATGTACTAGGTAGGTTTCAATCTCATAGAGAATCTCCTGCCTCTGCACCCAGGTACCAACACACCCAGAAACATTTACATCATAATAAGTGTAAAGAACAAATTCAGGAAAATAAATCTCTTAGAGTTTCATGGTATTTAAGATGATCAAAACTTTTCATATTCAAAGTATTTTAAATGTTCTTGTTTTCATATACCATAAAATACAAAGGTTGAGATGTAACTTCACAGGAGGACATCTTTCATCCATGCATTCTCAAGTTATTCCATTCAGCTGATAACTGAAAACCTACCTTGTGCTTGAAACCATTCTATTAAATCAGGAGATTTCCCATTCTCTGGATGTTTAATCATTAGTATAAGAACATGCACACACACAAGCACACACACACACATACACACACAGGAGCACATATATATTCACATGTTGTAAGCATGTAATTAAACTTAATATAAAACTTTATGGTTTTCAACCTTACAGTGTTTGTGAATATAATATCTAATTTCAGCCCATTTAAGTTATGAAATTTGTTTCCTTGTCACTATTAGTATTCAATCATACGCCATCCACAAGTTGAATAACATACTGATGTGTTTTATTCAAGGAACTGGTGAAGGTTGGCTAAATTAATGCAAAGTTATAGTCCAGAGGTCTGATAATAATGACTAACTTACTTGCTATTCTGGAGCTATTAGGTTCTTTCAAAATTAGCAGTTAAACTGTTTAAGTTGACCTGACTTCTGCAACTCTTCTTTGAGGCTACTATGTTGAAATCAGATTATCATTTTCCCATGTTATTCTGACTCCAAATCTGCATTTAAAAAATGCAGCATCTTCCATGCTCTTTCTTCAATATGTGGTCCCACAGAGCCCCATTATACCAAGGAAATGCCTCAAAACAATGACTTCTAGATTCTTTATTTTGGGGTTACATGTTCTTTAACAGTACTTCAGATAAATTATATGATGCTTCAAAGTTGTTTCAACTGGATATTTTTGATACAGAAGTTTCCAGAAAGTTCTTCACACTAGTCTTTCTCTTCCAGGAATAGATCAAGCACATTGCTTGCAATACACCTGTGCTTGATCTTTTCTTTGACTTCCATGGACAGCTTTGCAGCCTGCCCTTAGTTCAAGTGTGACCTTTTTAAGATACTGTTCCTACCAGTACATCTCAACCTCTTATAAACGGTAGGACCTCAGCATGCTACCTACCCTTTCTGGAATTCTCTTTCCTCTTCTATAAGAGAAAAATTTAAATGATCTTTTGTGATGAGAAGGCTTAATATGTAATTATCTTAGAATAGCACCATTGCATCTTAAACCACTGTTGTTATTGCTGATGTTATTATCTGAATATTTTGTTCTTTCCTCACAGTCTTTCTCACATATTTTAAATTACTCTTTATAGCATAATTGCTATCTCAAATCATAGCTCATTGGTTTATTTGCTGACTTTTGGTAACCTTCTAAATGATAGTAAGTGCCAGGAGGATATATTTGTCCTTTATCTATGGGCAAGACTAGCAACTGGCACTAGGTATACTCTCCACAGTGTCAAGTAAAGGAAAGAGTAATGAACATGTATATACAGGAGAATGCCAGGTAATCCCCTGAAGAGTTGTATCCTACACTAATGTTTGTATGCATGTGGACACAAAAATGTGTTTTCAAGTTTTGAATTTTGAAAGCTAGTCACCCAGTAAAACCCTTCCTCTTCCTAAATATGAACCACCACGATGTTATATGCATGACAGATTAGAAATAAAGAGTCAACTCTGTGTTCACAGCTAGGGCCACCATCACAATGAATAATGCAAAATGCTGCATATAAGACTCAGCAAGCATATTGTAGAGTAACTCAATAGTTGCTGAAGAAGACAGAGATACCATCATACAGCAACAAACGCTGGACTACTTGAGAGTTTTGTGTGAAGAAAATAGTCTGAACATTGTTTCATTTTCAAAGAGATGAAATATGCATTGAGTTATCCCAACTGTACAAATGGTGCTATTTTATACAATGGATTATTCTGCATAGGTCAGTAAAATAAATTAGATCTTTATGAGTCCCAAAATATGTGTATTTTTAAAGAACAGAATAGTGCAATATATGTAAGTTGTATTGTGTGAATATATTCTGAATATTAGCATTTTCCCTTCTGCTGCTCGGTATACATATGTGTTCATAAATAGGAAAAAAGTCACCTTATTGGCCATTTTAAAGGAAGAACAGAGACGTACAGGTAAAGGAAAGTCTAGACTTATTGGAATGTTAATTATTTATAAAAGTCTTTTATTGGTATTGTATTTTATGTTAAAAATAAAAACTAAGCGCATTCTCCACATGTGTGAACATTGTCCCTTCTACATTATTTTTTTTCAACCATAACAGTTACCAATAGCATCTGGACTACAGTGGAGATAGTTTGGCACATTCTGTCCTTCATAGACTTCTGCTACATTGAAATGAATGCAGCAAACTTCTCTAAATGAACACAGACATCTGTTTATACATTCTGAAATTTGGCAGTAGACTGTTAGCCAACTGAATGATGAATATTTCTTCTCCACAATGTATTTTTTCCCTTTACAAATGAACATCTTGGGCTGGGGATGGTTCTGCATTGAAACACTTGTTAGGCAGGCATGATCACATGCGTTCAGTCCCCAGGACCCACCTAAAGCTGAGTAGCAAGCATCTGTAACCTCGGTGGGTCCACTGTGAGAAAGGAAGTGGAGGGAGACAGACTCTGAAGAGGCTTAGATGCCAGCTAGTCTGGCATGTGTAACAGCCAACAAGAGAAAACAAACAAACAAAAGCTAGCTACAATAACGTAAGAAACAAGAATGAACAACCAAGTTTGTTCTCTCACTGCCACTTGTGTAACTATGGAACTTACATAACATGCATACAAATCTCTCTCTCTCTCTCTCTCTCTCTCTCACACACACACACACACACACACACATACACATACACAATGACAGAGAGGGGGAGGGAGAAAGGGAAAGGGAGAGATAGATAGATAGGGAGAGGGGGGAGGGAGGGGGGAGGGAGGGAGAGAGAGAGATCATGCCATGTCATGCCATGCAAGAAAAGAAAAAAAATATTTGAATACTTTCAATTTGGGGGATGTTTCTTCTGGACTGCAAACCCCCACAAAAATGTTTGATAAGATCAACATTTGACGCTTCCATGATTTTTTTTCTCTAGACTCTTGATTTAATTACTTCTTTGTCTGTAGACCTAAGTTCATATACTGTGACTGAAACTTTGAATGCATTCCCCCCTTCTTCATCCGAATTCTTTCCTTATGATAATGTGAAGTAATGCTTGGTCTAGATTTTTCAATTTGGAATATAAATATCTGTATATCACTGATAAGTGGGTCCTGTATGAACATTCACCAAGATGTCAGCATAGAGGTCTCAGCTCCCAATTCTATTTGTACAAATTTTAACAAACATTATTTTAATGCTGCAATTACCTTAAATTAGCATTGCTTAGATGTCAGACACACCAATCTCTGGCCCTGGATTCTTTCATTATCATGTTTTAGATAGTGTTCCATGTACTTCCATCGATATGTGTGTCTGCCTTCCATTTTGCATTGCAAGTCTTATCTTCTTACATCTTTGTACCTTGAACATTTTACATCTGCTTTCATACCATATACACTTACATGATTTAATGGATCTCTAAAACACAGGAACCTCCAAATGAAAAAAAAACCCATAAAATTCTTGTGTTTCTTGGCTTGGATGTTCACCACTTTTGGTAAACTCCAAGCCAACATAGCAAAGAGATAATTGCATGGTAATGTTTATTGCAGCACTCTTCATAATAGCTGAGTTGTAGACAGAGCCTAGGTGTTCAGAAACAATGAGATGGCTAGAGAAACTCGCATATATACACAGTGCAATTCCTTCCAGTCAAGAAAAAGAACATGAGCATTCATAAACATGTATGTATGCAAAATTATGTTATTAACTGGAAAAAAGATGGAGATAAATCACAGTGAGACAAATTTAACCAGTCTACTAAAGGTGATTTGGTAAATTATGATATGAGACTGCCTAGAGTTTGCTAAAACTCCTTTTTAGTAATTACTGACATTCATAAAGATTTACTTTCCTGCATGAGCACCAATTGATCTATATACAATCCACTCTGCTGTTAGCCAAATTTATCAATCAGGAATTTTTTATACACATGTAATACAGTCAAGTAGCAATTGTGGCATACTCAATATAAATAGCTTCTGTTCTCTATGATAGACTTTGTAGATAGAGTAGGGTAAAACATAAGAATATATGTAGAAGAAAATATTTGAATAATTTGTTTTCTTTACTAGGGACAGAAATTGCTGATACTATATTTTATTTAATTTATTATGCTATACTTTATTTTCTTAATTCTCTTATATCATTTGAATCTCTGAGGCTAGACTATCACTTGCATAAAAGCAAACTACAGGAAACAAAACAAAAGCTACCATCACAAGCAGTGCTTTATACAACAGAAGAAAATACATTTGTCCTTTCCTCAGTATAGAAGGAACAAGTCTAGAGATTGCTCAGTTTATAGCCCTAAGGACAGAAAGTCAAGAGGGACAGCTGCAATTGAATGAAGAAATGTAAAGACAGAAATTTTTATTTTACTCCCTCCACTAAAAGCCTCATTGGTTTTAAGACAGGTGTCACTTGAGCCCTTTTCTGCTGAGGCATTCCTTGTAAACAGAAGGGATACAGCAAGAATGCATGGTCTAGAGAAATTCCCATGCAAAATAAGACAGTAAAACTATCCCCATCACATAGCAAAGGTAATCTGAGGACAGAAAGAGGTACTACATAATAGGAAATGAAAATAATGGTATCAGCTACACACCCTGAGAGGTGTACCAGTTCATAGGTCTCCTTTTCTGCAAAGTCCCTCATCATTATTCCTAAATCAAGGCAAACTTTCACACTTGTAGCACAATTTCATTTTAATTATATTTCTCAAATGGTATCACCACAAATCTCATCTTGATGACCCTTCTATGCCACTCCATCACATCTTTGAGTTCAGGAAATATTTAATCTTACATCTTGATATTATAAATAGTAGTTGGAGGATGTCCAGTACATTTTGGTGGTCAATAGGCATTTATTGATTTCACATTAACAATCAGTCCTTTTGTATAGTACAGAAAGAATCCTATAGAGAAAATTATTCTCATTTCTTCCTCTACATGCAAATTTCCTAGTAACAACAATTTAGAATATTCATTGTAAGTACCTTTTGTCTGGAACAAAACTTCCAGCAGACATCTATTGTAATTCAGTCAACAAATAGTGGATGCATAATGAAAATGAAGAATTTAGACACTGATGTTCAGAGTCAGGCTTATGAAGTTTCAGGGTTGCTTCAAAGAAAAATGACAATCCTTTTAGCAAGAACTTGCACAACAGTGATGAGAATGTTGGTGGTCAAGTGTGTTCATTTGGGTACTAAGAAAATTCAGGCAGAAGCTACTGAGTCTCAGAGCATCAGACGCAATGACCAAGATTCAATGGCTATGATTCACTGTAGAGACAACTGCTAGGTTTTCCCTTCTTATACTCATCTAATAATTCAAACAAATGTTGAGTGGAAACAAACAAACAAAAAAAAACTGGTTTGTTATCACTGAACATGTGCGGTAATGACTTTGAGATCAATACCCATAGAATCTCTCTCCTTCTCCCTAAACATACAGGTGATGCTCAATCAAAGGCCAACACTGTTACAAGGGATTGATTTTCCATTTTCCAACATGTGTGCCTTAACTTGCAGCCAACTGTTCAAGCTACTCTTTCAAAGGGGGATAAGGTTGTAAATAAATAAATAAGGACCTATATATTCTTGCCTTCATAGGAATGAATTTCCTGCCCCTGCACCCTCCCCGCCTTGTTCTGGAAAATAGATGCAGTGTGCTGTGTTTCTAGCCCCACGCTGTAAATAATGTTTTGACTTCGGGCATCTTGGAGAAATACACTTTAAAATAAATCAGATGAGGCTCTAGGCAAAGATAAATTTGGAACTGGGTACCTGCAATGGTTTTGCACTGCTGCCATAGTGCTATGCGGCTCAAGCTGAATTCCTCTTTTGACCATAAAAAAAACATAGAAATGTGTGTTTGCAAATTTTTCTGTAGATTTCTCCCCCCTTGCTACCTTATGCATGGCTTTCTTGGGAAGTCCATGTAGTAGTTTAGCAAAATAAAGACAGATGGCCAGGAAATAATTCAGAAGATTTTCTTCTTATTATCGTAATGCACTATTGTAGGTACTCAGCTAGACTCATCCTTAATGAGAAATCTCACCATTAATATTTCATTCTTTATAGAGTTAGCTATGATCCTTTGATTTGACTAGGACAACTAGGTAAGCACTTTGATATTCTTTCTAGTTTTTCAAACTTTGAAATAAAATGAGCACAGGCAAGCACTCAGATCACAGAGGGCAAACAAAGATGTCAAAAGGATTGTATGGAAAATTTATTGCAAAGACACTTATGCTCACACACATTCATGGCCCAATCTTACAGCTCTGTATTTAAAAGTTGACCTTCATTGTTTCAGTTATAGATATTTCTTTCCTACCCTTTGAAGGTGGGATGTGTGTCTGTGTCTTGCTTTGAAGTAATTAGTTATGTACCCAGAACCCAGCAGACATCGTGGGCTTTGCTGGCTTTACAGGTTCCACAGGTCATTGTGTGAGTAGGTCAGGTCTATTCTTCAGGCCAATGAGAGGTGATGATCTCGGTAGTCCAGTTATTTCAGTTAGAGAAGCCAACTGAGTAATAGATGAAAAAGCTCAGGTAAAACCTGTACATCCCCCCCCCACACACAGACATAGCTGACACTTAATGAGTGTAGTCCAGTCTAGAATCATACAACTCAACAAAAACCTCCCTCAAACGCTATTGCAAACAGGAGTAAGTATTGTTGTGTGTCTTTTGTTTGTTTTCTGTTTTTTATTGCAGGTTTTTTGGAGAAGGTGTGTACCTCGGCATGTCTGTAGAAGTCAAGAAACTGAAGAAATAGATTCTATCCTTATAGCATACGAGTTCCAAGTGCCTTTATCTGCTTAATCATCTTGATGGCCAACGGTTTGTATTTTTTTTACACTATACAAATAGCTAATGAAAATTTATGATCTGATGTCAATTTAACTGGCTTTCAATTTAGGTGTGCCCCTGCTCAACTCCTGACTGTAGTATGTTAATGGTCAGCTTTGAGAAAGGCTTTATCTAAACTTTTACATTTGAAAATTAGTAATAACTTTAATACTTATATTTAGTTCTATTCAGTGTAGAAAATTTATACATAAAACAGGACTGTTCCAGACCCCCTGAACAAGGATGTCAGTTTGAAGGTCTGGTTAATCTATGGGGCCTCTGGTAGTGGATCAGTATTTTTCCCCAGTGTACCAATGGACTTTGGGAGCCCATTCCACATAGAGGGATACTCTCTCAGCCTAGACACACAGGGGAGAGCCTAGGCCCTGCTCCAAGTGATAAGATAGACTTTGAAGATCCCCCATGGAAGGCCTCACCCTCCCTGGAGAGCAAAAAGGGGATGGAATAGGGGGTTGTCGGGGAACAGGGGAGGAGGGGAGCAAGAGGGAACTGGGATAGACTTGGAAAAGAAGCTTGTTTCTAATTTAAAATTTAAAAAAGGGAAAAAAAGCCCAAGACAGATGACTGAAAAAAACATTAAATTCTATGCAGGTGGTATGTATTACCTTTAAAGTGAAATGGTCAGGTGTGAAGAAGTGAAGAGGAGACAAAAAGAGAAATAAAAGAAAGATAACAGATTAGGTTAGACTGAAGGACATTACAGAAGGAGAAAGAGGAGACATAGAATTGTGAAATGAGAGGCATACTACTGAGTTCGGGGGCTTTCCTCCAGCTGTCTTAAAGAGGCCTTTGATTGCTATGTGAATCCATATGCACTGCTGTACTAACAATGACAAAAACACAACTAGTATTTGTGGAGCTCACAATATGTCTCAGTAACTCTGCTAAGGACTTCAGAGTCAATGTTCCGCTTAATTGTGACAGATGACTATTAGGTAGCTATTATTGTTATCCACATATTACAAATAAAAAGACAAAAAAACCAAAAAACTGAGGCTTATAGTGCTAAAGGGATTCCTGAGACCACACAGCTGGCGAAGGAAGAAACAAAGCTCTGTGGTGCTGGGCCATCAACTGGAAGGCTGTCTTTAGTGCGCAATCTGAGTTTTACAAACCAATCATAATAGAGCAAGAAAAAACTTCCCTCTAATCAAGAAAGCTTTGTAAATCAGATATGTCCTAAGTGCGCATTAAGCTTCATAAATCAGACACATTCTCAGGAGGCATTAAGTAGGATGTTAGTTCATCTTTTAAACATCAGGGAACCTGGGGGCTTAGATGGTTCTCACTGACAATCCCTTTGTCTTCATCCTCTTGAAGAAAAATAAAAAAAAAACCCTCTGCATTACAGCCTGACTTGGAGGGTGTACATTTTATAGCCATTAACGCAAGAAGTAGAATTTCACATGAATCCACTTTGGTAGTTTAGATGAGAATGACTCCTATAGGCTCATATATTAGAGGGATATAGGCTCATATATTTGAGTGCCTGGTCCACATTTGGTGGAACTGTTTTGGGACAGAAGTATGGCCTTGCTGGAGGCAGTGTGTTACTGATGGCCAGAATTGAGCCCTCAAAGCCCATGCATTCCCAGTTAGCTCTCTCTGCCTAGTGTTTATAGGTCAGATGTAAAGTCTAAGCTATGCCTTCAGTGCCATGCTTGTCTCCCTGTTGTCATGCCCCCTGTCAGAACTGTTATGGGTTCACCCTATTATCGGTAAGCCCCAAATTAAACACTATTTTATAAGGTGTCTTGATCATGGTGTTTAGTCTCAGAATTAGAAAAGTAACTCTGCTAAGGACTTTAGAGTCAATGTTCCACTTAATTGTGACAGATGTCTATTAGGCAGCTATTATTGTTATCCACAATGAAAAAACAAACAAATAAACCTGATGCTTATAGGGCTCAAGGGATTCCTGAGACCACACAACTGATAAAGTATTGCCTTTGAATCAGAACCCAAACCAGTGACATGATGTGTTGGTTAATTTTCATTGACAAATTGACTGAAATGTAGGATCAGAGAGTCCTGAAAGTGTGTTTGTGGGAGACCTTCCAAAGAGTAGTAGAACCTCCTTCGTTTGCTCCCTGGCTTCCCATGCTGTGAGCCGTACCACTCCACAAAGCCTACCCCATCAGGATGTGGTGAGCCCTCTAAATCCATGAACCCAATTAAGTCTTTCCTTCTGGTATGGCTCAGTTACTGTGCCATTTTAATGAGAACAATAACTGCTAGACATGGTATTTTAACTAGCAACTCTTTTCTATAAAATATCTTTCCATTATTGGAACATAATCAACCCAAGAAGCAAGGAGCTTTCTTGTGTTACATCTTTTATTTCAAGGTAAAAATATGATCATATTTTATTTAGTTTGCATATGTATTTCTTTTGTAAGACGCGAGTCTTACAATCCCAGTCTATCATTTTTCTTTATTCTAGTAACATAAAACTCTCTTTACAATTAAACCTTTCAGTGAATATATTTCTGATTCTAAACATACATTTCAAAAAAAGATCACATTACACATTATTAGAACAGTAGAATGTGAGTTCTGAAAGTAGCTTGAAGAGTGTGTGTTTCTATATATGCACGCAAAATCACATAGGTGTAGATAATGTAAAGGTACTTATTACATAGGTATGTGTTTCTATATATGCACACAACCACATATGTGTAGACAGTGTAAAGGTACTTATTAAACAGGTGATTTACATTTGGAAACTTTAGCCCTGTTTCCTTCACATAACCAATAATTGAGGGTTTCTATGAAGCAGCTAATTCACAGCAGGTAAGGAAATCTGTTGTCTGCTGTGGTTTCAAGTGACCCAGGCAACAATCAAGTATGATTACACAATTATCTTTTAAAGCTGTATGCATATACTCTCCTAGAAAAAGTACTCAGGTCAGGAGGATCTGAACCTACAGTGAGGCCATCGTGCTGTCTACTGTAGCTGAACCAAAAAAGAAAAGAAAAGAAATGTAGTTGTGACAAAAGATATCCTCCATGTTTGGCAGAACTCAGAAATTCAAATGTAAAACTTAGGACTTTTTCAGTCTCTTTTATTATTTTTGTCTGAGGATAGTCTCCCCATGACTTTACTCAAATAAAATAAAAAAAGTCTATATTCAAAGTACCACAACTATACAATTTTTGCCTTCCAGAAAGATTTGTCCAAAAGCTTCCTTCTTATGAATTATTTATTTTCAAACTCAACTTTTCAAATGACTTAAAAAACCTACTTAAGTGGAGACTGGCTTGAAAAGCTACTAGTAGACTTCTACTCTTTTTGCGGATATAATGATGGTAATGATTTATAAAACCAAGAATACTTTGAAATGCACTGGCTGGGCTCAAATCACTTGTCATTTATAACAGGGGCTTCTTGGGTCGCTGAAATTGCCCATGTTCTTTCGTTTCACATTTATCCGATTCTCAATTATAATAAAACTTCACCATAACAATTATCCCTGGAAATGGCTGAGTCAGTGTGAGTGTGCTGAGGTGGCAGCACCAGGGGGGTGGGGTGGGGGAGGGGCTCCCTCAAGTGTGTGGGCCTTAACTTCCTTTACCATCCCTAGGGAATAGTTGCCCCTCAGAGTACAGCCACCGTCATGCCTCCTCTGTGGTTGTCCTTTCCCTAGTTGAGTTACCTACATGCCATTTGTGGTTTGAAAGTAATAACTGGGTAATTGCTGAAGTAAACAACACCTATTGTAAATACATTTCACTCTGAATATCATGAGGAAATCTCCCTGTCTTGATCTTCCTAGGACAAGGTGTACATCATTTCAGTCCAGAGTGCTTACACTGTCATCCCTGATGGGTTTAAAACACATCCGGTATGCAGCAGGGAGGCTGATGAGTATGTGTTAATAAATGCGCAACTGGTACTTTTAGAATTTGAGAGGCTTCAATGAAGTAATCTCATACTTGTTTGGTTCTCACAGTTGTACCTGAGGGGAGAAAACAAATGTTTTTTTTTTTCTTTTTTATCTTCTACATTTTTACACTTTTGTCCTTGTTGTTTCTTAATGCTGATTTTTATACTGGCTGGATAGCTGTTTTTCTGGGGGGGAAAAAAGCATATCCCTTCTATGCAAGCCATTTCCCCACTGCTCCCAGGAGCCCGAGGTTTTTGCTTGTCACTTCAGAAGGCCTATAATAATCCAGCACATATGTAAATAACAAGGTAAACAAAACAGGCCCAGGAAGCAGTGAACCATGAGTAAAACAAGCACGACGAAGGGGCTCCAAAGAAGCACAGTTATTAACTCACACAGGGGGATTACTGCTTTGTGTGAAGATATTTTTAATGAGGGGAGTAAACACTTTTTAAAATACATGCTACTGTAACGCTGGGTCATTGAGTTTTAATGATTTCCCTCGGGTGTATGTTTACTTACAACATGCTTGTTTGGGTTAAGGTAGGATGTTTACATTACATAAGCTGATGGAGGCAGAGGGCTCTTCTGCTTTTTACAAACAAAAGACATGAGTAATGTTCCACCTTTTTTATTTACACTGAGAACATGCATGTATGTATATATCATTTAAACACTCCAATTTCCAAAGAGGTAGAATGAAGAAAATTCTAAAATCTTTAATGTAAGAAATAAGAATCTGTAGATGTCTAGCTCTGAGTGCCATCCCTGTACTCACTCACTCTGTCTCTGTCTCTCTGTCTCTGTCTCTGTGTCTCTGTGTCTCTCTGTGTGTGTGTGTGTGTGTATGTGTGTGTGTGTGTGTGTGTTGTGGGTATTTGAAGGCTTACATTTTGATTTGGACAACATATAAGGTGCTTGTAAGACCCAGTGAGTTCTTTGTAACACTTCATAAAAACATATACTTAATGGACAATTGTCCGTAATCATTATTGCACACTAACCAGATATATAGTCCTTTCTGTTTCCCTGTAGCATTTGTTTTAACTTAATAATGAACGTGCTTCTTTGGATTTTGCAAATGTTATCACAAAAATACAAGTGCAGCTATAAGCTAAGAAACCCTGCCCTAACTCCTGTGAGGTCTAAGAATCCTGACATCTGACTGTGAACTCCTCTATACTAAAACCATGTAAATATAGCTATGTGATTAATAGAGCAAGCAATACTTGTATACTTGGTGAGGATTTCTTTCCTTGGTACACAAAAGTTCTAGATCTAGTCTATAATCTATGGCAGAATTGGGACCATATGTTTCTTATTTTAAATAAAATCCACCAGTATGTAGGAAAATAGTACATGTGAATTCCTTTAAATGTTAATTTTATTATTATTCATATATGGCAAAGCAAATAAAGTCAGGAGACAGTTGTCATTGAAAATATGATGCTCTCAAAAGAAAGTATATGCTATATCACACACACACACACACACACACACACATTAACAGAGTGGGAGAGTTGGAAAGAAGGCAGGAATGGGAACCTGGGAAAAGGTAGGAAAATACCTTTGTTGTTCATATATGATAGACAGACAGACACATAGATAGACAGACAGACAGACCAAAATATAGACTTGTTGTTTAGAGTGGAATGGAAAGAAGAAAAAAATGAGCAGTCTTGGGTTTGTATAGCTTGATTGATTTTGGGAGCCCTACTTTCCAGATATTTTCCTGAGGTCTCTGGAGTGCTAGCTCTTCATTAACTGAGACTGGAGAATATTTGCCTTGTAGGTGAATGTTAAAGAAGGGGATACCTGAAGGATATTGGAGGAAGCATTTTTTCACCTGTTAAGTATAAATATACTAAATTAATGCTTGCATAGATACACATCTAGGTGCTACAATTATAATTTGGTTCATATCTGACCTCTCTGGTAAGTAAAAGTTTACTCATAGCTGAATAAATATAAGTTTCAAACTTTACCAAATGTTACCTGGCTCCTTCTAGGCAAAGATGTCATACTGTGTGTGAAAGCACACATATATTGCAGAGCTATATCTGCATCCAAACAACAGACTCTCTAGATTCTGTTTATATGAGATGGGTGATTCATATTCTGTCTTCAGCTTTCAGCACTCTATCTATTGAAAAATTGGTCCCTTAAACAAGTAACTGCTGATGATGCTGAGACAGAACCGTGCATGAAAGCCTACATTGCCTGTTATAAGGGAACTAATTTGAAGAGAACATTTTGTGAAATAAATGAAAGGCAAAGTACTTTAAGTCCTGGTAGCTTTTAATAACTGTCTGGTGTGCACTGAAACAACCAAATACTATCACTATTAAGGTAACTTTACTTACATAAATATATTTTCAAGGGCAGTTTAATAACATTTGCAATTGAAATTATTCCCTGGCACTGGAAAGATGGCTTTCAATTACATGTAGATCATTGGATTCATTTAATTCATATGACTTGTAAATTTGAGAGTTTGTGCTTCTAAAAATAAAGTCATGATATCCTTCCTGAATACACAACTCTATTAACAACTTCCTTAATCAAAATTATCAACAGTAAGTACATTTGATTGCAGTTGCAATATACCATGCCTTTTTAACACTGCCTCTATTTGAAACTTCCAACTATCGCCCTCATCGTCTTTTACTGATTTTTAATGCAACCTGTAGCTTCATTTCCTTTTACTAACAAGGCTCCATGGTGAGTCCAACAAAAGATATAAAACCAACAATTATTCACAAAACAAAACTAGCCATTTTTTTTTCTGTCCACCTGACCTTAACCAAGCTTGGAAAGATTCAGAAAGCCAGACGACCAGACAGGCAAGTTTAGATTCTAAGGAAAGGATGCAGAAAAATCAGTGATGGAATTGAGTGCCAAGGGCTTTGAAACTCAGCTGAATGGAATGACTTGGATTTGTGATAAACAGGAAAACGGGGATCTATGGTGGGCACTGTTTCTGATGGAGGCAAACAAAAGTTTAATCCCATAGAAAAACTTACTGCCAGTTTTCAGTATTGCCAAATACACAAACTCCCATGTATCCAAGCTAAGACAGCAAGTTTTGAACAGACAATAAATATTTGTTCATCATGGTCCACTTATGCACCATTAGTCTATGTTTGGTAAGTGCTCATAACTCACTGGTAGAAACAGGACATATGGTAGATTGACAGATGAGACCTTCTCCTCAATTTGACTGAAGTTCACAAAGATATTCCCTAATAATAGAAACAATGGTTGGTAGGAGTTTCCTATATTTCCTTAATTCAAATAAAGTAATTAATAAGAATTCTTCTTGAGGAACTAGAGAAACGGCTCAGCAGATAATAGCATCTTTTGCTACTCCATAGGACCCGGGTTTGATTTCTAGAATCCACATGAGGATTCACAACCATCTGTAATTCTAGTTCCAGAGCATCCAATGACCTTTTATGGACTCTTCAAACACTGATCACATGTGCTACAAAGACACATATAAACAAACCACTAATATACATAAAGTAAAAATGAAGTTCAAAATATTTTTAAATTATTTTTGAGTTAATAAGTATTTCTTAAGATTCCAGCATACCAGATATTTGTGAAACATAGTATACATACATCAGTATGAATAAGCCTTCTTGAAGGGACTTTTCCTAAGACAGTGAACTATGGTCACTATGTTCTATCAAGGATGCAGATGACTCTGAGTTTGATGAATGGTTTTTCGTATAGATGGTCCAGTTGATTAGCCATTTTCCCAGGGTGAAGTAGAAGGAGGGAAGAAAATAAAGGTGAGGGAAAAGAAGGGAAGGATGGGAATGAGGAAAGGAAGGAATGGAAGGGGAGAGAAGGGATAAAGGAAGGTGATTAATATATATTTCTACAATATCCATGGATCTTTTAGCTCGTTCAAGAATTGACAATATTGTCACTGCAATCTTGACCAAACATGGGGGAATCCTTACTGTATCAGAGTATATTTCACTTCAATATTAGAAAAAATGCATAATTGATAGAGAAAGATCTGAGGGGCATTATGGAAACCACTAGAAAAAGCTGTTATTTTTTGAGGGGGGTCAAGGAAGAGGAGGATTTTTTAAAAGCTATATTAATTATGTTATGCATTCTTATTTAATTTATTCACACACACTCATGAGAGGTCAGATAAATGTGTACAAATGAAGAATAACTTTGTTAGAGAGTAAGGGAGGGACACTTCTGCCACAACCGAAAGGAACTAACTTGTCCTGTGCCTGAAAAATGAGCACATGCAGTGAAAACATTCAGCTTTGATCAAATGTCAGGATATAAAATGTAACATTGAGACCCTAGAGATCCTTAATTTTGAGAAAGTTATTTTTAACTGGATATAATATTCAGTTTATGGAAAGAAAATACCAAAATAAATGTGCTTTATAAAGGAAATTTGTACTGTTGTTATAATCCTGTACCTCATGCACAAAACACAGGCAGCATTACACATTCTATCATTTCTTGTCAGGAATGATTTATTCTGAAAGCTCATTTAGGGGCTTTCCAGCTTCTGCTACTAAAGAAAATTAAGTTTTTTTAAGTCTATAATTCAGGAACAAATATAACACCATTTGTGAATCTTGAATTTGTTTAGAAAAAAAGAATTTCCTATGAACTAAAGGAGACTCAACCTGATCATTTGTAAAACAAAGAGCTTTTTGACCCAACTACCCAAAATGATATAAAATGTACCTTCCTTTGGAAATATATTGATATGAAAATAATTAAGACCAGATAATGTAAGAACATGTGCAAATTACATTTTATACTTTATTGCTGAATTTTATATGAAGATGCCAAAATACATTTTTGAGGATTTTGGTTTATAGTATATTGAATTAGAAGTTAATCATACTGTATAGTGCATTCACATGAAACCACTTTCAAAAGGCTTATTAATGTATATGAGATAAGCTAATTATCTAGATAGATGCATGTATGAATACATAGATATTTAAAAATAGTATGTGACATTATCAGTTTTACCATCTTTGAGAATTAGGACCTTGGGAACTAGGAAGTTGTATTCATCAGGGTTTGTTGGAGAACAAACAGGACAAAGTCAGAGGTAGAAAAAGAGACATGAAATTTTATTGTGAGAAATTGGTTCACACCTTTATAGACACTGCAACACTTCTATCTACTACCAGGGAGGTGAGAAACAGGAGAGCCAGTGGTATGATTCCTGTCAGAGCTCAGTTCCAGATCATGTGAATTTTTCCATGCACAGATTTTGTTCAACCTTCACTTCAGATGGGATAAGATCCACCCACGGTGTGAAAAGGAATTTGCTTACTTTTTCTGCTATCCCAAACTGAATCTCATTCAGAAACACCCTCTCAGGTACACCCAAACTAATAGTTGGTAAAACACCTGGAGAACCTGTGACCCAGTAAAGCTGACACATGAAAAGAACTATGCCTGTAGTAGATAGTCATTGAGAAATCAGAGGTCCAATGCAGGACTCCCTGAGAGGTAGTGGTGAGCTCTGGCAACATTCAGAGGGCCCAACATTGAAATTCTGTGATTGTTTGCAATTCCACTCTAATGACACAAAATTCATAGAGACTCCTCAGGTGCAGAGTCTTCTCTGAGACCCTCCTCTTCCCAAGTTACCTACATGTCTGAACAACCCATTACAGATATGAGGGTTCTAACTACTTTCTCAACTTGACCAATTCTCTGGCTAGCTCCTACATTCATGAAATGTAGAGTGTAGTCTTCCTTGCCAACCGCCTGGGCCCTGCAACAGTTGCAGTCCCCAAATAACACACAAGACAGTATATTAATTATGAAGCTGTTGGCCATTTGCTTGTTTTTTACTGGCTAGCTCTGACTTAAGTATTTAACCCATAATTGTTAATCCAAGTATTTCTCTTACCGGAGAAAAGGTTCCGGACCTCTTACTCCTCTGGCGGTCTACATTGTGTCTCTCCCTGCCTCTGTTTCCCAGAATCCTCCTTGACTCCTAGTCCCACCTATCTTGCTTTCCTATTGGTCAACAGTGCTTTATTCAACAAACAATAAGAGACAGATTTATAGAATGACATCTCCCATTAATGAAAGTGACATCGTTTTAGCTAATTGAAACTCCCATTGTGACTGTATTGAAGATAGAAATATGGAAAGGATATTTAATATTAAATGATGTCATAAAGAGAATGATTTACCCAGTCCTTAAAACAAGAGTAACACATTGCAGATATGTCTTCCCCAATCCTTCATGGAAACAAACAGCAAGGGATAGCTCATTTAAGGACACAGTTAGAAAGGGACTATTTAAAGGCCAGGAAAAAGGAATTTGCCAGAAAGCAACCTGGACAACAACTGCTCATAAATCCAACCTCCAAAGTTCTGAGGAAATCCATTTCTGTTGTTTGAACTACCAAATCTATGGTGTTGTATTACAGGAATCAATATTTAATGCAATCAAATTTATTTATTTAATTTATTAATAAATATTTAACGCAACATATTTGATATTACAATTCCAACAGCATACTATTCTAGTTATTCTCTATTTTCTGTCATTTCCTCAGCCAAACATGGGTTTACTTCACCTACCTCTTCTGAGCTGTCATTGGAGCAGTGCTTTTGTCTGGACACATTTTATGTGCTGTCCTGCTGCCTGAAGTCTCCATGGTTTCTGCTGAGAAGCAAGGTTTTTAGTAGTGTTAGGGATTGTTTGTAAGTGATGATTCATATCTCACTTGCTGCTTTCAAGGTTTTCTTCTTACTTATGGTTCCCAGGGTTTTTCCAGGGTTTGTGGGCAAGAACTTTGTGTTTGTCCATTTGGAGTTCATTAAGTTCCTTACATATGTTGCTTAGAAATTTTTTTAGCTAATTTGGGAGGTTTCTTTCAACCCCAAATCCTATATCCAGCAAAAATGAAGGTAAGATAGAGACTTTTTTAGATAATCTGAGAATTTATTGCTAGACTGTAGTGTTCCCTACAATGTGTCCTATAGTATAAGGACATGATGTGTACACATGTATCATTTAGGCCCTATATTGTAGAGGTGTGATGTGTACATGTGTGTCAACTAGGCCCGATAGTGTAGAGGTGTGATGTGTACATGTGTGTCAGCTAGACCCCATAGTGTAGAGGTATGATGTGTTCATGTGCTCCTTTCACTATACCTTTGCTATGCAGAGGACTATAGGGATTAAACTTCTCCATATTATGGAGCTCAGTTCTTTGGGTGGAAGATTTTAAGATGTATCTCTTCAAACAGCTGCTTCTCTTCAATGAAAACCACCTGAACTGTATTCTGGAAAGGCAGTTGGCTACAGTGGTATCGCTTCTGAGGGGCATGATAGGACCAAGAGCTGAGAACACAGGAAGAGGTAGAAGCCTGAGCTTCTGTTGACTTTTCTCTCCAAGGATGGGACAATCAACTCACATGTAGAGACTTGGACATCATAACTCTAGGATTCTCAACATGGTGAACACCAGAATAAATTTCCATGAGCTGGAAAGCGAACTCAGCATGTTAGTAGCACTCACCTATAATTTGGTTTTGACAATGGAATGTTTACATCAGATTGAGAAATGGTGAAATCCTGCTATTCTTTTTTTAAATTAATTTTCTGTGCTCCTAAGTTTATGTTTTCCCCTTTTTAAAATTTAAATTAGAAACAACCTTATTTTATATATCAATTCCAGTTCTCTCTCCCTCCCATCCTCCCATACCCCCCACTGACCCCCACCCCATCCTTCTGCTCCATAGAAAAGGTGAGGCCTTCTATGCGGAATCATCCAAGTCTGTCACACCATTTGGGGCAGGGCCTAGGCCCTCCCTTGTGTGTCCCATTCTTCTTATCCCATACATCATCCACTCCTCAAGGAAGTTGAGGTCTCCCATGGCAGATAATCAAAATCTGTCACATCATTTGCAGCAGGACTTAGGCCCTCCCTCATGTATCTAGGCTGAGGGAGGGAATGGGCTCCCAAAGCCCATTTGTGCACTAGGGATAAATACTGGTTCTACTGCCAGCGGCCCCATGGATTGTCCAAATCCCCCCAACTGGCACCCACATTCAGCAGGTCTGGTTCGGTCTTTTGCTGGTTTCCCAGCTGTCAATCTGTGTTCCATCAGCTCACACTTGCTCAGGTCAGTTTTTCTGTGAGTTTCCCCAGAAGGGTCTTGACCCCTTTTTCATCACTCCTCCCTCTCAACAACTGGATTCCAGGAGTGGAAGCAGAGATTCACAGCTAAGCACTTAGCTGAAGTTCTTAACAAGTTAACCACATCTTTAGTGCCAGAAGAGCACAGAGCATGGAGAATCAGGGTAGAGGGATGTGAATTAAGAAGTCTGGAGTGGCAGGGAGGGGAGAGGAAGCAGGGAGAAAGAGAGGGGGAAGAGAAGGAGAGGAGAGGAGGACATGGGGGAGCAAAAAGGTTGAGTCGGAGGAAGAATAGAGGAGAACAGGATGAGAGATACTGTAAAAGAAGAACCATTATAGATTTGAGGAGAGATCTGACTCTAGTGTGATTTCTAGAGATCTACAGGGATGATACCAACTGGCAATCTAAGCAATAGTGGAGAGGGTATTGATGACTACCTTATACGCCATCCTAGAACCTTCATCCAGTGGCTGATGGAAGAAGAGGGAGACACCCATAGCTAAACACTGAACTGAACTCCTGGAACCCAGTTGCAGAAAGGGAGGAGTGATGAGAAAAGGAGTCAAGACCAGGCAGGTGAAACCCACAGTGACAGCTGACCTGAAAAAGTTGAAGCCTATGTACTCCAGACTGATGGCTGAGAGGCCAGCATGGGACTGATCCAGATGCCCTGAATGTGGGTGTCAGTGAGGAGACCTCTGCAACCTATTATCCCTGATGTACAAATGGACTTGGGGACCTCATTCCAAATGGAGAGATGCTCTTTCAACCTGGACATATGGGAGAGGGCCTAGATGCTGTCCCGGATGATATGACAGACTTTGGAGATCCCCATGGAGGACCTCACCCTCCCAAGGGAGGAGAGGGGGGATTCGGGTTGGGTACTGAGAGGGTTGGTGGGGGGCAGGGGAGGAGGGGAGGGAGAGGAAGCTGGGGATGACATGTGAAGCAAGTTGTTTCTTGATGGGGGAAATCCTGTGTTTATGTCAATAAAGCACTGTTGGCCAATAGGGAACCAAGATAGGTGGGATTAGGAGTTCAGGAGGACTCTGGGAAGGAGAAACACAGGAAACACAGGAAGCCCGGAAACCTCTCTGGTAAGAGAAATATTTAGATTAGCAATTATGGGATAAATACTCAAGTCAGAGCTAACCAGTAAGAAACAAGCAAGGCCAACAGCTTCATAATTAATATAGCCTCCTGTGTGTTTATTTGGGACTCATGCGACTCTGGAACCAGGCTGGCGGGAAAGCTTCTCTTTACAGTTTCTAATTTAAATTTTAAAAAGAGAGAGAAATAAAAAGAAGTCTGGAGTGTAGCAACAGTCCCAAAATATGGGAGGGGAGAAGGGAGAGGCAGTCCAGATTTAAACCCCACATACTTGCAAATATTATTCTTGAATCTGAACCTTTTTTCCTCTTTTGACAGTTTCCTTAGAGACATTCCCAGAAACTACCCATCCTGTGTGTGTGTGTGTATGTGTGTGTGTGTGTATGCATATTAATGAATCACTTTCCTGCTTAAAATGGAACTTCTTGCTGAATTCTCTCTCTTTAAAAAAAGATGTATTTGTTTCTTTCTTCATTATTATTCATATATTTATGTGTCTACACCCTATGCATGTCTAGTGACCACAGAAGTCAGAAGAGGGCATTGGCTTCTCTAGAACTGGATTTACAGGTGGCTATGAGCTGTGATATGGGTGCTGGGAATTGAACCTGGGTCCTCTGAAAGAACATATAGTGCTCTTAACTGTGAAACCATCTCTCCAGCCTAACCCTCCTAAATAAAATAAAAATGTTACATTATGAGGACATTACCTTAATATTAAGTATTCAGGAATAATAGGATGTCATTATTACACTCTTCCTGCTAGTTTTCTTCAATATTAACAGTTGAGATTTTTTTTCAGTTGTGAACTTTTAGGCTTTTAGTGATGAATCTTATTATCAACCTCCACGTTTTTATTTGAACTGTAGTAAAGCCTTTTGTAATTTTGCTTTTATACAAATAGCATCAGAGGTCAGCCCTTCTGTCAGATTTTTCTCTTTGTATCCATAAATGAAAACAGAAAGAAGGGAGGAGTATATGCTCTCTCCTCCTGACATCTGGAGCAATGAGGAAACAGAGAAATATATGACATCATCAAGAAATCTGGGTAAATTTTTTTTGGTTTTTATGAGACAGGGTTTCTCTGTATTGTTTTGGAGGCTATTGGTCCAGCCCAGCCTCGAACTCACAGAGATCCGCCTGCTTCTGCCTCCCGAGTGCTGGGATTAAAGGCGTTCGCCACCACCGCCCAGCCTGGATACATTTTTATAGTTGTATATTATTACAGAGTATTGACAGAGGTAAGGGAAGACATTGAGGGCATCAAGTGGTAATTTGAAGGGCTAGGACAAAACCTGGAAAGAAACAAAAATGTTATAACCCGAGAGAATAATTATAAAAGAAGTTTCACTCTACTTTCAAAATTGTACTAGAACATTCGGTCTTGGTATATAACTTCAAACTTTCTATTTCACTCCTGCGGTAATTAGCAAAGAAATACTAAGAAGCCAAAAGAAAGTTGATCTTCCCCTGCACTCTTTAGTGCATGGGCCAAATAGCCATATTGTATGTTCCCATGTTTTAGTAATGTATCACTCATTCATTTCAGAGGTTGCAACTGTAATTCACATTTCTTGAATGCATTTATTTATGCCATCTCAGCACATGTCTGGGCCCCATAATTTAAGGACTATTTCTGCTTGTTCCAACAATTTATCTTTAATGTCAAAGTGCATGGGACAGAGCACATTCTCAGTGTACATTGTATGAATAAACAATGAACAGATGAAAAACATGGATGGGTGGATTTCATGATTTTTGTTCTTGTCAATCATTGTAGTTTTTGCATATTGAGTACCAGATGTGTTAGGCTTTTTTTCTATTGTAAAAGCATGGCTGGGGTGGAGTCGCCATCGTCAGGCCGTGAATTGCTACAAACCTCAGTCTTCATTGGTAGACGGTTCATATCACTATCCATTTGACAGTGAAGGTAAAGCACACTGGACAGACGTCTCACTGGAGACAGCTTAAGTTATCAGCTGGCCAAATGATTCCAGTGAGGACCCAGCATAATAATTGTGAGAATTTTCACATGTAAACAACCATTTCGTTTTCAATAAAACATTGATAAGATTTCCTGATGCAAAACTCTTGAACACTGTTTTTCCAGTTCATCAGACAAAAGTCCATCTATACACAAGTCAATCCAGGGCGAGAGTAAAGGGGGAAAAGTAGAGAATACCAAGAGAGAGCATACTCACTGAAAACTCAGAGGGCAGCAATGATCGTTGAGCTGTGCAAACTCAGCCTTCGGAAGTAGCAGCAACCAAATTCCTGGAGGAGGCCAAGGTGGAGAGGATTCATCGAGGTGAATGAACAATGATGTGGTCTGATCAATTGACCCAACTGTGCTTCAGACACCCCAAGTGTCAGTGCAGCTTTGCCTGATTGGCTGAATAGAATGCTATCTTGGCAGAAATTCAATTCGCATCTTGCCAAAGCCAAACAAGCTTATGCTTCTCAAGGGCAAGCATTGTTTCTAACCAGAAAGCAGATCCCTTTGAGATTTCAAACAATACATCTGTGATATAACCTAATATTAATATTACTAATTTACTCTAATAAAATTGTCTTCTCTAACTCTAAGTGCCAAGCCCTTCCTCTATGATTCAATACAGTTTTTAACAGTTTCATCTTATTTAACATTGACATTCAAGGTTTCTTTCAGACATTTTACTTGACTTTTAAATTTGCTGTATGAGTTAATGTGTTTCATCATAGCATCTTCACATATATGTGTCATTATACATGGTTCGAATTTGTTTTTCTCCCCCACCACTGTCTTTCATGATGCTTCCTCCCCCATTCCAGCTGGCTTGTTTATTCTCCTACTTAGTCCCTCTTCTTTCCTGTTTTATGCATTCTATTACTATGGTAGTTTGAATGAGAAATGACCTCCACAGACTCAGGCATTTGAGCATGCGGTACCCAGCTGCTGGTACTGTTCGGACAGGTTGTGAGTAGATGCAGCCTTGCTGGAGGAAGCGCACCTCTCGGGGAAGGCTCTGACAGTGTACAGCCTCACGCCACTTGCAGAGTATTCTGTCTGCTTCATGTTTGTGTGTAAGACATGTCAGCTTCCTGTTCCAGCTGCCTTGTCCGCATGCTGCTATGCCTCCCTGACATGAATGTATCATGCCCCGCTTGGACCGTAAGCCCAAATGTAACCTTCCTTCTATAAGCTGCTTTTGGTCATGGTGTTCTATCACAGCAACAGAAAAGTATGATCCCTTCCTCCACTCTCATTTCTATCTTTGTAAACAACAGACACATGTGTGTGTCTATAATTTAAAGTATAAGTTCCGTATGTGTATTGCATGTCCCTTAGTTGATAATTCTGAGAACTGTGTGTTTGTGTGTGTGTGTGTGGGGGTGACAGAGAGAGAGAGAGAGAGAGAGAGAGAGAGAGAGAGAGAGAGAGAGAGAGAGAGAGAGAGAGAGAGAGAAAACAAAAGCAACCGGTGCTGAAGAAACCTGATGGATGTAGTGAAGACTCATTTCTCTAAGGAAGATACCTGTGAATTGAGATCTGCTGAGTCGGCAAGAAAATGGGAAGGAAAATCCAAAACAAATCCGCTGAGGTCTCAGAAAGGAGATGGCTATATATCAGAGGAACAGGAAGGCTAGAGCAGGTGAATCACAGAAAACAAAGTGGAAATTGACAAAGAAGTCAAAGAGGAAGTAGAAGCTAGTAGAAGTTGTGGATCTTTGTTTTGAAGTCAATAGAAAGATACTAAATGTTTTAAATGAAATGATGACAAAATTGGGTATAATTTTAAATGATTACTTCAACTACAATTAGAAGAAAGGTCAGATGAGGTATGGAGATAAGATGGACAGACTACTTGCAAAGCTTTTTCTATTTGCATTATGGGTAAGAAATGATGCTAGCCTGAATTAGTGTGTGATAATAAGGAATGTCAAAAAGACATGAGTCAAGGGTGGGAATGAACTCAACGAGCTGTGTGAGTGGTTGATGGAGAGTAGCGAAAGAGCAATTCTTAGCTTCTCACTGAAGAACTCCTTGAGTAATAGTTCAATTAACTAAAATAGCAAACCCTGGAAAAATAGTTTGGAATTGGATAGAAGGTTGGGCTGAGTTCAGTCTGACAGTTAATATCTGAACTCCTTTGGGATAATTGAGCAGAGATAAAAAAATAGTTGTGTGTACACACCTGCAGCACAGATGGGATATCTGTGCTCCTTACAAATCTGGAATTCATTTGCATGTAGGTGACATTCTATGGTGCAAGCATTTAGGATGTCAGCTACTTAGCAAGAGAAATAGCATAGGGTAAAAGTGTTTACAGGTGAGGAAAAAGAAGTTAGGAGCCAAGGTACAGTACTAGAAAAATGAGGTTTTTAGTGTGTGTGTGTGTGTGTGTGTGTGTGTGTGTTGTTCACAGTGAGCATAATCATTCCCTTAATCAACAACACTGAGTGCTTGTGAGAAATCAAGTAAGATTAGGATTGAAAGTGTTCATTTAATAGTGACAAGAGGTCATTGACAACCACAAATAATTTTCTTAGTGGAATTATTATGTTTGTTAATATTAGTTTTTTTAGATCAATGAATCTCTTTCTATATCTTACAATCAATCTATCTATTGCCTTGATGATTAACCAAGTTTATTTTTTTCCTGCATGAAGCAGGTTTTAACGGGAAAAAGTCAGAAGTAGGAGGTTAGTCAGTTAGTTAGTCAGAAGGTAACCAACTGTGGTGATGCTAGGAAATGATGTTCAACGTGGAGATAACCTGTATCCATCCTCTCAAGATTTTCTTATAATAAGCCTAAAGGGAGTAAAAGAACCTTGACGTGGCGGTAGGCAGGCCCCAGAAATCACATCTTCCCCCTTGTTCTCTCAGGCTGACTCTAGTCTTTTCCACCAGATTGGTTTAGAATAATTGGGCATTGATGTGGAACAAAGACTTCAGACATGCCGAGCTGCTGTGACTTGTCATCTGAAAATGTTCCCAATTGTAAGGCAACACTCAATTATGAGGAGACCCTTGTAGCTATTGCAGGGATGTCTATGGGGAGAATGGCAGTCAATGCCGGTAGCCACAGCCAAAATAGCAGCTAGCAACAAATTTCCATCTGGTAGACCACTGGGGACATTTCCAACCTCCTGGTACCTTTAACAGCATCTCTTGAGTCAGTACTACCTGGTCAGCTCTTAGATTTTTAAAAAATAATGTCTATTTTAGGACATTAAGTTTTGAATTGGTGTGTTATAAACCACAGAGGTTAACACAGGACATACCTCAGTAAAGTCCCTGGAAATCTGATGGCATAGAATTCAAAGGGAACAAAGCTTAGTAACTCATTTTGCTATGGCCATCACTTACCCTCTTCCTTCAATCATTTCTTTTCCACTTGCAGTTTTTTCCACCTCTGCATCTGATGGGAAAAGATCAAGTAGGAATCTGAAGATTTCCCTCAATGACAGAGTGAAACCATCGAGTCTTGAGTCCTTCATCGGGTAGACAGCGGGCACCTCTACCACTGGCAGACGTGAAGCGCTATGCATGCATGTGGGATTAGTCATTTGGGGATGTTAGCTCCCTTTTTCTTGTTTCTACTTTGTCTTTTCTCCTTTGAAGTACTCCTCAGTGCCCATAAACATGTGCATGCACACTCGTGCGCACGCACACACGCGCGAGCACGCACGCACACACACACACACACACACACATGCTATTTCACCCATTGTTGATAAGTTTTACCTTTATTGTCTTCATAATAGTCAATACTTATAAACAATAGGGCTTTTTATTGATTTACTTATAAAGTAGTAATAGAATTTCAAAAAGAGTTAGGTTTCTTCTTGGAAAGTCATTATACTAAACACTGGTTTGCAATGAAACAGTCATTCGAGGTGAAGCAAGGTACAGAACTGGATTCCAGAAGGCTGGGTCTTTCCTTCGCCCTTCTACTGCCCTCTGAAGGTTTTGAGCTCTCGAGACTTTACATAATAGCAACACTGAGGAGAAGCCAAAGTCCTTGCTATATTTCTAAATTCTTCATTTCTGCTAGAACAAACAACAGCTTCCCACACCTATACATGCCCTTGATAGGAAATTTTGATACTCACTCCCTGGGACACATCTAAAATAAATGGTCGGGAGCTTGCAATGGCAACAGGCTCTCTAAGAAGTGGATTCCCCAGGCATTTCTGAGGATGGTTAAGGAACTTGTGAGACTCATTGCATTCCCTTCAGTTCAGTGACCTGTTATCCTCACTAGTTGCTCCACTTCAGAGCTGCTCATGCAAGTGATTGGAGGAAGAGCAAAAGCTGTAACATAATAGAAACAGGGTAGCTAGCTGGGAATTCACACGTGTGGCTGGGCTTTGTAATATGGGTGTCACACCTACACCGAATGGATTGGGAACTTTGGGCCCAGAATTTAGATTGCTGGGGAAGTAGGGAAAGTTTTAGTTTCTTAAAATCACTAAAAAGACCTTTGTCAATTCTTCTACCATCTTACTTGTTAATTGTTTGATATCTTTTGGATATTCAATACTATCACGGTAGAAAGCCAACATGGCAGTCACTAGTCTTAGAGAAACAGAGTAGAAAAGAACTCTGCAATTTGAAGCACTTAGTAAAGATTTTTATTTTTATCTTTATTTTCCTGAAAATCATTGTGGGATTTAGGCAGGATTTTTTCAGTCACCACCTGTTTCTGAATAGACCAAACTGTATGTTGACCATAGAATTGCTAGAAAATGCAGGTTTTTCCACCCTTCTTTCCACAATTTTAATTCAAATGACCATGAATGGGATACAAGGATCCCTGTACTTGTTTTAGGTAGTTCTTTCGAGATACCACACCTTAGTCATCTTTCTCTAGGCTACAGGAAGAAGATGCCATGGCTATGATCATTATCTTCAGTGTTCCTCTCTCCTAACCCTAACCCTTCAGTGACCAGAAAATGAGTTGTTTTTTTATTCATTCACACAGTACATACTCATGAGATGTCAGGATACAGAAATTAATCTAACATAATCCTTCCAAAATAAACCTACTAGGGTCTAAGAGAAATACCCCAGGGGAACTTTCCATAAAAAAGTGGCAGCCCTAGGAAAAGAATAATTATAAAATGTGACAAGCATCATAAAACTCTCCAGAGAGGCTGGTAGACTGATCTGTGTTCCATGGAATATATGGGAGTTCCTTGGAAGTGAGAGCTGGGATTGACCCCTGGGAAAACATACTTTATTTTCTTCATAACAATGTTATAGCATGCTTCTGTTTCTCTGCCTGGATGCAGGCAAGAAAGAGACTGAAATCAAATCAGAAAACAATTCACACACAGGGTGTTGCATTTTGGGAGGCTGTGCTAAGGTCTACCTCAGGCTGCCAGCAAAGAGCCATGAACCATGGGTCCCTGTGTGGCTCTCCATGACTTCATGGCAGGCATGTCATGCCTGTGTACAGGGGGGGTGGGAGGGCTAGCTTCCTCACCTTAGTGTAGTACAGCTCTGAAGGGGCATCCCTATTCATCCCTGTGAGCAGCTGTCATCCCATAGCCTTCTTTACAGGTCCCTCCTTAATATACATCTTCTTAACACATTTCTTCCCATCTGCTACAGCTGACCCTTTTCCACAGAACTCTGAGGATAGTAGGTCTAAGAGGGCAGACAAATCCTGATGCTTATATTTTGCAGACCCATTCTCAGATGTTTTAAAAAATGAAACCTGAGGTCTTCTTGGGACAGAAATTCCTTCATTGGGCCTTTTCACTTAAGAACCATAGCACCCTTCCCAGGTCTTTTCAATTTCAATCAGATTATGAGGATTGGCAATGTATGTTTTTGACAAGTAGCTCCTGATCTTTACATTGTAAATCATTGCCTTAAAACACTGTGGCAAACCCCGGGTTCTCATGACTACATTTATTTTTCCAAAAGCCAAGCAGATAAAGGATCGTGACCCTTCATGACAACTGCACATGCTCTTCATTCTGCACTACCAGCAGCTGTGGGTAGCAAGATTTGAAAGAGAAACGCTGGTTACACAGAAAGTGGTTGTATCCACTTGTGCTTTACATCTGGACTCCATTCTCTGACCTCTGTCCATGTAGCCAAAGGGAACAACAGAATTTTCGAGAAGACTCTTTAGCATCTGAACATTTTTGTTCCAATCTCCAGTGGACACCCGGTCTCTGGTTTTCATCTTTATGCCTTTCCCCCTGGCAAGCAATCAATGGCAGAGATAGAGACACATCTCCCAGTGTATCCTAACCTTTAGCAATGGAAGGCTCCAGAAATAATCAAATATGACTCTTGGCAGCTCTTGTAGCCCTTTCCATGTCTTTCCCTTAATGTGCTTGGATAATCTGTTTTAAAATTATTTCCAGCAAGGTTGCCTCAGTAACCTTTCCTTGGCAGGCATTCCGTCCTCTAAATGGGCTTCTGAGTGTTTTCTTCCTTACGTCTTTGCTCCTTCTGTCTTCTCTTTAAAAGAACAGAAAAAATTTAGAAGCAATAAAACTGTAAAAAGAGGGAACTATTATTTCTTTAAGTTCCTTTCTCCTTCTAACGCTGGGTGAAGAGAATGTAGAAATCAGGAGCAGTAGTTAGACTTACTGAGTTCGTTTCCGTTGTTTGCGAGCAGAATCTACTTGAGCTGAGAAATTGCTTGATCTCCCCACTCTTTTGTTATTACATCTTTAACTATGAGATAGTGATACTTAAGTCCTATACGGGTCATATAGATACAATCAATTCTTTTTTTTTAAATAAATGTGTTTATTTTACAACCCAGGCACAGTTTCCTCTCCCTCCTCTCCTCCCAGTCTCTCCATCCAACCCTCACCCCCTCCCCTGCCTCCTTTCCAGTACAATCCACTCCTCATCCATTTCTGTTTAGGAAAGGGCAAGTCTCCCATGCGTATGAACAAAACAAGGCATACCAAGTTGCAGTAAGAATAAACACCTCCCAATGTATTAAGGCAAGGCAAGGCAACACAGTACGAGGAGTAGGGTCCCAAAAGTCAGTAAAAGAGTCAGAGACATCTGCTATTCCTACTCTTAGGAGTCCCACAAGCTACACTACTGTAGCATATATGTGGAGAACCTAGGTCAGTTCCATGCAGGCTCCTTGGTTGTCCTTTCAGGCCCTGTTAATCCCTATGAGCCCTGGCTAATTTTCTTGTGTATCACCAACCCTGATTTCAATCTCTGCCTTAGAGCTATAGTAATAAAAACAGCTTGGAATTGGCACAAAACCAGACAGATGGATCAATGGAATTGAATCAAGACCCAGACATGAACACACACACACACACACACACACACACACACACACACACACACACCTATGGACACATGATTTTTTGACACAAAAGGCAAAATTATACAACTGATGAAAGAAAGCATCTTCAACAAATAGGGCAGGTCTAACTGGATATTGATATGTATTAGAATGCAAATAGATCCATATCTATTGGCATGTACAAAACTCAAGTCCAAGTGGATCAATGACCTCAACATAAATCCAGCCACACTGAACCTGGTAGAAGAGAAAGTGGAAAATAATCTCAAATGCATAGGCATAGGAGGCACCTCTTAAACAAACACCAATATCACTGGCACTAAGGTGGACAGGACCTTATGAAATTAAAATTTTTCTATAAGGCAAAGAGACACTATCAATAGGACAAAACAGTAACATATAGATTAGGAAAAGATATTTACCAACCCCATATCTGACAGAGGACTGATTTCCAGAATATATAAAGAACTCAAAGTATAACTCAAAAATGTAGATATTAACAAACCAAATAATCCAATAAAAATGGGGTACAGGTATAACTAGAGAATCTCAAATGGCTGGAAAAACACTTAAGAAGATGTCCAACATCCTTAGACATCAGGCAAATGCAAATCAAAATGACTCTGAGATTCCATATTACAACTGTTAGAATGACTAAGAAAAAAACATAAGCAACAACTCAGTGAATTCTTATATACAAAGACATCTTAACGGTGTCGAGCAGGGAGGAGTTGATGAAAAGTCAACTATCATTATCTCATATGTGGTCAAAGAAGAACGTACTATTTTTCTGCCTTGGTACCTCTTCGCCCTCACAGCATCTTTCAAAGTTAAGTCCAAACAAAACTCATCAAATTAATTAAAAGTAGGCAAAAAAAGATTTGTTCAAGGATGTATGTTGCAGAGACCAATAGAATGTCAAGAGTGTATATAATTAACAAAGAGACAGAGTGCCAAACGTGCCAAGATTCAGAGCTCTTAAACTATATCACACTTTCCAAAGTATTATATGTCAGTGTGGGCTTAAATCCTGGTTTACAAAGTTACGTGTGTGATTACAGAAGTTACTCAACTTCTCAGAACCCAAGCTGCAACTTTAATTAAAATTATTCATATATTCCTCATTAGATAAGTCTAAGGGCAAATGACAGAGCATGTACCAGCATTGGCCACAGAGTTGTCATTATTTAAACATTAGATAAGTACAGTGGATATTAAGACAGAGTCTCTGAGGATGCAGCCAGAATTAAAGGATATCACCTGAGTGGTCCAGGGAAGGGAGGATTCCCACTGGGCCTGTGTGAGCCAGCCATGGGGCTAAAAGGCTAGCATGGTCTAGTTAACTCCTCTCTATTTTGATAGTCCCAACATTAGGTCCCTCTGGAGTGAATACTGATGTCTAAGCAATGTATTTGACAAGAAATTCAGTGACAGCCACAGAAGGAAGTCCTGAAACAAGTAATATATTCCCAAAACCATGATCCCTAGTGGGAAATCAGAGCACATCTTATTTTTGAAAGTTTGATTTATGATGGTTAAACTTTACCTTGGTTTCTGCACACCATTTGGGTATTAGTGAACAAAGAAGGAAGCTTCAAGTTTCCTAGTTCAGGATTTACTCAGTGATCTCAAAGGGAGGCCAAAAGATTGTTTTGTATAACCAGACGTTTGCCC
Organism: Mesocricetus auratus; assembly: GCF_017639785.1. Classification (NCBI taxonomy): domain Eukaryota; kingdom Metazoa; phylum Chordata; class Mammalia; order Rodentia; family Cricetidae; genus Mesocricetus; species Mesocricetus auratus. Next base: position 12,306,520 of record NW_024429182.1, read on the forward strand.
TAACAGGTTATAGAAGTCCTCAAGGTATTGATTCTTTCTTGATTAACTTTTACCTTTACCTTCAGAGACACAAGGGAAAGGGGAAATATTATATAGAAAAGTAAACTTGCTAAATATAAACAATTACTCAATGTCAACGCCTTGATATCTTGCATTTAATTTTTACTACTGCAGTAATAATGTATCCTGTCCATTTTACAAAGGAGGATGGTGTAAACAAATTTAGAGATTTAGTCATTTATATGTTTTACACAATTAGAAACTAGTTGATTGGGATTTAAGCTTTTTTTTTTCAAGTTCATGTTATTTCTATCATAGCTTTCCTTTCCTGAAAATCACCTAGGCTGATGAGTCTGACAGAAAGGAAAGGAAAAGATCTCAGCTTCCAGCATTTGCAAGTAGTTCAAAGTCTTTCTGCTTATTGTAAATCTGGGCTGACTACCTAAAAATAAAACAGCAAATAAAAGCAATGCTAAGGTCCATGCTTGTGATGGTCTTGCAGTACTTGTGCTATGTACTGATTCCAAGAAGTCCAGTAATGAAGAACATGTGTTAATTGTACTACTGCACTGCATTTCTTGATTGTTCATGGCTATCTGGAGTCACATATTTTCATCTTTGTGATCAAGAAGAAAGTAAGATATGCATGAAAATCTTGAGAACATATCTATTGCATTCTTATTGTCATATTAGCACTTGAACTAGGCCATTAAGTAAAATAAGAGATGTCTACTTTAAATAGGGCTATTTTGTCAAATGCTCATGAGTCCTAAGAAAGTAAGAGTCATTCAGGAAACTCTAAAGCAAAAAGTACTCCATAGCAAGCTCCAGTTTCCAACATAAAGGAACAGCAAACCTGTCCTGTGTTTCCAAATTTATGGATTCCTATAACAGAGTCAACATCTCAAAAGTGCTTTGTGAATGACATTTACTATGAGAAAAATGTTCAGGAAAAGGCATAGGGTGTGTTGAGAGGAAGCTTCCAATGGCAAAGGAGACATCACTGGTGTTCAATGACTTCAACTCTGAGGTTATTTGAAGTCATGCTTGGAACAGGTGCATGTACCTATGTAAAACTATGTTTTAAAGTGGAGCTGATACAAGTTCAACTTTGCCATTTCAGGAGTCCTAAAAAACCAATGAATTGAGTCCGCATTGTTTTATTTTAATCTGTTCAGTGTATCTTTAAAACAAAATGGAAGTGTGTGCGTAGTGTCATATATTTGCATAATGTTTTCTAGTTCAGGAGCAATTTTTATCACTTATGACACAAAGGTAAAGTTCCTGCCATCTCCTCTTCTCACAACAATCAATCATGATTTCCTTTATGTTCAACTTCGTAAGATCCCCTTCTTGTTCCTGTTGCAATAATCCAGGGTCCCTGCTGCCTTGCCCTTGGTATGCAGTACATGTTGCACACTTTCTTTCTTTGCCCCAACTCTTATAACCACACAAGTTTTAACATATAAAATAAACGAAACTAGCTCATTCAGTAGAACCCTATTTTTGTATCACGACAATTAGTTCTTTGTTATACGTAAAATAAAATCAAAAGTTTTGTATTTGAGGCCTAAACTTGTTTCTATAGACTGATTTACCTTTACATATCAGGCATTTGTGTGCCTTCTTCCTGAATATGTCTCATATTTTCTTATACTAGGATCTCTGTTCAGATGATAATCATTGAGCAGAGTTCTGCCTTCTCGTGTCAGTATGAATTATCCTTAACTACATTTTCACGACAGCTTTTATACCTGAAAGAATGACCATCTGAGCTTCTTGTTGGCGCTAACATCTAGCTCCGATAGGAACTCATTGGATGTCAAATTGAAGAGAAAATAAGATACTTATACATAGTTGATTGATTAACTAATTGTTTCCTCTTCTCGGTGTAATTTCTTTCTATTCTATGAACTTCTGAATTTTGGAGAATTTTCAGTTCATTCTTTGATGACACAACAAACTACATTATGGATACCTAACAAATTCTTTAATGCCATTGCAATGGCCCCCAAGATGAATTCCATCTTATTATTTGTGGGCCTATGAGTCATTGCATTTTCTGTCATTGAGTGCCTAACACATTAAAACCATTCCAAGGGGACTAGAGAACTGGCTCAGCAATTAATAATGCTCACCACTCTCATCTCACAGAGTGTTGAAGTTCATTTTCTAAAACCCACATGAGATGATTCACTACCACTTGTAACTTAAGCTCCAAGGCACCTGACATCTTCAAGTTTCCATGGGCATCTGCATTCATGTGCACACACCCACACAATTTCTGTAAGATACTTATTTTAAAAAGAATCAGCCTTAATACTCACTGTTTCATGATCATTTTGTCCATATATAAAAATGCAAAGTAAATACTTCTTTGTGTACTTCATCTTATTTTTCATTTCAGTCAAATACTGGAAAGGAAATACTATTTTAGTTTTACTTTTAAAGTAGGAGAATTAAGACAGTAATTATAAAACCTTATCGTTTGAACATGCAGTCTGTCAGAAGCAGAATGTAACTGGAACCCAAGTCTGAATATAGTAGTCACAATAGTTACTCAATCAACAAACATGAAAGGAAGTCCACTTCTGGGAGTGATATCCAAGTAGCATATCTACCGTCTTTACCTCAAATGAACATTGCAAAATCATTTCACAAAATTTTCTAATATTAAGTGGTTTCTCTCTGTCTGAAAGTCATAGGAGGCCCCCTTGGCCTGTTAAGACAATGGTCCAGCTCCTTAAAGTGACCCACACAGCATTTCTTGATGTGAGACAGGCTTGTCCATATACTCAGATGCCTGGACAGCTGCATGCTGCTAATATGCCCCATAAGATTCTGTTGCCCCTGCATTCTCCTGCCTTGGGGACTTGCCCCAGGCTCAGTGGTGGGACAGTTAGTCCAGCATCATGGATCAGAGAAGAATGTCCTCCTTGACTCCTCCATCTAGTATACAGGCCTGGAGAAGAGTACAGTGTCAGTGACATTAATTCAGAGTGTGGAGTACAGTTGATATTAATTGAAAAAGCATCATTATTGAACAGAACTCACCCTGACAATTCCTTCCTGTATGTATCAACATTTTAGCCACTGGAGGGAAAAGTCTTGCTTTTGCTTGACAGACATGCAGCACCTATCATGAAGTAGAAGCAGAAGTGTGACAGGCTGTGAAATGGAAGGTAATGCTGCCTCATTAGAGTTAATTTTAAGTTACTTTTAAATGATGCTTTGTCATGCATCTAAATAACTTAAGTGGGTACCAGGAATGTGTTTATCATATTGCTTTGAATATGTGTTTTTTTTTCTTGGTCCCCTAAATATAACTCTTCTCAGAAGTGCAAAAGGAGAAAAAAATAGTCTCCTTCCCTCCAGGAGGTTGTGAGTGTAATCAGGGATTTAATGACATTTACCACTTTGGAGCTTGCCCTTGTCTGTTACCAGGAGCAACTCTGAGTAAAGAGACTGAAGAAAGTCACCCTTGTGATTGTTTCCCCCTTCCATGGAGCTTGTCGGCCTAAGTGTTTTTATATAAGTTATAGAAAAGATATACTATGTAAAGCAGCCAAAAGCATAAACCAGGGGGTCAAGGCACTTTAGTTCCAATTTTGGCTTTGTCACTTAATAGCCACGTGACCTAGGACAAGGTACATGTTCTATATGAGGTACACCTAAAAATCCAATGAAAAACCCTTATTGATTATAAATCACATAACCCATAGTTTACATATTTGAAATATACAATTGTACACCCTTCACTGTAACCACTGTGACTTTTGTCACCCCCGCCAAGACTTGTACCCATTAATAGCCTATCTCCACTTCTATTTCCACTCTCCCTCAATAGGCAATAATTATTCCATTTTCTTTCTTATGGAGTTGCCTCTGCTGAACATTTCACATGAATGCAAGAATAAAATAATACCTGGCCCCTATGACTGTGCTTTCATGGCCCATCTAATTAGAGCATTAAGTACATTTGTTGAAGACGACAAATACCACACTGCGTTATGAACATATTGTATTAGTTTAGCCATTAATAGGTTGATGGACATTTGGTTTGTTTCCACTTTTTGACTATCATAAATAATTCTTCCACACACATTCTGTGAGCTTTTGTGTGGACGTATTTTCATTTTTCTTGGACACAAAGGTTGGAATAGAAAGGCTAGGTCATATGATATGTTTAGGTTCAGATTCCAGATAGTTTTCCAAAGCAAATGCATCATTTTACATTCCCACCAGTATTACGTTAAAATTCCAATTTCTCTACATTCTCAGTTACACTCTCTTTTTCTATTATTATAAATATATTTGCTGATGACATGGTACTTCATGCTCTCGTTTCCTTTATTTGCATGGTTTAGTTTTACTTGCTAAACTTCATATTTTAGACAAGTCATATTGACAGAAGAAATAGTGTATAGTATAGAAAGCACCTGTCTACCATATTTAACCCAAGGCACACTTGCAGCTTCCACTACTATTATCAACTTGCATTACTACAATGCTAAATTCTTTCCTAGGGTGGCCTTGAAGTTACTACAAATTAGTTTGGGTTTACTAGAAGAAATCCACTCTCCCATTGTTCTGAGGGCTTTGTAAACATGATGCTCTCACAGTCAAGAGCTTTTTGCTGACTCTGGAGAAATCTTCCTTTGGTCATCTCTAGCTCCTGGTAGTCGGTTCTTAGTACCTCTTTGCCTGTGGCTGTGTAACTACAGTTTCTGTTTTGGCACACACCTGGCCATCTTTCGTCTGTGTGACTGTTTCTCTTAGAGATTTCTCATAATGATGTCAGTTCTTGTATTCAGGCACACCCTATTCCAACATAACTTTATCTTAATTACATTTGCTAAGATCTTTTTTTTTTGGTAAGCAAGTCACATTTATTATCTCTCAAATTACAATTTCATCACATCTTCTTGTGAGAAAATTCAACCCACACTTTTATTGAATGAATGAATATTGCTGTATTAATAATAATAGTAATGATTATTAACTTAGATCCAAAGTTTAGTCAGATGTCATTATATTTAACTGAATGTACTGGTTCTGCTTCAGGGTCCCATCCAGATACCACTTCACATTTTCTCTTGACTTAGCACTTTCCTTGTAGCATTCTTTACTTTTAACGACTTTGACAGTTTAGATGAATGCTGATCAGATGCACTGCAGGATCATCGCCTTTCTTGGAATTTATCTGATTTTTGTCTTTTCATTATTTGTGATGCTATGGATTTGGGGAAAGGAAACTGTGGGACTAGACAGGGTGAGGGCAGAACTGTCACTATGCATTGCATAAGGGCATATGCATTAGTTAGCTTTCCATTGCTGTGACAAAACACCCAAGCATATTGCCATATGAGGAGGAATTGCTTATCTTGGGCAATAGACTCAGAGATCTCACCCATTGTTGTTTCCCTACAGAGGGTGGACCCATCATTGCAGGGATGTGGGAAAAAGAAAATCGGTTCACTGCACAGGTTCTATGGAAGCAAAGAAAAAAGACAGAGAGCTAATATTCATTATTCGTCAATGTCATGCGCTGAAAAACCTAAATTCCTTCTATTGTTCCCACTTTAAAGGTTCTGCCAACCCCTACTGGCCCTACAGACCAGTGACCAAGGTTTTGATATATGAACGTTGTAGACAATTTAAATGCCAACACACATAGTACTATTAGCATAACTTATCACCTGGCCAAGGGATCATTTGTCAGATTTGCCACTGAGAAACTACTAATTTTCTCCCTCTCACGGTTAATTCTCTGTGGAAAAGTAGTGACATACAGATCACAAGTGAATCAACATTTTCCTCACCTGTCCTGCCACCGTATGTTACTTATCAAGCAGGCCTAGTGACACTACCTACCAATTGAAGTAGATGTGTTTTAGTGTTACAAGTTAATTTATATAAAGTTCTGAGCATGGTATCTGTACATAGTAGTAATTGAATAACTATTAGCAGTTATTAGCCCTAAGAATATAACTGTGAATGTCATTAGCACTCTTTGCTTTCTATAATAGTAGGTTTATATGCTCCTGTCCTTGATTTGGTCTAGCAATTTCCTTGAGAGTAGACATATATTAATTATTTTAATAGGTATATAATATCTAACAATTGTATTATACTCAGGATAAAGTGACTGCTCAGTTTTTAAAATACACACACAAAAAATGTAGAGTATGTAAATTTACTATAACTATATAGACATAATTACACACAATTCCGTTTCCTGACACTGCTCTCTTTAATTTCATGTGGCTTTGCTAAATGGAAAAAAATAATGTATCTGACCTTGGATGGGTTAGCATAGAAATCAAGGTAATTCTCATTGAGGATCACAGCACCAAAATATTTTTAAATGCTCATGTGTCTGCATGCCTGCATTATAATTAATGTCTTTAGCAGGCAAAGTTCCATCTTCAACTTCCAAGTTCACTTTAAAGGCATTTCTGGCTTACCTAATCAGTCATAGGCACTCTGGGATTATGAAGATGCACAAGACATAGTCTTTGGTCTCTGCCTTCATTAACTTTATGATCTAATTTTTGATAGTGAAATAAATAATACTAGCTAAAACCAAAACATAACTAGAGCTTATTGATAATGCACAAAAGGGGATGATTAATTCTGACCGTCTTTATCACAGAAGACTGTACCAATTCGAAGCATTTTATCTGGCCTTTGAAGATGAGAAAAATCTCAACATGTAGAGGGAGAACTGCATATTCTAGGAAGTATGTAAGCAAAGGCATGCATATAAATAATGACAGCAGCAATTATAGGAAATATGTATTGAGATATCCTTTACAAGTGTTCTAAAACTGTCAAGGCCCATACATCTTTAAATTGTTCAATTAGTCATTGCAAAAATTTAGAAGGTAATGCCTCTCATATGACTAAGAAAGTGATAAAAGTGACTAATCCTAACTAATAGCTATAGAATTAGTGTAAGAGGGTGATTGAAAAGCTGTAAGGATATGAGAATATTTCCTACTCTATACAACTGAAGCTAACTTGGAACCAAGGTGCCAAGGACTTTAACTGCTAATGTCTGAGGGTACTAGGGGATTATTAACTAATGATGAGCAATGGTGCACATCCAAACTTGATTATAGTAAGAGCAGAAACCCATGGAGATTTCAAGAAGAAATGTTTTAGGCTTTGTCACTATAAATAAGTTAAGAGGGATATCAATATGAGAAAGTCCTTGTTGAAATGATGAGACAAGGAAATCAAAACTTCAAAAACTCCAATGACATTATCAAATGAGTCAAACATAAAGAGTTTGCTCAAATGAAAGAAGTGCATCAGTAGACATACTTTACCTTAGGGAATGAATTAGTGGAATTTGTAAGAGGTTGGTACATCAGAAACAAATAGAACATATCCTTTAAATTTGGTTCAACAGTAAAAGTTAGCACATTGAAATGATCAAAAAATTTGTAGATTTGTAGTGTCATAGACAAGCAATACTTATAATTGACTTGGTCACTTGCAGTAAGTTATATAAACTGTGATCCTGGGCTCTGTGTTGTTTCCTTTGGCTTCTCCCCTAACATTATCTTGAGTTAAGTAGATTGTTATGAAGGAAACTGTGAAGAAAGTAGGGTAGAGGAATCAGTAGTAAGAAAACTAATTTTTATCATAATATGTAGAATAGAATGATGAAGAAGGTAAGGAAAATCTGGAGTGTTCTAGTCAATTACAGGATATAAGGAAATGAATAATACAGGGAAATTATGAAATCTTTTCACTATATTTGTAGATGACCCTGGCAAAACTGATAACTTAGGAAAATTTCTAACTACATATTGTAGCATTAGAGACACAAATGTTAGATTCTGAAACTTTTCATACTCTGCTTAATCTGTCTTGTTCATCCCTCTACATTAAAAAGCTAGAAAGAAAGGCTGAGAGAAAAAGATGTAATATTCATTTCTTTCCTACAGTTAGCAGAATTAAGCCTCAAACTGGTCTTGAATGACTTCCTGACCAACATGCTTTCAAAAGAAAGGTGACAAATTTATCACTTATAGATCTCTTTGAGTGTTAGCCAACTGAAGGAGAGAGTGAGGTAGGAACAGTGACAAAATGCAACCGGATTGTGCAATCAAGAACAAGAGAAAAAATTACAAGGAGATGAAAGGTCATGAAAGATGGAGTTTTGCAAGTCTTTTAACCATAGGGAGTTACCTAAGCTTACGTTAGTGTCAAGTCCAGCACTATGATAAGAATAAACTCAGATAGAATCATCTTTTTATTAAAAGCCCTTTTTGTAAATTGTCTATCCCCTTCTAGACATTAAACATGACCAAACACTTTTTGTCTTCACTGATCTACCAATATTTGGAGTTCTGCATAGTACAACATTGCTGGACTGCTGGTGTTAATAAACATGACCAGAGAGATAGAGAGAGAGGTAGAGAGACAGAGAGAGAGGAGAGAGAGAGACAGAGAGAAACAGAGAGAGAGAATATCTGTATCCATGGTGATGACTCCTTTTTGAGTGAGGCTGAGGCAGTCACATGACCTACTCCCTTATCCATAAAAATGCAAACGATGGTATAAACCTACTTTACTAGACATTTATGAAGGCTTATGGCAACATACTTTTAAAACTGAAAGCTCAATGTAAATAGCATTTCACTGTCAGTTGTCAATGTGCCCCCAAGTTCTTTCAGTCAGACATTAAAAAATACTTAATTTAGTCTAAACAAATTCAAACTTTGCAAGAATTCCAGCAGAAGCTGGGCTGAATATTTCTGTCCATGCATTCCTTTGCATATAAATGATGCATATATATATAAAAAACTATAAAATGAGTGGAAGCCTATGAGAACCACTAAAGCATAGAGGTCAAGTGATACCAGGTGTTCTCAGCTGTAAGAGGGTTAGCCCTAGAGCTCAGGGGACTGCTGTATGAATGGGTTGGCTTTTGATCTTTAAAAGGAGAAGGACAATGGCTCCCTCCCGGAGGAGTCCTGATGAGAGTTTATGTCTTGATTCAGCTGCAGAAGTCCTAGAGATAAGCTTGTCTCAAAAACATCTGTAATTTTATTTCTTTGTGGAGAAAAATGTTTAAAAGTAATCTTTCTCTCCTGCCCTCCCTCCCTCCCTCCCCATCCCACCCCTCCTTCATTCCATCTCTTCTTTCTCCTTTTGTTGTTATCTTTTCATAGGATTGGTACTTTGTATGTAGGAATTAGCAATTAAAGATGTAAAGGAGAAGGGGATAATTTGATCACAAACTTAGAAAATAAGCTTACTACTGGGAAACAACAACAACAAAAAGCCCATCTTAGTAACTTAACAAAGCTGATTTCAAAAATAAACAAAAAAATGAAACCTCTCAGGGCCTAAAATTTGCAATACTTAGTTTTTCATTATCTAGAAGGGGCAGATGAACCATGCCTTCTTTATTTATTAATTATGTATATTTTTATTTATTAATTTCTAGTATGGTTGCTACTTGTTTTCTTTCAGTTCTTTTCCCCTCTCCTAGATGTGGAGCTTATGGTAGTGAATTCCAAATTATCTTCCTTTTCTAAATTGAAACTTAAGTACTTCAGCCTACAAATCTTCTTCTAAGCATTGCTTTCATTTCATGCTTTAATATTTTGGGAATAAATTTTTTGCTATTAATTAGTTCTAAATTTTCTAATTTGTATTATTTTATTCACTGAAACGAACTATTTAGAAAACATTATTTTAAATTTCAAATTTGATACTATTTACTATTTTTATTACTTCTCCACTGATGAAAAAACTGTAATTACCTTTTTAAAAATCCATTTTCATGAGTAAGTAATTGCTAAGTGGCTCAGGGTTCAGTTTATGCACTAAAGGCTTCAACTGACTTTATAGGATGGCTGGGCTAGAGTGAAGGATGTAAGACAACTTGTAGTCTGTGCATATTTAGAAGTCTGTGTTTGACTGGATACTTTTCTATTTCCTTATAGTTACAGGCTCCATGAAATTCCCCTGGGAAGCTTTGCCTTCTCTAAGCATGATAGTTTTAAAGTGACTAGAGATGGTGTACGTCTGACGCCTATGTGTTTTGAGTGTTCTAACAAACATTGATCAAGATTGACATTCAGGTCAGCTCAAAGTCAGGGGAAGGATACTTTATTCTACCTTTCAGTAAGAAGGAAAACAAAGCCAAAGCTGCTGTGAAGGTTCTAATTATCCAACTCTATCCAGAGCCCTTTTCCTATTGCTGCATTCACCCAGTTCGAATCCTGCCAGAGATGTAATCTCCTTCCTATCGTGTTCCATCACAACTTCCAATTTCCTATAGATTAATATTCTACTGATATACACAGATTATCTCCTTTATACACAATATGTAGTGTAGAATAGGGTTAGTATGTATGATGATACAGAGTCAATATGTAAGGTTGTGCAAAATACACTTTAGGTGGTATAGGGTTGATATATAGGGTGATACAGACTGAATAAGTAGGTTGATTCAGGGTCAAAATGTAGGCTGTTACAGTGTCAATATGTATAGTGAATATACAGAGTAGATATGTAGGGTAGTACAATGTGGATCTATAGAGTGGTGAATATGTAGGGTAGTGCAGTGTGAATGTATAGAATGGTGACAATACAGAGTGGCGATATGCAGAGTGAATATGTATGGTAGTACAGTGTACATACATAGGGTTGTATAGATTCCAAATATTGGGTGGTGCAGAGTCAGTATGTAGGGTGGTACAAAGTCCATGAAAACCACAAAACCTTCTCTCAGGAAAAGCAAAGCATATGAAATAGTTTGTACTTGGATGTAAAGTTTATCTAATAGGAGGGAAATTATACTAGGTACTAGAATGCACTCAGTGCCCTGGGCCTAGTAAAGGGATGAACAATTAGAAAACTATCTGTTATTGCAATTCCTTACTACATTTTAAATCTTATCTTTACAGCCACAGGTAAGTGCAGCTAATGTCACTCACGAAAGATGCTATTTTATAGCAAATGTACATCACAGATAATCACACCTGGACATAAAGTGGAGATTAATGGACTATGAGAATCCAAGAAACAATGTATATCTATATAACAGTTCCTGAACGTATGGCTCAGAGAATTGTGGAAAAGGAGGCAGAATGATTCTAAGTACCACTGTATTTTGATATCTCTGTTACCATTTTTTTCAGTGCTCACTACACTACAATAAGAAACTTAATTTTGGTATTAGAGTATAATTTTAGTATAAGTAATAGTAGACCCTGAAACAAGTCATTCCTACATCTCTGTAACTAAACTTGCAAAGGTTTATTTCTCCCCTACATTACAGTGTCATATAGGTCAGTAGATAAATAGATAACCTCACTCAGTTACTTAAGGTTGTTTTGTGCTGAAGCTCTGTCATAGTTTACCTATGTCTTCATAACCAGTCTGATGTGACTCACATAGCAAATATAAGTACTGGCGAGTACATAATTTGAAAAATAACAACCTTCAATAGACAACTCACAGAATTAAAATACAAACCAGGTTTGAAACAATTTTATCTGACTGACTAGAAGCAACAATTACCTCCATTTGCACTCTGTAGGGAAAACCAGAACTGCTAAATGAGGGGGTGATAAGAAGCATGATTCAGCTGGATACTTAAGATGAAACAGAAAGATGAACATCTACTAGTGGCTGCCGTCTTGTGTAGGAGTTTATTTGGTTTGAGAAGAGTTGAAAATGCTACCAAGTCTGACCTATAGTTAACATTGGAGGATTTTAATTTTTTTATTTGTTTTTATTTTCATTTTACATACCAACTATAGCTCTCCCCTCCTCCCCACATGCGGCTACCCCCTTTCCCACACCCAACTCCCTATACACTCCTCAGTAAAGATCAGGCCTCCAATGGGGAGTCAACAAAGTCTGGAATATCAAGTTGAGGCAGGACCAAGCCCCTCACCCCCTGTATGAGACTGCAAGGTATCTGTCCACAGGGAATGGGCTCCAAAAAGTCAGTTTATGATGTAGTGATAAATCCCGGTTCCCTTGCCAGTGGCTGCACAGACTGCTCAAGCCACAGAACTGTTAACCACACTCAGTGGGTCTAGTTGGGTCCTATGCAGGTCCCCCAGCTATCAGTCCAGAGACAATAAGCTTCCACTAACTGGGGTCAGCCATCTCTGTGGGGTTCCCCATAACGATCTTCACCCCTTTTCTCATATAATCCCTCCTACTTGTAACATGAGAAATGAAAGACTCAGAGACAGATACTGGGGTTCAAGCCTCAAGCTGAAGATCAGAAAAGCAAAGTAGTCAGCCACTGGCTCTCGCCTCTGCCTTAGGTTGAAAGGGCTGATCTACTCATGAGCTCTTCACCAAGTCTCAAATGGCTGCCCTTTAGTGTGACTGGAGAACGAATGCTCTCTGAGACCTTGCTTCTGTTTTATACACTTCCCTAATGTTGGGAGTAAAGGTGTGAATTGTAATTCTATTTTAAACTGATTCTCTCTTGTATAGATCTGTGTGGACTTGGACTCACAGAGATCTATTTATCTCTTAATCTTGAGTCCCAGGATTAAAGGTCTGTACCACCACCTCCTAGCTTCTAGCTTCTGGGATTAGAGGTGTGTGCCTGCTTCTATGGCTTGTGCCTGACTTTGCTTTCTGAATCCTCAGGCAGCTTTAATAAATCATAAGTAGCTGGGCGGTGGTGGCGCACACCTTTAATCCTAGCACTCGGGAGGCAGAGACAGGTGGATCTCTGTGAGTTCAAGGCCAGGCTGGACCGACAGCCTCCAAAACGATACAGAGAAACTCTGTCTCGTAAAAACCAATAAATAAATAAATAAATAAATAAATAAATCATAAGTAATATATCACTACACCTCCCTCTCTTCAACTGGACTCCAGTTACTTGGCTATGGACCTCTGCATCTGCTTCCAGCAGTTGCTAGATGAAGGTCCTATGGTTGCAATCAGGGAGGTCATCAATCTGATTATAGGGGTAGGCTAGTTCAGGCACCCTTTCCACTACTGCTAGGAGTCTGAGCTGGCGTCATTCTTGCAGATTCCTGGGAGTTTCCCTAGCACCAGGTTTCTCCCTAACCCATAATTGGTCTCTGTATCAAGATTTCTCTTTCTTTGTTCACCCTCTCTGTCCATCCCCCAACTCAACCATCCTGTTCCTTTATGACACTTAATAGTCACAAATTATAGTTTTGACTCTCATGAGTTAATGGATCTATAAGAGAGAGAGTTTTTTTTCAAAATTACCTAAGTGTTGGGTTATTTTTCTGCATTTTATTATTAATTATTACTTTTATGTCATTGTGACAAAAAGAAATGGCCTATACCATTTATGTTATTTGGAACTCAATGAGGCCCACTATTGGACTAATATGTAGTCATTAAAAATAAATGTTACATGAACAATTGAAAATAAGATGAGAAAATGGGAAAACCAAAAACTTCCAATTATCCCCATTTTACTTAAATAAAAGCCACTCTCTCGTGAAGCTCCAAATGGCCTGTTTCTGCTTACTTGCCTGCACGTATCTCGCTTTCTCTCCCTTTATCAGCAAAGCCCTGGCCAGCTCACCATCAGATCCTTGCACCTGCTGCCCTGCTGCAGATCTAGCCCTTGCTTCTTAGATAAAGCTTCAACTGAGGCCTTCAGAGAGCCTTTCCCATGCTGGCCCAGTCATATGGCTACATTCTTCTTTTCAATGGCATTTATTGCCATCTGAAATTAAAGTCAACTTATTTCTATATAATCTGTCTTCATCACTTAAAATATGATTCTATGAATAAGGAACCATTACCTTTCTCAGTTACAGTTTTACTGTAATACTTATTAGACTGCTAGGGACATGATAAATAATATGGAAATATATTGAATGGATGATTATATATGCATGTGAATGGATGATTTTTGTATACATGATTTCATATCATATATAATATATAATGGTGTGTGTGTGTGTGTGTGTGTGTGTACGTTACCTCATTTTCTTATCCACATGAAACCCCAAGGTTAGGATCCCAAATGATTGGAAGATCTCTACTGCCAATTTTCTCTCATCGGTCCTTCTTCTCCCATCCTTTTCCTTCCCCTCTGCCCTTTCCTTACCTCCTGTATTTAAGTTTTTCCTGCTGTTTTTAGTTGAACATTCTGAATATGTATCTATTAACGCAAAACTTCTTGATGGAATTTGGTAAACAACTTTAATTTTTTTTATTTATGACTATGCACATGTATCTACATGATTGTATGCCATATGTGTAGAAGTTCCAAGAGAGGATATTGGCTCCACTGCATCTGGAGTGACAGGCAATTGTGAGCTGTCTGTCAAGGGTTACGGAAACAGAACTCAGGTTCTCTGGAAGAAAAACAAGAACTCTTAACTGCTGAACCATCTCCCTAGTGCCAATACCTTTAGTCTTTATTGCTAGTGCTATGTTTATATGTTTCTATCTCCTCATAGACTTATCTTTTATTAATGTTAGCAAAAATACTAAGAAGTGGCTTATTTATGTAGACATATTTAATGTACTTTCCACAATTTTATCTGATTCTATCCTTTAAAATGTCTTATAAACAAAGAACAGTCTATGCAGATTCCAGTGGCAAAGCTTTTTATTTCATTGTACTTTTCCAGTGTTTTAGCATCATCTATGTACACAATCTGCACACAGGACAAATCAGGCTTCATCATTATGGATATGTAAAACTCAAGACTCCTCCTGCTTGGTGACATCATCTTATATTTTCCAGTGGTAAAATCAATTCAATTAATCCTAAATTTCACAATAGAGTTCAATTTTCTGTGCCTTTATTATGTAGCTAGTTTACAGTAGCTACATTTCATTTTATTTTTGAGACATAGTATATTGACATAATTTCTCTCTCCTTTTACTCCCTTCAAAGCCTCTCATGTACATCTCATTTTTCTCATTCAAATTCATGACATTTAAAAAAACATTACATGTACATATGTATATACATATATTCTAAAATTTAACCTATTTAATCTGTATACCATTAATCATATGTGTGTTTTCAAAGATGAACATTAGGTATTAGATAATCAGTGGGTGTATTCTTCCCTGAGGAAGGTTATCTTTCCTGGTCTTAGCATTCTTTGGTTGTCTCCAGTTAGACACAACTTACTTTGCAGAATTTATCTTAGGGAACAGGGCCAGCTGTGGCATGTCTCTTTCTGTCATACTAGAAAGGAATAGTACTGAGGAGGAGTTTTCAAGTGAAGAAAATGAAAACTGATCCAAACTGTGAGCATGTTTTATAAACATGTTCATAGTGAGGGCTGACTGAGAGAATCATCTGTTATCCAAGTCTCTTGGGAAAGAATCGTTATTTCCAGGAACAGGTAGTACTTTCAGACTGATGCTCATTTGGAATGAAGTGTGCCAGAGCAGTTTAGATACAACCTATGTTCTGCTTGGCCCTGACTGTTCTGTATAAAGCAGGGTACCTTGAATCCTGAACTTTGTTCAGAAAGTAAGCCCAAAAGTTCTCAAAAGAAACTAGGTAACAAGGAGGACCTTAAGAGAGACATACATGGTCCCCCAGAGAAGGGGAAAAGGACAAGATCTCTGGGCTAATTTGGAGCATGTGGGGAGGGGAGAAGGAGTTAGGATAAAGAGAGGGGCAGAGGCGGACATGAGGGAGCAACAGATTGATTCAGGGGAAGAATAAATGCGAGCAAGAAAATAGATACCATAATACAGGAACCATTATAGGTTTAAAGAGAAATCGGGCACTAGGAAAATGTCCAGAGATCTACAAGGTTGACCCCCAATTAACAATCTAAGCAATAGTGGAGAGACTACCTTAAATGCCCTTCCCGTAAAATGAGATTGATGACTGCCTTATATGCCATCCTAGAGCCTTCATCCAGTGGTTGATGGAAGCAGAGGCAGACACCCACAGCTAAACACTGAACTGAACTCCTGGAAGCCAGTTGCAGAGAGGAAGGAGTGATGAGCAAAAGGGGTGAAGACCAGGCTGGAGAAACCCACAGAAACAGCTGAGCTGAACAAGGGAAGCTCATGGACCCCAGACGGATAGCTTGGAAACCATCACAGAACTGTTCCAGACTCCCTGAACTTGGATGAGAGTTTGGAGGTCTGGATAATCTATGGGGCCTCTGGTAGTGGATCAGTTTTTATTCCTAGTACACAAATGGACTTTAGGAGCCCACTCCACATAGAGGGATACTCCCTCAGCTTAGACACATGGGGGAGAGTCTACGTCCTTCTCCAAATGATGTGATAGACTTGCAAACATGGGCACTGTTGGACAGCCTAATCTCTCATCAGAATGGAAGAACAGCTTGCTTCACATGGTGTCACCTGTCCCACAGAGAAGAGCTGGCAGTCGCTCTGTTCATTCATTAACACAATCCGCATACCAAATTGATGTTTTCCATTATTTACTTGTCTCTCATTAAAAACAAGGACAGGGCACCATTCAATTTTCAGAGCAGAACACCCGAGAGCCTCACACAATTATACATCACATAAAGCTAAGCTTTGTTAAGATACCACATGTTTGCAAAATTTATCAATTATTGGTACAAAGAGTCACCAGAGGGGGGATATGTTTATTCATTTGCTTAATTCCTAATAATGTTTTCGCTATGGTAATATTGTATTTCTCTCTCTTACATTTAGCTTGGCAACAGACCAACTTAATTCATGCTTTTTAGCAAACTGTACAGGATTTAAATGTTTAGTGTGTCATTCAAGTTATTTGTTCTTAGATTTAGTATCCTTACAGCTTTGTGGCCATGCTACTTTTCTAATGAGAATTTTATAAGATGCCTCAGAGGCTCATTACAATTTGAGCTTTTCCAGTCACATGAGTCCCATTTTAAAATATAGCAATTTTGCCACTGAATTAGTGTTGGTTCTGGAGAACACAGGCTTTTTTCCAGAGAATCTCAAATTGCTTTTGTACCCAAGAATACCTGCCATGTACATGATGGTAAAGATCACTTTTTGAAATTAAGAAGTCCTTCCTCTATCCTGCTTTATATATACTTATACCTTTTAAATTAATATAGTTATTACTTCTGGAGAGGCACAAGCCACCATTTAACAAAATTTGTAATTTTTATTCTAATCTATTGACATTATTCTACTGAAGAGATCAAAAATATCAGCCACCTCTGAGTGTTTTTGTTCACTAAAAAAAAGTTTTCAAATGACTTGAATTTCCTACTTTTGGTTGACATCACTCAAGAATCCTTCTATACATTTACACATCTGCCCAAGTGCTGTTGACATAGAAGAACACATACTCACCAGCCTCTCTTCCGTTGGCACCTACTTTTTGTCTCCTCACACAGGCTCTACTGACTGTGGCAAGTTTCCCCTTGATCTATACTTGCAAACCAAAAATATGTGACTTAATGTTGGCCAATAACAGGTTAGTATTGATGGGTAAGTCTCCAAACTACAAAGGCTGCTTGAAATGCATTTTTCACAGCTTCCTAAGAAGGTTTCTCAGTATTAAACACCCATTCTTAGTACAAAACCCTATATCAGCATTCTGTCACATGCAGAATCTTTTTCTCTTTCCCCATGTATCTCTTATTTTGTATGTTGATAAAATGGTAATGTACAAACCTTGGGACCAGGCATGTGTTTCTTGGACTCTAAGCTACAACCAATTATTGTGAATATCTAACTCAATGTTTACTGAAGATTAGAAACATTCAAATATTGAAAAGATCTAATCAGCTTTTCCATTGTTTGACAATTTTATACATTTCAACAGTGAATTCAGTCATTTTCACCACATGCCCTTCTCTCACCTCCTGTTCGTCCCCCTTCTTTCCATCAAGGCTCCCACCTTCAGGCTTTATTCTTATTCAGGACCCACTGAATTTTAAATGAAATTTTCTCGACAGAGTGTTGATGGGAGTTTACCCCATCAACAAGGGGTAAGGGCAGCTTGTCAGTGGCCACACCCCTTAAGAGAATGATGCACCTCCTCCAATACCATGTAATTGTACTGAAACATCATGAATCCCTCCCCATCCATTATGAAATGCTGGCTGGTCCACACTTGTGCAGATGACCATAGCTTTAGTGTGTTCATAAGTATAAAGTATATGCAATGTCAAAAATGTCATCTTTCATCTGAAGCATTGGAATTTTTCATCGCTGGATTGTAAATTGTGTATGATTTTTTCACATCTGTGAAAAAGCATTGATCATAATGATACTGTTCAGTGGCTGTATCACTTGATAGTTATATCTAGAGTCAAAAGGTCTTTCTAATCAAACAATTAGTTCTTCTGAGGAAAGATGAGAGTGAAGGAAACCAGCTCAGTGACTATAGTCACATACTGGTTTAAGAGGGCATTGAAATATTTCCCCTTGGAAGATCCCATACTTACTAGACACAACCCAATGAGATTCAAGGCTAGGTATTCTTGCCTTCCCTCTGAAATTGTAGTTGCCTAACTATATCAGCTTCTGTACTTTTGCATGTGAAAAATCATTAATCAGTGATCAATTTCAACAGAAAACATATATGATAGACTGTCTACTTATGCTAAAATTAAATTTTACAATATATCAAAGGTAACCATTCACCTAAAGAATATAACTGATTAGATATTCTGCAGTTCTTGCTTTCCTTCCACATTTTTCAAAAAGGAGACCAAGACTCAAAAAGACTAAAAAGCTTGCTATAGGTAGTAAGAAAAAGAAGCCTAATGTGGGATGTCCTTTTGTATGCTGTGAATATGTGTTGCTTTTATTGCCTGATAAATAAAGCTGATTTGGCTATTGGTTAGGCAGAATAAAGCCGTACAGAAAATTCGAACAAAGATTCAGAAAGAGAGAAGGCAGAGTCAGAGATATGCCATATAGCCACTGGCAATAGGTAAAATAATAGAAATAAGTTTATTTAATTGTGAGAGCTAGTCAGTAATATGTCTGAGCCATTGGCTAATCAATTGTAATTAATATTCAGTCTTAGAGTGGTTATTTGGGAACTGGCATGCAGAATGAAAAACCTCCATTTATATATGGCATCCACTGTCTGGCATGGATCCACATAAGAGCTGGAAAAGATTTTTAAAGATTCTGAATGCAAAGAAATAGAGCCATACTGGGCTTCCTATTCTCTCAATCTCATGCAGGCCACAGTGCAGAGGCTACAACATTTAGGCTTGAGCACAGCATGGTGGATTCCGCTGTGGTACACAGAGGCTTCTCTAAGTAGTGCAGCATGCTACATGGCAGACATAGCTTTTACTCATCTAGCCATAAGGTTTATGGGCAGTATGCTACAAGTTGCTTGATGGTGGCATAGGCCAGATTTGGAGCAGTAAGCATAGCTCCCAGAGTTAGCAGTAATATATCCCTGCCATGTTAGAAAGTTGAGAGGGGTGGAACCAACCCAAAGCATCTTCTCTGGTCCTAGCCATGCCCACTTAACATTTTAAAATAATGGTGAAAAAAGGATTACAGATGCACAATAAAGACACATTTAGACACAAAAAAGGCCTCTAAATAGATCACAGTGTGTTTGATAAGTCTATCTGGCCTTGAAAGAGAGGATGAGAGGATAGACAGAGTCATAGCTAAAAAGAATAATTTAAGGAAAATAAATTAAGGTCCTTAAAAGAGAAACAGAGTTAAAAACAATATAAAGGGCCATGTAAAGATGAAAATACACAGGGTCTGGATTATGTATACTATTATGTTTTTTTTGATTTTTTAAACTATTAATGAGCTAACTGCAGAGAGACATTTCATTCTGGGGGCTGTTAAGCTAAGCCAACATGTATATTGTAAAGGTATCTTGACTTCAAAATTTGGATATGTTGCTTTGGAAAAGAGGTTCTGCTTTTCTTTCCACAGAAGATGAGAAGCTGTGGATTCTTTCCAGGCTAATACTGTTTGACCAAATATGACCCCCTAAAACAATGGCCCAGATGATCCAATATCCTGAGGGACTGCTGGCTGAGATGGACCAACTATACAGAATACTCCAATCAATACTTGACAATAATTTTCTCAGGCTCCCATAAGGTTGCCAGTGCCCCCAACTGGCAGGAAGCAGTCTAGAAAACTATGACCAAGTTCCCAAACATTGTTTATAAATGTTAGTTTTCATTTTAAGGCAATTGGTTATAATTGTTTAATGGTCATAGTCAATCTCTTTCTAAAGAAGTAGGAAAGAAAATACCCTTGCCTCAACTGCTGACAGTATGCTGCCCAAATGAGACAAGTAGAACACAAAACCAAGGACTGCTGAACTTTGTCAAAACAAGGTAGGGCAGCTCTTTGGAAAATCCCACTTCACAGATAAGTGTGTCAGATATGGCAGGCCTGTAGTCTGAAGATGGATGCACAAACATTACGTAAGAATTTTGGGTAACTGTCCAGGCAGCCAGATATCTCTGTCATTTCTAGAATTTTGGAAGTTGCTTATAATGTACTTCCTGTTTACACAGGTAATATTATATCCTTCTGGGGTCTTTGATGGATTTGAAGACAGATAGTTATAGTTTTCCTTAGTTATGATAAAAGATAAATCAGATACAAAACTTGAGACTCAAAAGATAGGATAGGTGATAGAGTATTTTCTTTAATTTTGTCAAATACAAATAGATAAGATATTGTAACTGTAATTCTTGTTTAATAACTGTTTTGTTATATGCAATTTTACTATGTTAAAGATAAAGCTATCCTTTTTAATTAAACAGAAAGGGGATAATGATGTGGGATGTGCCTCTGTATGCTGTGAATATGTGTTGCTTTCAGTGGCCTATAAATAAAACTTACTTGCCCAATGGCCAGACAAAATAGAACAGAGTGAAAGAAGGTGGAGTCAGAGAGAGGCCATATAGCTGCTGGAGAAGGAAGATGTGAGGTAATGCCACTGACACTTGACAATATATAAAATGATAGAAACAAGTTAATATAATTGTGAGAGCTGGTCAGTAATATGTCTAAGCCATTGGCCAAGAAATTGTAATTAATATTAAATCTTAGAGTGGTTATTTGGGAACTGGCAGACAGGACTAGAAATCTCCTAGACATTTACAGGAGCTACAATAATTTAAGATCTAAGGACTTTCATTTGGTTTTTTTTGTTTGTTTTTGTTTTGTTGTTGTTGCTTGCTTGTTTTGTTGTTTTACAATGTCCATACAAGAGTTTTAAAAGAATATGGGCCTTATGTTCTAAACTTAGAAATTCTCACAGGACATAGTCATTTAAATCTCCGGAATATAACAAAGAAAGACAATCTTTAAAGTCTGTTTTAGTTTTACAGTCTTTCAACATAAGATTCATCTCATCCTCATGCATGAAAACACTTTCAGTCTTCTACAATAGATGCTATAAATCACAGTTATAACTGAATCCCATCTCTCATCTTTTCCATTCTTAAACTGTTGTCCCCCAACTTGTCATGTCCTTAAACAGGTATTCATCAAATTTCTTCCCTGCAGGCTAGCATGCCACTAGAGTGATTCCTTCACTGCAGTCAGTCAGGGTGTTCTCTCTAACAGACAGTTCCGATCAGGACACTATTTTCCTTCAAGATCTCCTGAAAACTCCACATGTATCCAAGCTTGCATGGGGCTTTGTCCCCAACTCTCCCATGTCTTTGAAGATTTCATATTTAGATCACAATATGGCCACCTACACTTCCAGGAGAAAAACTGGTCTCTATCCTATCTTGAATTATTTTGCTTGATAGTGCTTCTACTTTGAATACCTTGTCTCAGATATTTATTACATGTAACTTGACATTCTGGTTTTCACTTACATTATCTAGTTAGAGACTTCCGTTAATCATTCATCACTTCCTTCTTCCTTTCTGTATACTTTCTATTCACCCTTTTTAATAGAAATCAGCACTCTCTGAAATGCCTGTGGCAAAATCAAACACATAGATGTTGTGCCTTGCTTGCAAGAATATAAGTTCCATAAGACTAGGGAATTCGTGCTTCTCATCTTAGTCTGTGTGGCAGTAAAAATGTGTCTAACACTCAAATGATGGTGAATCAGTATTTATATAATAGATGAATGTGTTCAATTATAAATCTTTATGATTAAATAGTAATTTTCTGAAAACATGTGCCATTATGATTTTACTTCCATTTCTCCAACAGTTATCATGTTAACTAACTAAGCAATTCACCATATAATAGAGTCAATCAAGAAAGTAAGTCTACAGTTCAGGCTTTTACAGTACATTGGATTATCCCATATATTAAAATGCCTGGAACCTGAATGCCATAGTTATTTAGCTGCAAGTTATTTACTGCTTTTGGATCATAGAGATGGCTATGCTCAAATGGTCTCACAATAGCAGAAAAGCTCCTAGATGGTCTATTGCTAATTATATTACTACTTAATTCATTGCAGGAAATGCCTAATTAGTTCCCACAGCATCTCTGCTTAGGAGCAGAGGCACCAAGTGGCCTTAGAGACAGACATCATCATGAGTGCTTTTGGTACATGAAGTTCTGTAAGTTTAAAAGAAAACTCGCACTTCTTTTGAGATCTGTGATGTCCAGCATATTGCATTCGTTAGCCACACTAAACACTATCTGAATTTATGTTTCATTCAATTCAAGGTATTAGGGTTATCCATAACCCACCATATAATAAAAATGTTTTTTTCTAAATAGACATCATTGATATCAGCCAGAGTGTGCCTTAAGTCCAGACCCCATCTTCTAAGATGAACTTTTTAAAATCTTAGTGAACTTATTTAATACTTACTATTTTATTTGTAAAATCTCAAGAAATTATACCCCCCTTATAAAATATTTTAGAACAAGTAGAAGATAATGTATTAAAGTGAATAGTGTAATGTAAGTAACTTACATTAAAGTTACTTATACTATTATGTTATGTAACATTTGAAGGATCAAGAAATAAGTACTTGTGAAACTACAATGTTATAATTGGGACTATGCAAGATAAAACAATGTGTTGTGTGAAATTATGATTACTTACATGAAATTGTATATAAAACCTGCAAGTATTAAATACAAATAAGGTAACAGATTTGAAGTTCAAGAGAGTGTTGCTAGCCAAGGACTACATAATTTGTTAATAAAGGAGTGTGAAAGTTACTATCATTGCTAGAAAGTTACATTTTAGAAAGTTAGAGTGAAAAGTTAAAGGATTCTTAGACAGGAAACATTATTTTAACTCCATGTTCTTATTATATAGGTTCATTGATGTTTATCTCGCATTTACTCCTACTAAGTACTGCTCTCATAGAGATGCACTCTTCAGAAAGATTTTACTAGTCTCATTCTGGTGTCATCTGTTCCTGAGAATAAATGAATTGCATCTTTACTTACATAAAACTGCAAAGAGTCAAGTGTCTCTTAGATTTAGTTTCTTTTATTGCAACAGTTAAGTGAAATGGTACAATGAATCAAAAGTAAAGAATCAGAGATAGGAACAAATGCAATGGTTTTTAAAGGAGGAAAACACATCTATTTCTAGAGCGCACAGAAGTGAAAAGATGTGTGGATTACACGCTTCCCTCACATACCTTCTTGTTTGCATCTTCTTTGGTAGTTAACACAAATTACATTGCATTATGCTTGTTAAATATTTCAATAAAAGTGAGACACTAGAGCAAAGCAGCTGCTTTGTATAGAATGGAGCATTTTGCAGAGCTTTTGTGGCGTGTGACCTCATTCCATTATTAATAATGCACTCTGTGAGTTCTTTCAGGCGTAGATCTTGCAGGATCCCAGTGAACATTAACTAATTAATCCTCCTGTCATCTCTCTGAGAAAGGTAAGGCATTTATTTGAAGGCCCACTCTGCCATGATGAAACTTGGGGTGAACGCGGCTTGACAGTGTTGGATGACTGTATGACGTCCAGGTGACAGCGAAAGCAGACTTTTAAAAGAAAGAGCGGTGTCCACACTTCTGGCACAGGCGCCTCTCCACCTTAGAGGCAATCTATTCACTTTTTTCCATATACCCATACTGACTCAAATCTACTCCAGTCTGCTCAGAAGGCACAGTGGCCAGCAAGCATTGGTCAGACCCCTGGCACAAATCTTGGTAGATGAGCACTCTCTGAGCATTCTGTACCCCCACTGTCATGTGGCATCTGTTTTGCCAGATGTTGCACCTCTGGGTTCTTTGGCTTGCCATCCTTATTATTGCATGTCTATTTACAGCACACCTGCACACCTGCCACTGTATAAATACCAAGCAACAAAGTAAATGATAAAGAATCTGTCCTCTCTCTCTCTCTCTTTCTCTCTCTCTCTCTCTTTCTGTGTGTGTGTGTGAGTGTGTGTGTGCATGTGCGTGTGCATGTGAGTGAGTGTGTGTGTATGTGTAGTTGACGAGAACAAAGATGACAAGAATCATGATGCACTTACTCAGTGTTGTCCTCACAGTCTTTCTTATGGTGATGATTTCTGTGGGCTATAGCTGGGGAACATTAAGGCACCTATGGTTCATGTTCAAAATGAATACCTCAAAAGATATTGCTTCCAGAGTCAAATAATGTAAGAGTCTCCAGGCACAGAATTCTGAATCACAAAGTCAGAAAGGATGCAATATCTCTCCCACATAGATGCAGTACTAGGGATATTGAGACTGCCCTTAATGGTTCCTTCAGGTCATTTTATATTTATTTATTCAGCAGGTATTTATTGAGTACCTCAAAAATATGTGAGCCTGTGGTAGATGAACTCAGGCTAGAGAGAGACAACACTTGGTGTCTAGCAGTGGATATGAGATATAAACATAGGAAAGAGTGAGGTGACTACTAAAGGATGTCAGTAATAGAAGTCTACTTGCATACCTGTGGGTTGATAGCAAAAGGAAGGATAGCCTACTGGTAAATGATGTCAATTTCCATTCCATTTATTCTATGATGAAACACAAATAATTTCATACACACAGGAACAGATAGATATAGAAATGGGATGAACAGAGACATAGGTCAATGCTATAGGCTTCATGGTAATTTAATAAGTAAATAAAATAGTGAAATGTAAGCTTTTGCATTATTAAACATACATCCTTGGATTGGTTTTATTTTTAATATTTTTTATTTTAGAAGAAGTCTTATTTATCTACCAGTGCCCCCATTCCCTCAGCCTCACATCCTCTCATGCTTCCCACTGACCTCCCAATCCACCCCAGCCACTCAGGGGTAATGATAATGGGGATCATCAAAGGTCATCACATCATTTGGGGGAGGACCCAGGCTCTCTGTTCCATATCTGGGCTGCAATAGTAACCCTCCTTAGGGAATGGGCTCCCAAAGTCTATTTGTGACCTAGGAATAAACACTGACTCTAATGTTAGAGGTTCCATAGACTGCCTTGGCCTCCTGGCTGACACCCACATTCAGAGAGCTTCATTCTGCCCAATGCTGGTTCCCCAGCTTTACGACTAGGGTCTGCATGCTCTCATTAGGTCAGGTCAACTGTTTTGGCGATAATCTCCAGCACCATCTTGGTTCATTTGGTCCTCTCTCCTCCCTCTCCACAACTAGATTCTGGGAGTGTGGCTCAGTGTTTAGCTGTGGGAGCCTGTCATTGCTTCAATCAGCTACCAGGTCAAGGTTTTAGGAATGGTAACCAAGGTAGTCATCAATCTCATTATAGAGGAAGGGCATCAAAGGCAGCCTCTCAGTCACTGCCTAGATTCTTAGTTGGGGTCATCCCTGTGGATTCCTTACCATTTCCTCTATTTTTAAATTTGAATCATTTTATTAGAAACATATGTTTGAGGGTATCCCAAGAGCATTTATGTGGCACTACCCCAAACAGAAATATGTGTTAACATGTGCCAATATACTCAAATGTGTTTATGCTTTATCAAAACTTTTAGAGGAAAATAGTTAATTATCCTGGTGGTATTGGAAATAAACATTTGGTTACAGTGATTGCATGGATCCCACAAGCCTTCAAGAAGTTTGGAAAGAGAAAACTAATTACAATAACATCAGACCAACAACTGAGTTCCAGAGTTTTGCTGGCTTCACAAATCAGATCCTAACTACTTAGCTAAATTTCTATGTAAATTGATGTTAACAACAGACTTTCAGCCCTCTACTTGGAAACACTTGTTATGCAAGCTATTTGTCAAAATAAGAGTAATTGTAAATAACCCGATAATTTATAATTTTGTGCCAGTTTACCAGACCTTACTGTCTCCCTCAGAAGTTGTTTTCTGTCTTATTTTCACTGTAATATGTAAAGTATATGAGGCAGTTAGCCCTTCCAATCCCATTCCTAATACTGGAGGTTAGCCATGATTGCTACATCTGTCCCACTATGTTCATAGCAGCATTATATGTAATATACAGACACCTGGAAGCAACCTAGATGCCCCTCAACTGAAGACTGAATAGAGAAAATGTGGTACATTTACACAATGGAGTACTATTCAGCAGGAAAAAAACAAGGGAATCTTGAAATTTGAAGGCAAATGGATGGCACTAGAAGAAATCATCCTGAGTGAGGTAACCCAGTCACAAAAAGATAAACATTGTATGTATTCTATCATATATGGATTTTAGACATGGATCAGGGCAGTGCCAGCCTACAATCCTACTGCCAGAGTCTGGGAAACTGGAAGGACCCTAAGAGAGATATGGATGGTACCCCAGAGGAAGAGAATGAAGCAAGATCTCCTGAGCAGATTGGTAGCAGGGGGGAGGGAGGGAGGGAGAAGGAGAGGAAGAGGAGAGGGGACAAAGAGAAGGGGAAAAGAGGAGGGAAGAGGAGGACATGAGGGATCAGGAAGTTTGAGTCAGAGGAAGAATAGAGGAAAGCAGGATGAGAGATATCATAATAGAGGGAGTCAATATAGGTTTGAGGGGAGATCTGGCACTAAAGAGATTTCCAGATATCTACAAGGATGACACCAACTGGCAAACTAAGCAATAGTGGAGAGACTACCTTAAATGCCCCTCCCTGATAATGAGTTTTAGTCTACCTTGTATGCCATCCTAGAACCTTCATCCAGTGACTGATGTAAGCAGAGGCAAACACCCACAGCTAAACACTGAACTGAGCTCCTGGAACCCAGTGACAGAAAGGGAGGAGTGATGAGCAAAGGCGTCAAGACCAGGCCGGTGAAACCCACAGCGACAGTTGACCTGAACAAGGGGGAGCTCTTGAACCCCAGATTGATGGCTGAGAGGCCAGCACAGGACTGATCCAGAACCCCTGAATGTGGGTGTCAGTGAGAAGGCCTAGGCAGGCTATGGGACCTTGGGTAGTAGGACAGTATTTTTATCCCTGACATACAAATGGACTTTGGGTGTCCATTCCACAATGAGGGATGCTCTCTAAGCCTGTACACTTGGGGGTGGACCTATGCCCTGCACTGGATGAAATGACAGAATCTGGAGATCCACTATGGAGGGCCTCACCTTCCCTGGGGAATGCAGTAGGGGTGGGGGTGGGGCTGGTGAGGTCCCAGGGGAGGAGGGGGAGGGAGAGGGAACTTCAATTGACATGTGAAACAAGCTTGTTTCTAATTTAAATAAAAAGATATAAAAGACAAACAAAAAAAAGAGAGAGAGAACCTGGTGGTGGTTCTTTTGACTTAAGTAGGTTCTCTAGTGTGAATGTGGCTAATGGTTAAATTGACACCCAACAGGCAGAGAATGTTTCATGAGGAATAAGATTTAAAACTCCATGGAGCCCTAAGAATGATGATGTGTAACTGTTGAAACTCATTTGGGGCAATTACACAGCCATGGCTAACTTGACAAGGCTTGCATCTCATCTTTTACTGTGTTTGCTGTACATTGTGTACCCACTTAGCAGAACATTTTATAACATTTAAGGTCCTAAATCTACTTTTTTTTCCCATTGACAGGTTATATGTTAGCCATCATGGATTATGTCCTGAAATTTAGGAAAAGAACTGACATATTTTTGAAATATTAATGGTGCCCTCCTGCTTTTCAACTGCGGCTTATCATGAGGTCTTTGCATTTAGATTATAACAACTTTAGATACGTTGGAGACAGGAGCATTCTTTTGTAGGTTTCCATGTGTTCTTCAGGCTGTCTGGCTTGTGAGCATACAGATCCTCCTGTCTCCATCTCTCATCTCATCAAAGAACCCCCAGGAATTATATGTGCTCTGAGGGTCTGAACTCAGAGTCTAGTACTTGCACAGAGGATTTTTACCCAGTGAGACAACTCCACAGTAAATCTTTTATTTCAAAAAAGATTCACAATAAAGTTAAAAGCTATGACTTTGGTTCATAGGTGTCTCAGCTAGATAGGAATATTTTTTTCTCTCTGTTGGTGGCTTACATAGCATTTTCAGGTACTGTGGAAACTGAACCACAGCAAGGAAGCTTCCAAATTAGATCAAATAATTCAAGTCCTGTGTCCTAAGTCTGCAGTGTCTTCAGCAATAGGAAATTAACCACCAACCTCAAAGAGGCATCCAAAGACAACAGGAGAAATCTATGAACCACAACAATGGGCATAATGGTAAGATATCCTAGATGGTACAATTGTGGAATTTGATGATGATATCCAAAAGCTGTCTGAGTAGACTTAAGGTCTACTCAATATGAGAGGAATCGTGCATTGTATTAGTAACATAGACAATTTCCTGGGCCTAATGAAATCTTGGATCTTGGTGCAAAGTCCTTCACTTTGCTAGACCACTTTGCTTAACTACAGCCTAAATCTCAACCTTATGACCACAGACAAGTGTATCCCCAACCCTTAATCAAAGAATCTTATCTTTACAAAAATGGAGACCATCACAGAAGGCCACAACAGGGCACAATGCAGATATCAACAAATAATGGGGAATCCAGTCCCACTGAATGCAAAGCTCCCACGTATATGACTTAGGGGACATTCAAGAAGAGGGACTGAAAAGATTGAAAGAGACAGAATATCAAGAAGTCTACACTGAGACCACCTCTTAGAAATAAATGGCTGCATAAACAAGACCTAAACCATCACAGTATCAGTAGAGGTATTAACATGGAACGGGGATAATCTAACAGGGGCCTCCAAATAAACAAAGAACAACAGGCAACTGAAGACTGCTGAGAGAGGGGGAGTTAGCCTCTCCCAAGGATGAAATCCCTGGTTGGTTATCCTATACAATGTGGTTAGCTCTGAAACCATAGAAACAAGAAACAGCAAAAAAGGATGCAGTGAGTCTATATGAATCTGTCTGTTTCTGTCTCTTTCTCTCTGTCTCTCCACCTCTATCTCTGTCTCTCTCTGTGTCTCTGTCTCTGTGTCTCTGTATCTCTCTCTCTGTGTGTGTGTGTGTGTGTGTGTGTGTGAATAAGAATAGTAATCAAAGAAAAAAGACAATAAATTTGAGAGTAAGTGGACATGGATTAGACTATAGGGTGAAAAATGAAGTGAGGTAATTGTGTAATTTTATTAAACAAGTAACAAAAAACCCTCTGTTTTGTGTCATACATATTCCAGCTCATCAATCTGAGAACTTTTGTTTATGTAGTGTTTGTTTTACCATTATCCTTCCCATATTCCATAAGAAAAATTTAACTACAATGTTATGGATGCAAGATCTGAACGAGCTGAAGAGTTTCTGTACATCAAATTGTCCACTAAATTTTTCAAAAATTTTAAAATGATTTATTTTTATTTTGTGCATTGTGTTTTACCAGCATGTATACTGGTGTGAGAATGTCAGATACCCTGGAATCTGAGTTATAGTTCTGAGATGCCATGTGAGTGTTGGATATTGAACCTGTGTCCTCTGGAAGAGCAGACAGTGCTCTTAACTGCTGAGCTTCAGCCTCTTCAGTTTTATTGATTTTTGTTTGTTTCTTTCTTTGTTTTTTTCCATTATGTGAGTAATTTTATCAGTGGGTAGGATATTTAAATGAGTATAAGCCTGAAAATCTGGTTTTCATTAATGATAACAACCTGTGTTTTGCTTTTAATTTTCTATTTTCTATGCCTTCCACTTTTAAGCAATATGGCCTTATTTCTCACATCAACCATTGTACATGTTTATAAAACATTTAAAATTTATTTATTTTAGTATTTTGAGATTATACCTACATAATTTCCTCCTTCTCTCCAAATTCTCCCATATATTCCTCTTTACTCTTTTTCAAATGCATGGTTTCTTTCTATTCTGAAGAAGGACAATGATAGACATGGACAGAGGAAACCCCAGAAGGTCTCCACCTTATATGACATTTCCTAATGACATTGACAATATGCTTATGACCATTGCATTCTTAAATTTCTAACTATTTTAACAGTTTTGTAAATAGGCCTATTGGTTCAGTCAGGTGACAGCCGTGATGAGTGTGTGTGTGTGTGTCTGTGATAGAGAGAGAGAGTGAGTTTGTGTGTGTATGTGTATGTTGTTCAAATCTCAAATATGTTACTTAAGGAAATCCCCAAATCACAGAGCACAATGGAGTCCAACCCAACTGCTGATTCCATTCTTGAAGTGTTAGTCTCTAAACAGCTTTTTAAATGTGACAAATTTGTCAGATGTTATGTTCTGCCTTGCAATAACAGACGGGGGGAGTAAAATATTAATGAAGTATAACCTTAATGTCCAAAATGATAGAAAAAGTAGCAGTTAGGAACTGAAAAGACCATGAAATATGGATCATGATTCTAACCAATGAATCCAGTTCTCTCATCTTTAGAATGAGAAGAATCACACCTACCCTAGAAAGCTGAGATAAAACTATCTAGACGGAACCCATAGGGGACAACACAGGTCGGAGTACCAACTCATAGTACAGATACTTCAAAGCTAGTAGTCCATGCCAGAGGACTACAAAATACAAAGGCTTTGTTTCAAAGACATTGCAGTTAAGTCTCTGGCTTCTCTCTGCATTCCACCATGAGGTGTGTTTACACTTCTGTGAGGATAAGATGAAGTCAGGCATGTGGACAGGATGGCTCCATCCATCTTACATAAGGTGATGGGACTTGGCGGTTTTCCTCATGGTCCTTATGGAGAAAGTCTAATCATTCGGCTCTGGGGCATTCCAGCCTGCATCCTGAATCTTCAGATTTTCCTTACATCACCTGTTTTTCCTGCTTGCTAAATTCATCAATGTATCATTCATGAACAATCCTCTAATCCCCCTGGAAATTGTTATAAGCTACTTAATACCTCCTAACAAATCCTTTCCTGTTTCAATTCATGGGAACTAATTGTGAAGACTGCAAATGCTATCTCCAATCAAAACCTTATCTAAAAAGCATGTTGGAAGCAACAATGCCATGTCAGCTATTTTCAAAGGAAGAATTATATTCATTTACTTCAAAGCACAATAAAATACTTTAGGACACAAACCTCAAGAATCAGATTTCTTGGCAGGTATGTAATACACTTTGGTACCTACAGTTTATTTTCTAGATAAAGTCCAGACTAAAACTCTCACCAGAAAAGTGAGTGTAAAATGAATGATGCCATTGTTTTACTCAAACTTTCCAGTCAAGAACCGTCATATTCACTGATTTCCCATCACCAGTGAAGACAGATGTTTCAAGTCAAACTAAATATTCATGTGCATGGTTTTGAAAAGCATCAATATAAAAGAATGCTATCATTATGTAATGTAGAAATAAAACACATATATCAAAAGTTTTAATTATTTAATATTCACAGTTGTGAGATAATTCAAAAGATAAAATTGAATTCGTAGCTTTTCTGAAGCTGGGAAATAGAAGAAGCTCTATTTCCTGGCATAACTGAAAGTGGGAATCCATGTTTAGCTTTCATTCTCCTCACTGTGCGTTTGTCTCTTTCCCTACATGAAAGTTTAACTTCTACAAGCCAGATATGTACAAATGCTCAGTGGCATAACCTAACATCCATGCACCTTCCTGTAAGTCCAAGGTGTAAAGTACTGCTCATTAATTAACTTGAACCCCATGATCACCTCTGTGTCAGCATTCATGCTCTGGATACAACCTGAGTGAGGCCGGAGCTGGTTCCCACGAACAGCAGGGTGTTTGGAACTAGTCTTGTTAGAGTGGTCATGTGATCACAAGAGGAGTAGGGAGAAGAAACTACCTCAAATCTACTTGAAGAACTAGACATCAGATAAACAAAGGTCCTTTGGGAGATATTCCTTGATTTAATAGAATACAAGGCATTTCCAGAGCTCATTTCTATAATGTGCAAGCCACATCTCTATGTACTCTTTTATTACATACTTTCCATTTCTCTTATCCATTCTCCTCAGCATGTGAACTCCTCCCTCTGAATGAGATAGTCTACACATAACAGGATATGCTAATATAAACATTTTACTAGGGCCAAGTAAACAAACACCTGCAGACACAAGTATAGCACCTTCCAAAATAAAAACAATACAGAAAAAAATTTTAGTACATGATAGTATAGTCTACCACTTTTGACAACTGAAACCAGTGATTAAATTATCTCACTGAGTCTTTTTAGTCACTTACCTAAACAATAACTACAGATATGATGGTAAATTTTATTTATTTCATTGAACCTATTTATGTTTTATAGGAGAAAAACAGTTTAGCAAAACACAAAGTTTAACTCATAGAGTCATTGAGATGAAATAAGAGTAGATGTTTAGTTGGTTAACAGACTGCTCAGCTTGCTTTCTCCATTCTTGTAGGGGTCATTCTTGGGAGATAAACTGATGAGGTCATTTCGAAAAATTGTGAAATGCCATAAGATGCTTGGATCTGTGGTATGACTGAGCAGCTCGAGCTAAAGATGATCATATTAAGCAGAAAACCGCTATTGCATACCTCTATTGTATGACATAAGACTGAAACATTCAGGTGTCTAACAGCCTATAGGGAGGAAAGATCTAAGTGTCTTGTCTGTGAGCTTTGCACATACCAGCAGTTATAGGATTCCTCCTGTAAACATGCTGAATTTACAGAGTCGGGGCATTTTAACAGTGTCTCCCATCCCAGGGAAGGACCAGCCTGCTCTTCTTTGCTACAAAAAGTTTATCTGGCCCGAGGTCCCTAGATATATGTCTCATGCTAACATACAGATTTCCTTGGATGTGTGCAATTAGCCCATAGAATGTACTTAACTTTGAAAGATATTTTGTGCTTCAGGGTTATTTTTTTATATCTAATATCATTTTTCGCTGACAGCACCTTCTGTCTGCCCACATAGCTAAAGAGGTATTTTATAACTTTAAACTCTCTGTGTTGTACATAATGTCTATAACTTTAGAAGAAAGAAGTTTCATTCATATAATTTAAAACACTTTCAAAATGTCAAATCCCAGGTTTTTCACAAAATTCCTGTGAGATACACAGAACAGAAAAACAGTTCCTAAGGTCAGATGAAAAGACCCAGGTTCCAAGGGATAAATGGCTCTCCAAACTTACCCAGTTTTAAGTTAGAAGCATTCAACTTTCCTCATGATAGAACAAAGATACTTGTAAAAGCCCAGTGACTTTGAAACATACTTTGAAAAACTATTTTCTTTAGTAAAATCTGTACTGAAACTCAATATGTTAAACAGATAACAGGAACATGGCTTATATGGGAGTAAGGGGACATGTTTCTTAACCTTTTACTGCTGTGGGTAAAGTTACTAAAAGAAATAATTTAAGAGTTAAGATTAATTATGGCTCACTGTTTCAAAGATTCTGTTCTTACTTGTGACTTTCCCCATCATCCCTGGGCCTGTGGTGAGGTGGATGTCACTGTGGAAAAACATGGTGTATGTACATCAAGATATCCAAGTAAGATTACAAGGAGCTGGGGACAAGGTACACTCTTCAGTGGCATGACATTATAGAAGTCCTTCTTCATATAACTAGTCCCACCTGCTAAGAGATCATTCATATATTAAAAAAAATCAAAGGACTCACCCACTGATGAGTTTAATGCCTTCCCAAGCCAATCAGCTTTCATCAGTGACATCAGATAGCATGAAGCCAGCAAAGCATGGGCACTTGGTGATATTTTTATCTACAGACTGTTACAGAGGACCAAGGGCCTTTGCTATGGTGATATTGCCTGTGTCTTTGCAAAAGACCTACCATAGAATCACAGAACTATCCCAGGTACTACCTCATCTTTCCCCCACCCAAAACTGAAGAATTTAGTTCTAAACTGTGAAAAAACAGTGCTGAACGTTGATGTCCTCAGCCCCACTAGTACGTAGGAAATCTCGGCTTTCTATGGTTGGTGTCCACTACCCAGTAATAGTCTTTTGTTTTCATTTAAGCATGCCACACAAAAACAAATTGAAAACGAACACAATTTTCACTTCAGAAAACTAGAAGAGTTCAGAATACCAAATTTCTGTTTTCTTCATAGATTCAAATTAAATTCACTGATATATCTGTAGTTAACTCTGTGACCGGGATGGTAACATTTATTTATTCATTACTGGCTACACAAATCTTTAATTTCTCCCAAGCTGCTATCCCAGGCAAGCGGTGGATTTCCAAAGGCTTCCTATTTGGACTCCTATATGATGTCTGCTTAGCACCTAAGAGGATATTTATTGAGGATGACTTTAGTTGCCACTTCCTTTTCCAGTGTACTACTTAATAAATATTTCCCCTGAATTTGATGGTATGCTGTTAATCCATTTGTTTCTTTAGTTTCAGTTTTAACTGTCATCTTCACACCAATGGACCCATAAGTCCACTGTTTTAAACCCAGCTCCTTGGCACACAATTCTGCTTAGACCTGATATCTTAGTTTGCTTTCTATTGTTGTGATAAAACAATGACCCAAAGCAACGCTCAGAAGAATGGGCTCATTGGGCTTTCACACCCTAATCACTCACAACCAGCTACTGAGGGAGACCATGGCAGAGACTCAAGGAAGACAAGGAACTGGGGCCAGCAGCTGAAGCAGAGATCTTAGAGGAACATTTCTTACTAGCTTGCTTATTTCCAATACAAGCCAGAACTGTCTGACCAGGGTTTGGACCACCTATAGCAGGCTGGTCCCTCCCGCATAAATTATTTTTAAAAAGCCCAGAAACTCACCTATAGACAAATATGATAGATGAATTTCCTCAATATAGATTCCTTCTTCCAAGATAATCCCTCAGATATGTCAAGTTGACAAAAAACTTAATCAGCACATCTAGGTCCTAAGCACTTCCTCTCTGTTTTTCTCCCAGATTCCTTAAGGAGCTACTCCTGATGCTACAATTAGACTGGCCTTTCCAACTTTGCATTAAGTGACTTTGCTTCATGCCATGTTTTAATCTTATAATTCACATGTACTTGTATGTTTAATTATTGCTGGTCACCCCAACTAAACTTTCGGGCATATTATAGAAGAGATCATGTCATGATTTTCCTCTATTAATTCTTACACATGGAACATCATAGATCCTTAAAGACTTTCTAAATACATGAAAAGAACACTGATGATGATGATGGTGGTGGTCGTGATGGTGTTGATGGTGGTGGTGGTGATGGTGGTAGTGGTGGTGGTGGTGGTGGTGGTGGTGGTGGTGGTGGTGGTGGTGATGGTGATGCTATCTTAGTCTTGGAAGAGATTTAAACAATTCTGGAAATCTTCTTTGTACCTTGTAGGCCATACTGGAACTAGACAACAGTTCTCCTGCTCCATGCCACCCTGTCCTCTGCTCTGCCTTTCACTCTGGTATCTCCTGGAGCATCTCTGTTGTCTCTCCTGCAGTACATGAACTCAGAGAAAAAATTCTTCTCGAAGCCTAAGTATCAAAACTAAATAAATAAAACAAAAGCAAACCCATACACAGTGATGATTATGACCATGATTAAAAAGCCCTTTGAATAATTAATTCATCTTAGAATTACCCACTTTCCCCAAGCATGAATCTGCTCTATTTCATTTATAAATGTCTCATTTTGTAGGTAACTCCAAACTGAGAAAACACATTTTCAATGGTTGTACATCTATCAGTGTTTCTCTTTTAAAGCCCCCTTTCCTATTCACAATCTGTCTGTCTGTTCGTCTGTCTGTCTGTCTATCTAAATCTATCTATCTATCTATCTATCTATCTATCTATCTATCTATCTATCTATCTATCTATTCTTTCCAAAAAAGGAAACAACCATGCCTTGGACCAACCCAGGACTTGGAGGCAGAAAGGGGACGCTCTCCTCTTGTGCTGCACAGCGTTCAAGAACAAACCTCTGAACAGGAGACACTTTTCGAATTGATGGGGTTAGTATATAGAACATCCTTGAGAAACAAAGCACCAAGACTTCCACATGCACGGTGTGGCAGGGTAGTAAGAGGGAGAATTTCCCATAGTGTGAGAGCCATCAATACCAATGTAATCACAGAGCAGGAGATGCAGTGGTCTGCTTCTAAGGTTTTGTTGTTTTTGTTTTGTTCTTTAATTCATTTTATCCCACTTATAGAAGTGACATCCAGGAGTTTGTTTAGTTAAGTCAGAGGAAAATATCATAAAGGTAGTGTTGAGCAACCAACATCTGTAGATGATCAGACCTAACATTACCCAAAGGAGAAGGCCACACTACTGCTTTTGTAGATACAGTGCTCCAAGTCTGGACCAACCTGGCCTACATCACACTCAAATTTAAAAAAAAAAGAAATCAGAGTTTAATCAAGGCACTCACAACTTACAGAAAACAGCTGAGCTCTCTGATCACACTGTAAGAAAAAAATCAGCAAAGTCTAGATGGTAGGAAACTCAAAGACTTTTTTTGGTTTTTATGAGACAGGTTTTCTCTGTATTGTTTTGGAGGCTG
This sequence comes from Mesocricetus auratus, assembly GCF_017639785.1. Classification (NCBI taxonomy): domain Eukaryota; kingdom Metazoa; phylum Chordata; class Mammalia; order Rodentia; family Cricetidae; genus Mesocricetus; species Mesocricetus auratus. The sequence continues at coordinate 12,343,219 of NW_024429182.1, forward strand.
TCGGTCCAGCCCAGCCTCGAACTCACAGAGATCTGCCTGCCTCTGCCTCCCGAGTGCTGGGATTAAAAGCGTGTGCCATCACTGCCTGGCACTCAAAGACTTTTTAGACAAAATTATTTACAACTTGAATTCTTCCTCAATAATCTGTAAAATAAGAAAAAAAGTCAAGGAAAGGGAAAGAAATGAGAATTAGGTGTGGGGCTGTCAACCGCAGCAATAATACATGGAAAGTAAGAAAGTGTAATGTTAAAACTTTTATTCAGGCTAATGAAACATAAGGACAATTGGTAAGAGCTGAACATAGTTTGGAAAATAGCTAAAATTTTTCTGGCCAAATCAGTAATAAATAATATTAAGTCAATAGTAGCTTTAATTGTCTTGATAAAGTCTCTTAGAAATACAAATAAGATCATCTACTGCATGACTATATAATCTAAGAGAACAGGATTAGGCACATGTTATCCAAATTGGATGCCTCACATGCCTAGATTTATGATATAAGTCAGTCTACCTTTGTATGGTTTTGAATACTTTCATGTAAAACATTAAACAATGACAAATAAGCATGTTTTCCAGGTTTTAAAAAAGGCCCAAGTGATCCAAACAGCAATAAATCAATGAGTTCATAAAAAATGTGCAAAATAATTTGCACATAACAAGCAGAGCTAAGCTTGAGCTCAGCAGGATGAAAGCAAAAGCCAAAATATCAAACGAAGTTATAAATTACCTCTGCGGCCTAAGCCATAAGTTGTAATGGCAGGGACGTAAAGAGTTTTGAAGGGAAAGTCAATCAAGGGGAAAAAAAGCTTGGAAAAATTAAAACTTTGCATAACTGTAAGTACAGTCTTAGAGAAATAACAATGCAAAGTCAAATTAGAATTTACATGTAGGTTTCTATATTCTTTTTAAAAACCAATTTGTCTTTCATGCCTCATTAAAATTCTTCATAGTTTTCCCTCCCATTCCTTTCAATGGTGACTTTGTTAGACAAGGCTCAAATTGTGCGCATTGTACTAAGGAATGAAAGCAAGTGTGTGGAACAGGACCTGTCAGGGGCAGTGTCAGGCCAGGTTCAAAGGAAGCCTACTGCTTGGGCAAAAAATTTACACCCTGCTTATGCTGCTCTATGCATTTCAGCTCAGGGCCAGGAAGAGATCTATCAAAGGAAAGTCGTAACATGTGTAGAAATAACAGGCATCAGTTTCAAAAGCCTTTATGAACCAGAGTATATCTTGAAATCCTAGGTTTCATATCTGAAAATTGGACTTCCAGTTACAAATTACATGTTAATTTTGGCATCTTGTGTAAGTAGGAAAAATTAGATTCTGAGATAACATGCCTCTAACAAAGTCTCCTGCCCGTACATATGTCACTGGAATGGTAAACGTGCATGGTCTCAGTGAAGAACCAATGTGAATCAGCGATGAAGGCTGGGACAAATCTGAGTCAGGTGGCGTTCAAGCAGAGTGCTGCCGAGACTTCATTCTAGAAAACCAACAGGTAGCCAGGCATTGGTGGCACACGCCTTTAATCCCAGCACTCAGGAGGCAGAGGCAGGTGGATCTCTGTGAGTTAGAGGCCAACCTGGCTTATTGAGAGAGTTCCAGGACAGTCTCCAAAACAATACAGAGAAACCCTGTCTCGAAAAATACAAACAAAAAAAAAAAAGAGAGAAGAAAAGAAAAGAAAACCAACAGTTCCAAAACTTAAGTGCAAGCATTTTTGGTTTCTAATGTTTTTTAGAGACAGCCAGGAACCTAGACACAATAATAATGTGAACTATTTCAGGTTTGTATCATTGGCAAGACCTCCTCTCGGTAGTCTTTGTGGACCAATATCATGTCTATAAAGTCCAACTGTTGGCTGTGTTCTGCCTGGGACTTGCATATTTCTAAAGCTATAATTCATTGTTTCATATCACCTTCCTCCCATAAATTTGATACTTAATTTTGTTCAGAATAAACTGAAATAGTTTGCTTTATTCAATTTATTATTTTAGACCCTGATATCATGTTTTAATCTTTCACTGGTAGACTTTTAAAATATGTGCTATTTTTAAATGCTCTATTTCTGTCAAATATTTTGCCACAGAGAACATAAAAAATGAAAATTAACATCTGAAAATGTAACTGGAAAGGAAAGCCTGTGGACTGAGGCATAAACTGTGAATAATATGTTTCCTTTTCTTGGACCTCTTAGAACAATATAATAGCAAAACTCAAGCTAAAACTTTCTCCATTCTATATGAACTTTGAAAAAGTAAGTTGTAGACAAGATATTTCTTTCACTGGAGTAAAAGATATTGTAGATCTCTATGCTTAAGTTATACTCCAGGGATAAAAACAATCAAATATGATCCCTACTAGTTAGTGAGTTACGTTATAAACATGTGAGACGGTAAGACCAATGTCTAACACTAAATCTTGGCCTCAAGAGGCACATAAGTGAATGGAACACCCAAAAGTACATCTAGCACTGTGTTGGTGATTATTCATTGAGCCCTTAAGACTACAGTGATAAAAGATGCTAGACCCACAAATGTGTAGGGAAGGCAGGTTGTTATATAGAGAGAGGATTGGGACAAAAATTGGAAATTAGCTTGCAGTCTCATCTCTGCTGCCAAGAAGCTATAAAATTTCTTTCTTTCCTAGTTCATTATTTATTTACTGTTTATACCTTGCCTATTTCCAAAACAGATTGGAGGTGGCTTTCAATAAAATCCACTAACGCATCAGAACTCCTTTACAAGGTAATAACACAGATAAAATGCAACGAAGACAAAGAAAGTTACAGCAGCAAATCTAAGCTGTGGGAATACACTGGAATAAGGAAAGTGCTAATGTGAGCTTCACAGCCAGAATGGAGCTGTAGGTATGACACACTGCGTCACAATACAAAGCTGTCAGCTCCTCACTCTCAAAAGGGTCAGGGGGACTGAGACTTCCCTGCCACCATAATAAGACTATTTCTAAGTCCGGGTGTCTCTGTTGTAAATAAAGGCATGAGCATTTCTGAAAACATACCCTTAGTTTCAGTACAATCAAGCACTGTCCCAGAACTTAAAGGAAAATGTAATATTGGTCCTTGCCACTAAGAGCACATGTAATTCTGCAAACAGGGAATTATAAAAAACAAGGAGCAATGCAAAGGAAAATACCTACAAATTGTTTAATTTAGTTTGCAAATAATTTAAAATAAATTTTAAAAAGAAGAATTGTATTTTGAAGACTACTCAGAAAAATGGCAAGGGACTTCTATGCAGAATGGTGAAACCCAGCACACAGAAAGTTGGAAATTTGCAGGTTAATAATAAAATGCACACAGATCAGTCAAAATGGGTAATTAGAAACTGAGGCCAAACCATGGAATCAAATTGAAACAAGACAAAGAGCGTGGACTGCAGAGCTGTGTTCCTCAGCATTCTGCAGCCCTCAGCTGCATTCATATACTTCCAGTTGCTGTTGCTTAATGAGGCTGGCTATGAAAGTGCTCGGGGGAAAAATATGAACCAACATGACATTCATCTTGTGTTGACACGATACCCCTATTTTCTAGGCAATGTGAACTACTTCATATCAGAGAAATTCACTGTAGCACAGCAAGCTATATATTCTTACGAACTCCTGATAGAAATGTACAGGTAAGGGTCACAGTAGGATAAGTCTGTTGATGCCCTGTGAACTACCAGAACAACCTCCTAGGTAAAAGCATCTTTTGCACAATTGTGACATGAGGTCTAATCTAATGGAGGGAATCTATACCTGATTAAAAACAAAACAAAACAAATGATAGGGGAGGTCATAAGCTCTAGGAGACAACTTGGTGATGCAGTTTAGTTAGCCATAAGTAGCACTAAACAACCTTCTAAACATGTATGTTTATATCTATAGATAAGTAACACTCTCGGCCCTTAGTCAGAGAAACCTCTCTTTCTAGTGAACTTAGATTAACACAAAGACTGACAACTTCATAGGTTGTTGGCCATAAGTGACAGTTGAGTGCTCAGCCCTAAATAAGACATTTATATAATAACCTTTAAGACTCAGGTAAATAAAGAAAGAGCTATAAAATCGGAAGAAGGAAAGCCAACTGCCATCTTCTGGTGTATGCACAGCTATAGCAATCACTAACTACTAATAACTGCAAATGTTTGTACTTGTTTGCACAAGAATGGGCCCATAATGAAGGGGATGTCCTTCTGTATATATGTTTCTCTTATTGATTGATGAATAAAACACTGTTTGGCCAATAGAGGCAGGAAGATAGTCAGGACTAAGAGACAAGGAGAATTCTAGGAAAGGTAGGCAAAGGGAGACCTCGAGAGATGCCATGTAGACACCAGGAAGATACGATGTGCCAGGAACTCTCTGGTAAGATAAGACCATATAGAAATACATAGATTGGTAGTTATGTGTTAATAAGAGAGAGCTAGCCAATAAGAAGCTCTAGCCATCAGCAAACAATTTTATAACTAATATAGTGCCTGTGTGCTTATTTGGAGCAAAGCAGCTGTGGGACCAGGCTGGAAAGAAACCACAGCAACATCATAAATAGGCAATCATACTCCTTGTGACAAACAAAGAGAAGGAGCTGCAAAGGTGAGTACAAAGAAGCCATCTGTGACTAGAACACAATGGGTTTCAGTTGACCCATAGATGACTCAAGTCTATTTCATGACATCTTTGCAGCTTTGATATTGGGCTGGACAAGGCAGAAATGTTAAATCATATGATACATTTTTTTTCTTTTACTGTGTAGAGAAGGATTAAAAGGCTACGGAAATATACCAAAACAGGTGATGTGGGACAATTATGGACACAAGAAGTTTTTTATTGAAAATGAACAGAAGAAGTAAGGTGTCTAAATTGGGAAAAACAAACAAGAAAACAAATATTCTCATGACACACCCAGGAGATGGGCAGGAAAACCACTGATAAGTCTCCACTGGTTACAGAAGAAAAATAAGGAACACTTGTTTGACTCAAAAGACCATTCACTGAAACGCTTTCTTTTTAAAAATGAAGGGGTGTGCCTAGTTATCCTCCCTTTTAAAGATGGAGTTTTTAAAATCCATATTTATCAACAAGAGGATATTGTTTTTACCAGAGGGAATTTATTCCTGTCGGGAGATGTCTTTGTAGTTATCAATATGGAGATGTTTATAGCATGCAATGAATAGCAGTTACTGATGATGCTATGTATACAATGCAGAGATTAGTCTCTATAACAAATGATTGTCAACTCAAAATGTTGTACTGATGTGGTTGAGTATCCCAAGTACATAGAGGACCAGACTTTCATCTTGAGTTCATTACTTTAAAGCTCTTTCATTGAAGAAGTTTCCCACAACCACTTTGGCTCCCAAATCATCTGTGATGTTCCTGAGATTGATTTCCAACCATTTGATCTTTAAAAGCTTTAGATAATGTTCAGCTGACCTTGTTTCCACTTGTTATTTTACTTATCCTTTCATTATGATTTGGCTTTATTTATTATACTTGTTTCTATGGTTTTGTTTGGCTTTAATTAATGGGTGCCTGTTTTGGCTTATGTTATCATATGACTTTCTGAGTTTGGCTATAACCATTTCTGTTGGTGTAACTTTACTCCTTGTCTGATGTCTTAAAGTTTACCCCTCCCAAATGGCACCTGGGGCAGACAAATCAATGTGAGATAACTAATATGAGCTTTTTAAGTGTAAAATGAATTTTTTCAATATTTGATGCCACATTTTTACTCCTCAAGGCCCGTTCTACCTTTGTGCTAAACATATACCTAGGTATGTTGCAATTCCAGAAATTGTCCAAAGATTTAATACTATTTTGGCTTGGAGAACATAAAATGCATTAGAGGGAAACAATGTAGAGTCAAAACAACTGCCTTTAAGAAAGAAGTATCCTTTTATAATTTTGTGGAAGGAGGTACCGGCACAAACAATACAGTTAGGCATCTCATTTCTTTGAAATGTAGACCAATTGCTGCATGCTTAAAATATTTTTAAACTGGAATCTTTAGTTTGCAAGCCTTTAGAAAACTCAGTTAAACCTATTGAGGGTCCCCATGTGCCCATGGTAAATCTGATTCGAATGGGATGTTATTGTAGAAAATTTGCCCTTTGCTAGCTGTTTCAAATGCCATTTCTATCTGAGGCTTCTTCCGCATAGAGACATTAATATATTTTTCTGACATTTTTCCTCATGATTGACATTCTCCAGAAACTACTCCCAAGCCATTACTTTCATTAACATTATTATTACTTTTGACTGTCATAAAGATCAAAAGACATTTGTTCCAAAGACAAAATTATCTACACACACTCACACATAAGCATGCACACACACACACACACACGAGAGAGAGAGAGAGAGAGAGAGAGAGAGAGAGAGAGAGAGAGAGAGAGAGAGAGGTCATAGAATCTACTGTGTGCCCAAACAGTGAAGGCAGGCCAGATGTTAAGGACTTGTATCCTCCCAGCCTCTAGACAGAAGGGAATGTGCATTTCATACTTATATTCTAGAACAAGAAAGGAGATATCCATTTCCTCCACACAATACAAGTTCCTCATTTTCAGGACAATGTGGAAGCATTTCATGTATTGTATTTATCTATTCTCTGGAGTTAATGGGAAGCCACATGACACGGTTACCTGAAGGTGTGCTAAGAAGTGTGATGTGGGATAATACTCTTGTACACTGTAAAGACTTGTCATTCCTACTGGTTTAATAAAACAGTGATTGGCCAGTAGCCAGACAGGAAGTATAGGCAGGGTTATCAGACTAGGAGAATTCTGAGAAGAGGAAGGCAGAGTCGCCAGCCAGACACAGACCAAGCAAGATGAGAATGCCTTAGTCAGAAAAGATACCAAGCCAAGTGGCTACATACAGATAAGAATTATGGGTTAATTTAAGCTGTAAGAGCTTGTTAGTAGTAAGACCAAGCAACAGGCTAAACAGTTTATAAATAATATAAGCCTCTATGTGTTTATTTGGAACTGAATGGCCGCAGAATGGGGCAGGACAGAAACCTCTGTCTACAGAAGTATTTTGCTTTGTTTTGTTTTTTGAGAAAGAGTTTCTCTGTATAACAGCCCTGGTTGTCCGGGAACTAGCTCTGTAGACCAGGCTGGCCTCAAACACACGGACATCTGCCTGCCTCTGACCCTCAAGTGCTACGATTAAAGGTGTTCCTCATCAAGTTCTTTTAATCCATGCTGAAGCAACTTCAGTAATTTATTAGCTGGCTTTTTGAAGTATGCCTCCATATGCTCAAGTCTATGTGCATGCAAAACTGAATGCAACCCATTTTTTCCTTCTTTGTGCAGATTATCCTGTACTTTAGGATGTATGCAATGTCAGAGCTTCAATACTTGAAAATGTCATCCTCTTTCTAGTGATATATTTGATTAAATCTTGTATAAAAGCAGTAGAAATTGTTCAGAATTTTATTGAAGCCAGTAAATTCATAAAATGTTTTCTCTATCATCACCACATATTTATTGAATTCCTCCTATGTGTCAGGCACTCGGCCAGGGGTTCTACACACATTATTTTCTTTGGCTCTCATGTGTCTGAGAATTATATGCTTACCAAATCATTCCTTTCAAGAGATATAAATGTATTTTTATCTCATTTTAAGTCATTTTGGACCGTGTGAGTAAGTTGTAGTTAGCACAATGTTGCCAAGCATGCTGTATTTCATTTTCAGACTTGGTTTTCATGTTCTCTAGGTCTCTGTCTTCTCACTTCTCCTTCCCCCACCCCACACCCATTAGACATTGTTTAGTAAGATCTGGCTGGAGGCTTTGGTGATCTTTTTTCAGGCTCCTGAACCTGGATTTCATAGAGAGGAGCCCCTCAAGAAAGCAAATGGTGGTCATGTCAGCCAATGCATTCTGTGAGAAATAAATAAAGATGAACACTACTGTGCCACTAAGATTTCAATGTTCCTTTGCAATGGAAGTGTCATTTAATCCATTCAGTATGGGCACTGATAACTAAAGAAGGAGGCACTGTTACAAGACAGAACTGAAAATGCATATATGCTTCAGAGATTCAGAAAGAGTCAGAAAGGAAATTTAAATTGACAGCTGAAAAATAGGACTCCTGTTATTCGGAGCAAATATTTGGTATAACTATCACCTATAATAGTGTTAACAGCAGTCCACATCTCCTCTGAGGCATCAGTCGCAGAAGAAACAGCTAGAAGCATCGAATCACTACTGTGTGGTAGATACTATCGGCTGCTTTGACAAGGCATTACAAGAAGGAGACAACTTGAGAACAAATGACTGGTTTACAAATGAAAAGGAATACAAGGTCAGAAAATAGGGTCTATAGTTCTAGAAGAGCCAGCTGCACTTAGACAAAAACAATGAGAGATACCAGGTTTCTTTTTAAAGTTTGATTGCTACTAATTTAGGAAAACTCAAGTAAACAAAATGTCTGGGAACAAATATCAAATTAAGAAAATAACATTTAACTGCAGCCTGAAAGTTATGATTTCCTTTTAAGAGAAAAGCAAAGGGTTAAGAAAATTAAAGGAGGATTGAAAAATAAGCTTTGGAAAGAAATATGGGTGTGTAATTTGGCATATGGAAGTAACTGTAAAAAAATTTCACATGCAATAGTGAGAGTTGAACTTCCCTTCCCCATAAATCTGCCTCTCAGCACTGTAGAAAGTGCCCTACTTTAAGACAGGTTAAGTTAGGGGTATTTGATCACCCTAATACAGGTGCCTAGTGGGTAGTCTCCAAAAGAAGAGGGTGTTTGCACAAAGTTGGGTACAGAGGAATGGCTGTATCCTGGCACGCGGGGAAAGCACAGAGCAGGCCAGCACACCCGCGCTTTTGTCCTTGGTTTTCCCAGGGCTAGAGTCACTGATGCTGTCCTGTCACTGTTCCACCAAGGCACATTAAGTGTTTGGGGAGAAGAAATAAACTGCCTATTTGTTTAAGCCACAGGCCAGAATAGTCTTAGCCAAGAAGTTTAAGAAAGCCCTTTTCCACACAGATAAACTCCTAGATTTGGGGCCTAGATAGGGTGTTAGGGTGTCTCTCTTTGCACTTTCTTTAAATGTCATTACATGTGGAAAAGAGCATAGCTAAGATGCAGTCTTTCCCCTTTTACATTTTCTTTTTCTGTTACACACTTAGCTGAACTATCTTTGCAAAGTTGCTTAAAAGGTGGTATGATGCTGTAGTTTGGGTGTGGGTTAAGGAATGCCAGGGTAGATGAAGTGTCTCTTCCAATTACGGCCTCTTAAAAAACCTCTTAAAAAACTTTGAATTTCAAATAATATATTTCTTCTCCTTTCTCATTCTCCTTTCCTTTTCTCCACTTAAGTCACACAGTAAAGAACTTCAAGGACTTAGGAGATCCCAGAATTTGCAAAGTAAGTTCAAGAGACCCAAATCTCAGAGCCACAGGTTCCAGGGACAGTTTCCAGGGAGAACACCACAATCCAGGAAGTTCCATGGAAGAAAAAATGATAAGCCTTTATTTGGCCAAACCATGAAATTTCAGGATTAATTTGTTCTTGATGTTACCAGAAAACTTCCACTAACTCAAATACTCCCCAGTAACCCAGCACAACATGATAGCATTCTAGGGTCATCTCTTGAAAAGAACTGAACTGACAAAGGTTTTCCAGTAAACTAACCAGTATGTAAGACACTAAGAATTTCATAGAGGTTTAGTTTAAACCTCAGATTTAAGGGACTTTGAAATTTTATCACAATTTAAACAAATAGACAAGGAGACTATTGAAAACTAGAACACAACTATGTATCTATTTATCAATGAAACACCTACATCAAAACTTTGTGTTCATTTTTTATCAGCTATGTGGTAATCAGAGTGAATGAGTTTTGTTTGTTTTTAATTTTTTTATTCATTTATATAACCATAGTTCCCCTTCCCTTCCCTCCTTCTGCTCTCCCCTCCTCTCCCCAACCCACCCCCTATCCACTCTTCAGAAAGGGTAAGGCCTCCTTTAGGGACTCAGCAAAGCCTGGCACATTCAGTTGAGTTAGGATCAAGCCCCTCCCCACTGCACTGAGCTTGAACAAGGCATCCCACTTTATAGAATAAGTCCCCAAAATGCTAGTTCATGCATCTGGGATAGTTCCTAGTCCCACTGTCAGGTGAATGAGTTTTAAAAAGGGCTGGCTTAACAGGTGTGGTCACTTGAAGAATAAATCTGATAGTCAGAGTTTGATTCCATATATCCTTCACTGGAAGAAGGGACTTCTGAAAGTTGTCTTCTGACCACACACACATGCACACACACACAACACACACACCCTATATACACACAGAGACGCAAACCAATAATACATACATTTTAAGAGAACAAATATAAGATGACATTATCAAAGTCAGCGAAACATCAGTTGACCCTTCTTCTTTCAAACATGGAGGAAGTACCATGGTTTATGAGCATATCCAAAGCAAAAGAGTCATTGAAATGGTAAATGGCAGTTGCTACAGAATATGTTTGAATAGAAAAATTACTAATGAGTCAGTCTAGGTCTCAAACCAGCCATTCAAATGCCAAGTGTAACCGAAATAGTGCTCAGATCAGGGAGATGCCAAACCCGCAGGAGCCTGTGAGCAGCCTTGCAAGACTATAAAGAGAGCTGAAGAGGCAGAGTGGGTTACCTGGAGATGGAGGCATTAGGCTACCATAGTGAACAACATGCATTAATGTCTAATGAGAAATCTAACCCCAAGCTACTTGCCAAACGATTATTTCTCAGGATGACTAATCATAGACGGAATTAAGAAATGAAATGCATTAGAATTAGTGTCATTACAGAAATCAAATTGTACTTATTTAACAGGAAAAATAACCACCATAAGATATTTTTTAACCAGGAGTTCGCATAGATTTATTGAGTACTTTTCTTTGAATGTTGGAGTTATATTCAATTTTACTGACAATATATTATGATCCAACAGAATTGAATTTTTCCTTTCTTCTCAGACATGATTAGGTGCTGACTGTAGATGTGAACAATAGGCATCTGGTAACAAATGGTCTATTGTCACAGGAGAGAAGAAGCAGAGATCAACAATCCTCTGCCATATGGGTGTTTCACGAAGACTGATTTAACCATTGCAGAAGGACTACTTTGTGTGCCTGTGTCTGGTTTGTGTAGGTTTGCACAAGATATTTCAGACTATCCTGATGTAGAAAATATTTTGAGCATTGTGTTAGTGACTTGTCTCATTGCTTTGATAGAATTCTTGACACAAGCAGCTTATTTTATCTCCCAGTTGCAGGAGAGACACAACACTACAAAACAAGATACAATGAGAAAAGGAAAAGTCCTCATATCGAGGCTGGACAAGGCAACTCAATAGGAGGAAAGCAGTCCCAAAAGCAAGCAAAAGAGTCAGAGACATACCGGCTCCCACTATTAGGAGCCCCATAAAAGCACCAAACATACAATCATAATATACATGCAGAGGACCTGGAACAACCCTTGTAAACCCCTTGCTTGCTTTTTCCATCTCTGTGAGCCAATATGAGCCCTGCTTAGTTGATTCAGTGGGTCCTGTTCTCCTGGTTGACAAAAGATGCTGAAGGAAGGAAGGTTTAGTTTGGATTATGGTTCCAGGAGATAAACTGAACATGACAGGAAAGGCATGAATGCAAGAGTGAGGTAGCTGGACACAGAGTGTGCACAGGCAGAAGGCAGCGGTGGTAAAAGCAGGTGCTCTGCTCATAATTTGATTTTTGAGCAATCCAGGCCCTTGGACAGTAATTGCTGCTGATGCTGCAGTTAGGGTACAACTCCTCCCCAGCATGTCTCAAGACATACCTCTTAGGTGATTCAAAACCATGCCAAGTTGGCAATATTTAAACTGTCACTGATGAGATCCTTTCTTCCCCTTCTTTCTTCCTTCCCCATTCTCCTTCTCCCATTTCATCCTCATTCTTTTCTCCGTTTTCTTTTCCCATGCTTTCTTGTCTTTCTGTCTCCCTTCTCATCTTCCATCGTCTCTTACTTCTCTCCTTCTAAATATATGTGGCCCACATCATAGTTGATGTTAAAGGTACTTTAAATGCTTAGGAGTCTTGAGAAGATGAAAATCACCAACATAACTTTAAAATAAGACTTAACAATATGGGTCACACAGAAGCACTGGGGAGGGAAATGAGGAATCTTCCTGTTATTCTCCCCACGGATGACTTTTTTCTCAACATCAGTACTATTCTCTTTTCATTCACCCTATACTCTCTTCCAGCATGTTGTATCTGCACATAGTCCTTGCTTTAGTCTTGGTTTCAAGCAGTGCATGTTGGTAGTTTCTACATCTTCCCCTAAACTCCCAGTGGGTAAACAAATCAATGTCTCCCTTCCCTTTTATATTTTTCCTTTTATAAAATTTTTAAGAGTCCAAGACATAGAATTGATGACTTTCCATAGACCCAAGACTGCGCAGAGATGACTTCATTTACTGATGCCAAGTACTATGCTTGCTACTTGCTGGTGCTTCAAGACATCTGGTGCAAATGAGACCAGCTTTCCTTTATTCTATTCCAAAGTTGCAGCTGGTCCACATAGTCATTGCAGTTAAGCAAATTTTCAATCTGCCAGTTTTTATCCTAATATACAAAATAGGGATACCTGTCCCACAGATATATGTATTTCATAATATACTATGTAAGGACCATCTATTGCAGACCCTGGTATATTATAGACACTAGGGATGAGTTCTCTGGTTACCCACGGCTTTCCTTCAACTTTCCAATGACTAGCATGCATGCTTAAAATTATTATTTTTCCTTCCCATAGCACCCTATATAAGCTGGTGCATACTCCTCTGTCTGTATTACCTTAGACTTAAATAAAGTCTCCTAAGGCCCAGGATAGTGCTAAGAAAAACTTCCCTCTGTTTGCCTGCCTAACAAGGATAAATGACTCTATCTCTGTGGTTTATGTTGAATGCCTGATAATGCATCTTCAAGAAAAGCACTTAGCAAGAATACACATAAATATAGCTATAATGTGTATTCAAACTACTCTATTCACAAGGCCAAGTATACAAATGAAGGATGAAAACAGGCAAAATAGGTCACTAAAATTAGCCTGCACTGTTTGTGAGGCAGATAATAATAATACTGTGTGTTGTCTCTTAGCGCCTGGCTCTCAAGGAGTTCTGGTTACATAAGAAAGATTTATTGCATGAATAAGAGACTCATTTTCTTCCATCTTAATGTGATGTCTGCTAGTCTGGAAATGTAAGTCATAGAGATGTATTGCCCAAAGTGCACTTTCTGGAAGGTCCTTTGCCTTCCAAACCTTGATATTTGAATATTATATAAAGTCCATTTATATTCCTTAATCCTATACAAACACTGAAATCTCTTTCACTGAGCTTCTAGCAATCAAGTCTTGCAGAAGCAGAGTGAAGCCCAGAGGTTATTTACCCTTAAAGAGATACACAAGGAAAGAAAATATCTGATCACGGAAGAGGAATCAACTGGATCTCTATTGATTCACAAGCCACCTGGAAGATAGATTCTTGTGTATGAAGGCCTATTTTTCTTCATTGGAATGAAGGAAATAAAAAAAACAATCTAAGTACTTGTTAGAAGGGAATAGCTTTACATAAAAGTTCAAATTGTGTTCACTGGTCCTTTAAAAACTGTCAGTGTATTAGAGAATAGACAAGGTTAAACCAAAGATGTTTTTTACTTATTATGGTCACTCATCTAGCAAATGGTACCAGTGATTTCCATCCCAATGGATGAGTGGCTTTAAAATGTCCACACTACCCAACCTACGACTGTTTATCTATGCAATTTAGAGAACATCCCAAAGCCAAAATCAATGGAACAGTTTAAAGTGTGATTGCATGGGTAATAATCTTTCTGTGCTTAGAAACAGAGTTTTGGAGCCTGCAGGAAGAAAGTATACAGAGAAGCCCCTGTGTATAGAGGGTGTGACTCGATCATAATTCTCAATAGCATATGGGCCTCCCAATCCTTAAGAGTTGTCAGGTCTAATCCTTTTTAAATATGGAGTACTGCAGCAGTCAAGGAGTTGGTCCTGAAGGATAGCAAGCTAATCTGAGACTTCTGCAAGGTGTTTGTGAGCTGGTGAGACAGGGAGGTTGAACGGTGCAAGAGTGTCTGTCTTGATTACCACTGTTTGTGGTCAGGTTGTTGAAAGCTGTGTATGAATAGCACTCGGTGGAACAAGAATCATGTTGAGGACTGAACCCAAGTTCTCACTCATGCTAGGGAGTACCCTACCACTGAGACATAGCCAGTCCTCCAACAGTATTTGAAACTGAAGCAGCTGTGCCTGTGTCTCAAATGATAGGTCCTTAGACAAGCACTTTACAAACACTACCAATTTATAGAGTAACACTTACCTGAAAGTTTGTTTTATTGTCCTAGGTCTAAAATAAGAGAAACTAATTTCAGAGAAGAAATAAAATAGGTAGGATATTTTATAACTGGAATTCTAATCTGTCTAACTCAAAGGGAAGTCCATATTTTCATCTGTATGCAATGAACACTGCTGAGAAAAATATTCACAACATCTTCTTCAACCTAAAGGAAAATCAACCCTACACATGAAGAAATGTGTCACCTGGAAAATATCTTTATGGAGTTAGAGTATTATAGAGGCATTTAGAAGATATTGATGCTTTTCTATATGCAATTAGATTTGGGCATTTTCCTGTCGCTTAACTCTCTCTAATAGTTCTAATCTTTCATTCTGAAGTTTCTTGTGGTCTGTCTTGCTACTGGAAGATATGACAAGGTACTTCCACCATACAAGTGTCTACTATACTAAGGCAGTTGGTTGATCAGAACTGTTGTAGGAAAACAATGGACTCCTCACTGTCTACAAGTGTCTCTGTATCCCTTAAGGAACTTGAATGGAAGTGACATCAAATCTATGAATATGGTGAAGCAGTAACTTCTTTATGCTGCCATTCCGATGATTTTCATACTTTGTCTTTAACGTAACATTAAGTGAATTAGCACCTTAAATCAAACAGTAAAATATGGAAAACTAAATGCATCTACAAGGTTATTCTTACAGTCCCATATGTCTTTCTCACCTCAGTCTGGGTCTTGGTCAGTAAACCAGAAGCGATGTGATGACATTCTCAATATACAATAATTCAAGAAAATTTCATCAAATAAACTGAGCATGTGTGGGCAACATTTGGAGAAATCAAAGGTTATAGTAACACACTTCCAGAGTCATCCTGTCATTTCCACCTGTGACAGGCAGAGAAACTGCAGCTGGAGAGAGGACAGCAATGAAGGCAAGAAGTAGGAGGGAAGAGAAGTCTGGAATCACCTCCACACACCATTTCCTCCTGAGATCTCCAGTGGATAAAAGGCTACAAAAGTCTAGAAAGCAACAGTGCCCACCAGTGTCATCCAAGCAGATCACCTCCTTGGGAAAGAGAAACCAGAAAGTTTGGAAGAACAAACGTGTTCATCATACCGTGCCTGAAAATCATATTCTATGATTCTACATACACCTGAAAAACTTGTTGCCATATTAGTCCCTCTTTCTCTGAAAATCCCAATCTATCCCATTCTACTCCAGGGTGATAGCATACAGGCTCATCGTTTGCTCTTATTCAATATGTAGTTGATTTTCTATTTGCAAATTTGTATTATGCATGTTAAAAGATTGAGGCCAACTCTTATTTCTCTTAACTTACATTGCTTTGGAGAGCTGAGGTCCAAACTGGAGAGGCCAGTCTAATGCTACGTGAAACAACTAAACTGTGTGCACTTCTTTACCATGAATGTATATATGAAATTCAGTGAATTTAAGCACATTGCCCAACATTTCTCAGCAAATTAAGTTGAAGAAACTCAGATTTATCCCAAATTTTATGTACTCCTATTTGTGACTTCACTCTGCAATAACGACTAATTGACTTGTTTCCCTTCCTGCTTCCTCTATCTGTCTATATTCTATCTTCTATCATCTCTCTCTCTCTCTCTATATATATATATATATATATCATCATTCTATATATCTTTTTATCTATATCTCTGTATCTCAGAATAAAAATTATTTTTGGAAATAAAATACAATAATTCACACAGAAGTTTCTTTCTTCATGAATGAAGCAGGGAATAATAACATTCTGACTGTTATTTTGAGTTTCCCTACCATCTAATTCCCTCTAAATCACTAGCAATCAATCTGAAGAAGCAACATGCAAACGCATTAAAATTAGGGGTGTTTGCAGAGGGAATTAGTCAACTCACTCATTATTCTTGATTAATAGAAAATTATCCTGCTAACATTTACTGTGCTATTCATTTGTTATTTGGAAGTGATTAACTACAAATACCGACTCAGAACAAGCCAGTTGTGTAGTTACAGAGTCATAATTACATCCATAGTGCCTTTTCCTTCAGATATGCCTTTCTTTCCTTAAATAGTTCTTACTCTTCCTCCAACATCGCATATTCTCATACAACATAAGCTGTTCTTTCTCAAATAGAAAGGGACTGGGGCTCTGTTTACTTTTACCTAGTATACAAAGACCTGAAATCATGATATCATGAATTTAGTTTACTACTCAAAGCTGATAAATCTCAAGTCACAAATAATTATATTCTCAAAATTCTCCATTTGTTTGTTTCCATCTTCAACTGACAACACATCCATCATCCATTCAATTTCTTCTAAGGACTCTGAGGGCTTCAGGCAAAAATATTGATGGAACTTCATTGTCTGCCTCTGAAACCCCAACTCTTCCCTTTCCTGTTTGAATGTTCTATCCTGGAAATTTTCTGTATCCCAGGGTAGTCCCAGGACACACTTATTTTCAAGACAGTATCTGAGTTCACCTTGGTTTCCCTCTTTTAAATCCATTTTTTTCCTATAGGATATCAATACCTTTGATTGTTTTAAGAAATACCTACTAACATAATTTACTTTTAGGTATTATCACTGATTAAACATTGGCTCACTAAGGCATGGATCATTCAGAGATATTTGGATTTTGTCAATTTGAAGACCTACACATTGATTCTCAGTAGAAAGTCTCATTATCATTATTGCATGTACTTTATTCTTCACGATCTATGACAAAATTACTTTCTTAGCAATGATATCAGAGGCAAGGTCAAGCCTGAATTTAAGGAAGAACTTCTTTGGAGAGTTCAGAATCTGTAATAATATAATCAGACACTTTTATTTCTTCATCAAGCCAGTATCCCTACAGTTCAATTACTCAATGTTTTGGTGCTGCTTCTTGCTCCTCTAATGTACCAAAGTCCTACCTTCTTCCACCAAACTGGCTTGAATATTACCTTGTTTAGTATCATACAAAACAAACGTCCCCACTCCCACACTCCAGAGCGCTGCATAGAATCTGCATGATTTGTACTTTAACATATTGACTCAAATTTATGTTTGAATTAGAGAATTCCTCACTATCCTTGGAAAACTCAAGAGATGATCCACTGGGGTTGCAAAATGATTTGAACCAGATTTTTCTATGAGTTGACTGACAGTTGATCATGGATGTTAGCAATGAAAGTATATCCTAGGCTGCATATTTTTAACTAATTGTAGAGTACACCATAAACAAATCATAGTAAACAATGAGTTGTTTTATATAATTTGGTTAAGCCTATCTGGTATCTGTTACTGAAGAGCAATGCATACAAATAACGATACTTCTTGAAGCTTAGACACAAGTCACATAGAATAGTGTGAATTCAGTGCACACAGACAAAACGAAGTTAAGTGCCCACATAAAGATCTGAAACACTCATAATTACATCTGTGTCCTAGAAGACCTCATCTAAAGAAGGTAGCAGATGAGTTCAGCATTAAAGCAAGGCCCAGACTCAGAGAGACTAGTGGATATAAATGGATCTTGGTTCAGGCCATTCCTTCCTTCCTAGTATCCTTTCATACTCAGGCTTTCGAATGAATTCATCTTTTTCCCTGCTGGCCCTCTATGGATGCCATGTACCCTTCATTACCTTCCTTTCTTTTGTTATTGGTGTGTTTTGGAGAGAGAGAGACAGACTAAAAGGCTCATGTGTTGAGCAATTGGTCCATAGCTGGCAGACACAATCACAGAGAGGAGATGGGATCTTGAGAGTTACAATCTCATCAATGGATCAGTCCATCTATCTGTTCACAACCTGGTAGCCTCTGGAGAAAGTTCTAGTGGGTTGAGCTTTGTTGAAGGAAACAGGTCACAGGACATCATGATTTGAAAACTATGCTGGTCCTTGGCTGGCCCCACCCCCCAACACTCCACACACATTCTCCTCTTGCTTCCTTGTTGTAGTGATGTCAATATCTCTTTCTTTCACCTTGATTTGCTTTGTTGTCACAGACCTGGGAGTAAAGGAACTCATCAGTAATGGATGGAAACCTCTGAAACCATGAGCCAAAATATATTCTTCCTCTCTTTGATCGCTTCTTTCAGATATTTGCTACAGCATCCCAAAAGTCTGACCAAAGCAACTATTTCACTTTCAACCTCTTCTACATCATCCAAGAAGTGTCATGCTACTCTCAGATGTGCGGGCTGACTTTCACACAATAGATTCCACATTACAGTCCCTCTAGTGGCAGAAAATCACAAATACTTCATTTTTGATTGGCTTACACTTACTGATCTCCTAATACATATTATAGTGGTTAGGAACCACAGATCAGTGTGTACACCCCAAGTGTGCAACCCAATAGCTATATGAAGTTGGTAAACCTATTTAATCTGTGTTTGATTTTCCTCATTAGTGAGAGGGTGGAAGTAACAATCTTGAAATCTTAATTGGAAATAGAAAATGCAACACTTGCTGAAATAGGCTTCTGATGTAAGTATATACAAAGAGCAAAGCAGTGTTGCTGTGGTATTAATATTAAAACACATTTGCTGAGATCTTTCTTCTTAGAACAAATGAGCAGATGCGTCATGGTTCAGACCAGCTCCACAGAATGCATTTCATTTTGGTGCTGACAGGTTCAAGTGCTAAGCCAAGTAGCTAACCATGAATGCATTTGTGACACCTTATTTTGATATAGGACTCTCATTCCAAGGACTCAAAGCCTTTTATGAATATCGTTTTGAATCACTGCATAGCATCAGGCATCTTATAACCATTGACACAAAAAATTCCCAGGAATTACTATAAGTCACCCAATGAATCAATGAAAAAGACCACAGACTTTTCAAGTGAGTGTCACCAACCCTTGTAATGAGGGCTGCAGGTTACACACAACAGCTCTTGCCTGCCAAACTGTATGTTTCTCAAGTAAGAACAACCATAATTTCATTTCGGTGTTCTAGAATAGTGATTGAGGTTGCTCCCCAGTTATGTTATTGTTCGATTATTGTTATTTTCCATTTCACATGAAAGGGAAATGTCTGAAGCAATGGCTACCAAGAACTGTCTTACACAGGGCACTAGTCAGTTCATCAGTTTCGACTACTAATTCAGTGTTTGTAACCTGGAGTGATATATTCCTACCAAAGAGCGCTTGGCAATATCAGGAGGCACATTTGGTTGTCAGATTTAGATATCCTACTGGCACCGGGTGGATAGAAGCAAGGGACACCACTCAACATCATATAGGTATGGAACAGCCCTTTACAACAAATATTTACACTGCCACAAATTTCAATAGTGCCAAGTTGTAGAAACTGTATACTGGAGTCAAGTTTCTGGCTGAGCATGGGTTTAACGGGATAGTGAACATTTCAACCACCCTTTGTGCTGGCTCAGTTCATGTGGTAAAACTTAGGAGAGGGAAACATCTTAAAACGTCGAAGGCAAAGATGCCAGATAAAGCCTTGGAGGCTTGTATTTGACCACGGTACCAAGCCTTTTTGCATGTGTACAGCTTCAGGCATTCCAGCCACACAATTTACTGCATTTCTTTGGCAACAGAACAACTGCACAGTCATTTTACTGATGTTCTTGATGATAATGATGCCGGTCAAAACACTGAGCCTTGAGAGCATCCTTGTGGATTATGTGGTCTGACCGACTGCCCTTTAATAAGACTAAGTTCCCTCAGCGACTCTCAGTTGGCAAGGATTGGAGTACTGGGAGCAAAAGCCTAGTTTGATTCATTTTACCCTCTGGTTTTCTTCAAAATTGCACACGTCACTGTAGAGAGCCCCAGGTGAGAGGAAAATAAGCAAGCATCAAATTGGATAAAATAATAAAGCAACTGGAGTCACAACCCCTTTCTTCCCCAGCTGCCTTCTTGCAATACTCACTTAGTTTTCTGTCTATAAAGCAAAATCATCTGACAGTTCCCAAACCATTTCAATGCACCATGCTTGCCACACTTTGGGAATTGTGAGTCAAAAATATATACAAACTATCAAATACTTCAGTGCAGAGGTGATTTCAGATGTCTGACCCCCAATGTCAATGACATAGCATCGTTATTAAACAGTTTGTGTCCATGCACTGGCAGATGCTTTGAAAGGGTTGATTAGAAAATTGTGTGTGTTTCTTCATACTTGAGCCCTTCAGAGTCCCTAATTTGTAATATGTAACAACTTACTTTGACTACAGTAAATTGCTACATCTCCAAAGACTCCAAAAAGGCCTCTGGAATTATTTATTGAATTTTTAAATTTGTGTGTATGAGTGTTTTATCTGCATTCATGCAATCAGATGATAGTGGCCAGAAGAAGGCCTTATGTCCCCTTTAATTGGAGTTACAGGTGGCTTCCACTTGCCATGTAATTGCTGGAAACTGAACACAGATAATCTATCAGAGCAGCAAGTGGTCTTAAATGCCCCAGTCCCTGCCTCAGGAATTTTTAAATACATAAGTAAAAGTAAATGTTTGTATAACAAATTCTGGACTTTGTGTACCAAGATTATATCATAGTGATTCACCCACACTTATGTAATGCAATTTCATGGCTATATGTTCAAATATTTAATCTGCAGAAAGGTTTTGATAGTGTTTAAATGTGTTTGTTTCCTATATGATCTTTCTGTTTCCAAATGATAGGGAACCCTCAGTGGAGAGGAATATGATGTCAAAGACACAAGACAACTCACTGTACTGCCTAAAGTAGAAAGAAAGAAAAATTGTTAAGACATGAAAATAAGAGTTCTTTGCCCACAATCTTTCTTTAGTTGAAAATCTGATGGGTTTGGAGATATGGCTCGGCTGTTAAGATCACTTGCTATTCTTCCAGAGGATCCAGGTTCAGTTCCCAGCCCACATATCTGGCGGCTCACAAGCATCTTTAGCTTCAATTCCAGGTGAGCTGACACCCTTTCATGGCCCTGCAGGTGCTACATACATGTAGTACACTTACACATGGCCAGGCATAAACCTGTATGTTAAAATACATTAATAATATATAGAGAAAGGATAATTTAGCAAGAGAAAGATTGATATGGTTTAAATACAAAAGACCAACTCTTGTCGCCCTTGGGTTAAAAAAAAGACTCTGTAAAAATTTAAATAGAACTTTTTTATGACATTTCTTTTCTTTTCACTCAATAATTAAGTAGCTCCCTAACACTTTCATGGTGAAACACTGGAGATTTCTTTTTGTCTGCATAACCATCACCACTTTGTCATTTATTATGTCATGGATTCTTAGACAGAATCTTGTATTATAATTGTTGTTTTCTTTATGTGGAAATTCCTTTCTCATCACCTGAGAGTCGTCTCTCATTTGTCTCAAAGACTACCATTTCATTCTTCCATTTCACACACAAATGTCTTCTCTCCAAGCCCTTAACTGCTCATTGTGTCAAAACTGAATCTCTAAACACACACTTCTCAGCACTTAATCTGTACATTGTAATAATTTGTCTTATTTAGCATATATTTTCAACACTTTAGTAGAATATTCATGAAGAAAAGAATCCTGCTAAATTTGTGTTTTCTTTGGTGATCGTAATAAATAGCATGTCAATAATTGTTGAGTTATAAATTGAGATGAAATCACGCTTTATACAGTGTGAAGGTATGTGACTTTGTGACTTAGAAAGGATCGGTGAACTGTTAAGAACCTTGCACGCTTCTCTTTATTGGGAATATTTCATGATGAATTTTTGTTTCTGTCATTTACCTTATAGCTGCCTTTGACAAGGAAGTTCCTTCTGCCACGTTTTCAGGCAATTGCTGAACTACCTAGTAGTACTGTCATAAAATGCCAATGCCCTCCCTGTGACAAATCAGCAATACTTAAATGAAAGAGATCATAAGATGTCAATAAATTCCAAAAGGGTACCCATGGTTTCAGGAGGGCAGTTGTTTCTTAGAATGTGAAAGTTTTTAAACTTGTTTATATCTTTCTTTAGTATACAGAGTTATCCTTGCCTAATAATATGCTGATTGGCACAAATGTCTATTCACCCTAGATAAAAAATTGATGACAGACACAAGTAACAGTGCTATCAAAACTAGCAAAGTCTTACTTGATAAACAAACAAATTTATTGGGGTTACCTTCATGAATATAGGTAAGGGATTACCTATACAAACATGGTCAACACAAAAGCAACTAAATCACTGAAAGCCCACCCCATCAGTGGTCACAACCCATGAAAGTTGGGAACATGGGGTTTTCTGTAGGATTTTTAGGCAGCTCAATACGTCAGAAAATTTCCTTTCCTCAGAAGTTTGTTCTGCTTATATAACTAGGGAAGGAGGAACTGGGCCTGTCTGCTAAGTGTCAGGGACTTTCTGAGACTTTTGACCTGTCTTTACACTAAATCTGATAAGCTTAATTTCCCTTTAGAACTTTATGAACCCCAGTGAGCCTCCTTCCAGGAGGGAATGTTTCAACTTGGAGAAAATTGTTACACAATGCAAAGTCAAAATGAATTAAAGACTCAGTCGTATAATTTATGCTTCTTCAAAGTAGCATAACTTCTGATCTTTATTACAAAAAGAGTGGATTGTCTGTAGTCACATCCTAAGGAGTTACAATCTAAAGGAACTATTGACTATTAGTGGCAATCAATATTTCTGATAATGTCTTCCACATTTGTATGTATATAATTTCTTTTCATGTCTCAATGCGTTAACAATTGCATTAGCTATTAATAGGGACACAAATGACAGGTGCTACTAAAAGTTAAACAAAACTTCTAAACAATTTTGTATTTCAAAAATATGTGCATCATAGAATAATAACTATGCATATGTGTGAGAGAAGAGGTGCTCTCATTAGTGCACATTGTCTTACAAATACCTTACACCCAGATCTACTATATCCCAGACCCATGGTCAGTAAATTTTCACTGCTGCAAATAAACACAGTACATGAACACCTTGAATTTTGTCTCTGATCCTTCACTAATGATTTATGTGACCTTCAGCAATGGCAACTCCCAACCTCTGAACTTTGCAGTACTTTATCACAAATAGAAACAGCACATACTTGTTTTCACATTTTGCTTTGCTTGGCAACTACTTGATTAATTATAACCATTAAATATATGCCAGGTTTGAGACTAACAGAGTAAGATGTCTGGAATTTCTTTTAAAGTTTATACTCAGTAATTACTCTTTTCTTCCATCCTTTTGCGGGAGTTAGAAGAAAAGATTTGCCATCTCTATCAGGAATGTTCATTCCACAGTTGTGTTTCCAGAATGATGAGTAGTTCTGACTCAACTCATCATTGTGCCATGACTGACTTTAGTTCCCTGATCTGGAGTAGTCATAATTATCTCTTTGGCCTGGTGCCCTAGCATCATAAGAAGTGAAGGCATAATTTTAGGTCTTGACTGCATGTTGGCAGCAAAAGTCTTAATTGGCAATCAATATGCATAAGGCTATTTAAGAAAGGATGAATGGGCTGAATGCTCACTGGTGTGTCATACAGCAAGAGCATACAGAATTGCTCTAAGACTCTATCTAGTATTGACTCATTTTGACAGTTTCTTTTTCCTTTAATGAGAGGAGAGCTTCATTTTTTGCATAACAGTTTACATATGGTGGTACTAGAATCCTGAATTATTGAATTTCTCACTATGGAAGTCATACATTTCAATGGAAGAGCCCTGACATGTACTAGAAGAAGGCTGGCTTCTAAACTGATTTTGTATAATAGACAGTTTAGCTTCCATCTCTTAACTTCACTGTCTTCCTTCTCACATGGAGGTGGTGAGTATTAGAGGATACTTAGTCTATGTTAGTTAAAAGACCTTCAGTATTATGTATGATAAGAGTGAACTACAACAATCAGATGCAGGGAACTTCCTACATGTAGAGAGAGGGAAGGCAGAATCTAGGTGTTCATTTACACATGAAATTTTCTTAGTAATTAATTCCCACCCTTTCCATATTTTGTGAGAGAAATCATTTTTAAAAGAATGAAGAGAAATGTTTATAAATAAAAGCAAAGAGGTTTAGTTTGCTATGAAAACCTTTAAATTCAGGAAAATAATTAGAGTAAAACTGAGGAATTTGGTGATTCTCTTGGTGTGTGTGTGTGTGTGTGTGTGGTGTATGTGCACATGCATACACAGGCAAAGGTCAATGGATGATGCCAACTGCCTTTTCCTATCACTATCCACCTCATGTTTTTGGGACTCCCTGCTTTGACTAGGATCATTGGCCAGCAAGCTCCCAGTGTCTGTCTGTCTGTCTCCATCCTCTCAAACTGGGTTTACATTCATATGTAGCCACAATCAGACTTTATGTAGATGCTGTGGATTTGAACTCAGCTCTGCCTGCTTTATGTGCAAGCCCTCTTATTATCTAAGCCACCCTCTATCTACATTTTTTAAGCCATCTGTAACAGTCTTTCATAATTCAGTTGCAAAATCTCCAAGGGAAGCTTCAAGGGTCTGGCTAAGGTGCTGTAAATAGAAAAACAAAACAAAACAAACAAAAATATGACCTCAAAGGACATAGATTCAAGTTTAAGGAATGAAAAAGATGGGCCAAAACTGCCAAGGTAAATAAAACATTGTTTTCTCCCCTAGAGAGTGTGCTCTTAAACCCGAGAAGTGGCATGAACAATGAGTTCATAGGGAAGAAATAGAAAGTCACAAACAAGGGAACGTGCTTGAGTGAAGTGATACCAGGGTGGAAAATAAATGTAATTCTCCTTGAGGATAAAAGATCAGAAATACACATCCAAGTAAAAGTAAAAAGAAATCTGACCCAAGGGTGGAGTCACTGAACCACAGCTACAAGGCTTTTATTAGAAATTACAACAAATGACATGAAAAACAGCATTACTCAACTTGGGAATCTTCTTCAGCATGAAATGGGAATGGAGAATTATTTATTGAGAGTGACTCGGCTAGCTCCATTATTCAAGCTGAGGAAATGGTGCTTTCTAGTGTCAGGGTAGGCCTTCTTACCTTGGTTATCCTAATCAACAGAGTTTTTCTCAAGCAACCCCAGTGAGTATGCTAGTCTACATCATCCCTCACAGGCATGTCCACAGGATTCTTTCCTGGGAGACAAGGTTCTATCAAGTTGACAATCATCTTTTCCTTCTAGCTTTTCTATGTACATTACTCTGCCTGGAACACCCGATTTGTGGAACACAAATCCCTTATCAACAGATGAACCCCAGCTAAAGTTGCCTGCCCCAGAGTGTGGCAATTTTAATGAGAAATGTCCTTCTGAGCCTCAGACATTTGATACAGTGGTATCCAGTAGTTGGCACTGTTGGGGAGGTCCACGAGGCCTTGCTTCCCTGGAGGAAGTGTGATGGGGGAAGTCCTGTACATTTGTTAATAAAGCACTGTTGGCCAATAGGAATCTAGATAGGTGGGACTAGGAGTCCAGGAGGATTCTGGGAAGGAGAAACACAAGAGAGTTCGAGATGTGACGCCATGGGGTAGGAAGCTCGGAAACTTCTCCGGTAAGAGACATACATAGATTAACAATTATGGGGTAATTACTTAAGTCAGAGCTAGCCAGTAAGAAACAAACAAGGGCAACAGCTTCATAATTAATATAGCCTCCTGTGTGTTTATTTGGGACTGATGCGGCAATAGAACCAGGCTGGCGGGAAGGCTTCTCTCAAAGGAAAAAGCTTCTCTTTACAGAAGCATGTCACTGGTGGCAGGATTTGAGAGTTTAAAGCATCATCCAGTTCACTCTCTCTGCTTGTGTTTGAAGATGCATGCTCTCAGCTTCCACACTGGCAGCTATGCCCAACTTATGCTACATATGTCTGCCTTGAGGGACTCTCATCTTTATACACCAAAATAAACTCTTCCATGAGTTGCTTTAAGTGGTTTATCACAACAACAGAGAGGTGACTAATAATGTGGAAATTTTTTACACCCCATTCTCCTTTCTAATAGCTCCAGCTTGGGAACATGAGCAAACTGATCAAGTTAATGGCTGATAAATAATTCAAAATAAAGAATTATACCGTCGTTAGACATTGGATGTCAGATTTCACTGTGGTCATCCGAAGTTGTCATTTCACACAGGAGAACTATGGAAGTGACCCTAACCCTTCAGAGCCTGGGCTGTAACAGTGCACAACGCCTTTCAGCTTTCTGCACAGCAACTGCACATATACAATGCAAAGCTCATGCTGTACACTCATCTTGGAAATCTTGTTCACACCTGTGTCCAGACCAAAAAAAAACCACTAGTTTCTTTCAAAGGTCAACCAAACAACCTGTCAGTACTCCAAGAAAAGCTTCTCAAATATCCTAATATTAGTCCCCTGCCAAGTTTTCATGCCATCTTCAGTGAAATGGTTTGTTTATTATCTTCATTTACAAGTTAGAAAATTAAGAATTAAAGCAGATAAGAACTTGCTCAAGGTTGAAGAACTAGTAAAATGGGCAGAGGCATAGGGGCAAAACTCTGGACAGCCTACTAATCCATTAAAATTTTATCATGTCACCCTCTGAGCTCTCTACATACTTTACTTGTGCCTTTATTAGAATAACAACTGGCACACTCTGCTTTGTGCTGTGAGAAAGTGTACACTCTACCTTGATAAATTATAAACTCCTTGAGTTTAAGGACCATATCTCATTCATCGTTTTATCACCCATAACATCTAGTGAGTGGATGATCAGAATAATGTGCTCCATAAATTCCATTTGAATTACAGAAAACAAATCAGGAGAAAGTGTGGCAAAAATGCCCCGATGTTGTTCTAGCTGCCTTTATTTTCCTATTTTCAAGTGTGTGTGTGTGTGTGTGTGTGTGTGTGTGTGTGTGTGTGTGTGTGTGTGTGTGTGTGCTCATTGCAAAGGCCTTTCTGTAAAGTTCAAAGAGAGTTTAGCAAGGATCTGTAGTGGATGCCCATCATTTTGACTCATGCATGGTATAGGAAAGAGAGAAACAGTAAAATGGTTAAACAAAGTCACTGTTACTATTTTGCAGAGAAGAATATACCATGAATCATCTTTGGACTGCATTCACAGAACATCCTAGCACTCAAGTCGACAGTATTTCTAACAAGCATCCTTGACAGAATCCCCTCCACATTTATTATTTAGTGTAAATTGTATGATAATGATTTTTTAAGGCTTTCTTCTCCCAGCTTCAGCTTTTAGAAAAGAAACATCATCACCCTTGCATAGCTGTTCACAGTAAGTGGTAGAAAGTTAGAAAGATTTTAGCTCTGTTTTCTCTTTCGTGAGCAATAAGGTCTATGCAAATTAGTTCTTTATGATCAAAACATTCCTAAAGGAAAGTCAACAGTTAGACCATTTCTAGTCAATTCAGTGACAAAAAGGAATATCTTTAAAAGCTTGGCCCAGACCATTTTGGCCCAAATTACCAATCAAGTTGGTCATTTTCTAGAATCAAAGGTAGAGTTGGACATTATTTAGCAGCCTCCTATTTGAATTACAAGGTTACCTGAAAAGTTCTTCCAACTAGAGAAGTGGTTCTGAATCTGTTACTGAAAACAGGATTTCCTCACCTTCCCTGGGGGCTTTCTGCCTCTGTCTCTTAAAGTCTAGCACTGGCCAGAACATAAAGTTGATGCTCAGATCCCAAAGCATCCAATTGGTGTTCAAATCCCACATGGAAAAGTTTCACTTTTCTTATTTTCATAAAGAAAGATCAGAATGCCCAGTCAACTTTCAGAGACACCAAAACCTTTCAACGGCCCCACACAAAATTTTTCATTCCTGCTGTGCCATATCACCTGCCTCTGCAATTCAGGACCCATGCATTCTTCACGCAGAGGTAGCATTGGCTAACAGGTAATGAGCAGAGAATTGGTTTGGTGTGTTAGATCTGCAGTTAGACAATCTAGACAAAATGCCAGATTTACAGTGCATGATCTACAAGTCATCTACTGAGCTTAGCTTTACTTAGTGTGTATACCATAGTACTTGCCTCATGTGGCCATTATTACTAAATGGAATGGTAGCTATAAGCCATTTAGAACAATTCGTGCCCTATCAATCTGATTTGGCTCACAGTATTTTTAATAGAATAATCAAACTCTTCCTATCTCATGTCAAAATGGTACAAGAATGTATGTGTCATGAGTTACAGTAGTAGTAGTCGGAATGAAAAATTGTTTGCCTTCATGGTCTGGGTCTTAAAGTTGACCCGGAGTTTATATCTTTTTTTATGTGCTTCTGGATGAAGCCAGACTATTTTCTCATTCCAGCATGGATCACTTCTGCAGGCTCAGGCAAGTTAACTGATATCTCAGAACCACAATCTTATCTTCCGGTCTGTAAAATTAAGCTAATGATAGTAATTATATCTTTGAGAAGTTTTGAACATTGAATATCAATGCGTGTAAAATCCTTTGCATGGTAGAACTATAGGAATTCATTTAATAAATATGATTAAAATTGATTAGTAGGGCTGTATCATTATCATCATTACCATTCCTATCAGTCAATTGCATACTTTTTGGGGAAAAAAAAACAGATTTCTCTGTAGCATTTCTCTCCAGGCTTCCTTAACCTTTCCAAGTGTTTCAGCCAACCCAAACACTGAACTCCTAATGTAGCAGGCCAAGTGGTATAATTTTGTCCTGGGAAAGCAATGCCAGTGACCCAACATTTGGCTTTAAGTATTTTCAGGGAAATTCCCACTTCTGCCTCAGTACAGATTAATGCCTACTCTACTTTTTCTCTCTTGTTCTTTCCTTCCTTCCTCCTTTTTTCTCTCTTCCTCACCCCCCCTCTTTACCAACTATCATGCATGGTTTGAACACTCCCCTCTCATTTCTCTACAAGAAATCTTGCTTTCCTAGTTTGACCCCTCCTTGAGTTTCTCTGGGAAGACACACTCCCCTGTGACTTAATGCTACGGTAGGCATTATCATCCTATTCCACACCACAACAGAGGAAAATGTCCTTGACACCTCCTCTTTCTTCTTCCACATATTATTCTGACTCTTCAACAGATATTAATACCACAGCACTTAACTCCTAAGTAATCTGCTTGCATACAATGACTCTGCTTCTGAAAGCCCTCCTCGCTAGATGCAGTGGCAGGATGCTCATCTGCTTTGTCTCCTGCCCTGAATGTTCATTCTACATGACAGGACAAGTGCCCTGCCTCATGCTTTGTGAGATTACCTCTATGTTCATAATTTTGTGAGATCATTGTCTCCACAAAAATATCTATTTTCTTAAGCCAAAAATCAAGAGAATCCTTGAATTCCTATTGGTTAAACGTGAGATTTCACAGGAAAGCACTAAATCCTGTGTATCTTACTGTTTTATTTCTTAAAGACATGTTTATTTCTCTACTTCATTTCCCCTCATTTAAGACACCATATTTATTATTTGAATTCCTACAACAGTTTCTTCCTTGTTTTCCTGTTGTTAGGATTGTTTCATATCTTTCAAATTCACTTTCCACACAATAGCTAAAATGATCTTTCTAAAATATGCAGCCATAAGAAAGGTATGACCTTTCAAACTTCCCTTTAACTCTCTATCTGTCATCTATTATTACCTCCAATCTAAAACTCCAAATGTACGGGTGTCACATGATCGCTTCTGTCTCTCTGTGACGGATATTTGCTCTTCCTTATACATTTTTCCTTTGTTGTGTGACATTTCACACACAATATAACTTTCTTGATGAATAGGCTTCAATGAAATTTCAAAAATATAAATAAAGCATTCTCCATTCACCCAAGTCATAAATATGCTTGCTAGCATGCCCTATGACAACACTCGCCTGAATCACAACTGCCCATTTGCTCTGATGGACCTCTCTGTGTAAGTGTTTAACAAACAACAGGAGAACAGAACTTTCCGGCACTGTGGTGACCCCTGATCTGTATGTAACATGGATAGCAAAAACCCAGAGACAGATATTGGGGTTCAAGCTAAAGGCCAGAAAAGCAAAGAAGCCAAGCCAATAGCTCTACCCTCTACCAAGCTGCAATGGCAATCCTGTCTCCAGGAACTCTCAAAAGCAAAATGCCTTCCCTGTCTATCTATATGACCGTGGACAGCTTTGCATTGATTCCTAGTAGCTTTATTAGATCATAGACAATATATCACCACACTGCTCCACAAAGGAGAAAAAGAAGGCAGGAAGATAAAGATATGAATGAAAAAATTGAATCTCAACTCCCAAATGGGAAGAAGAGCTAGATACTCTAACTTCATAGTGAAGAAAACCTCCAAGGAACTAACTTAGGAATAGCTGCATAGGATTTCTTCCTGGAACACCCCTGCTGCTTGTATCACTGATAGATATGGATTTTCTATTCACTTTTAGTTTAATTGCCCAGCTTCTAGTTCCCAGAGAACAAGTAGCTTTGTAGTTGTATAAAGCTGAAATTTCAAGATAACTGTACGCAATATTAAATGCCATTTTGTTTGTCGCAAATATCATGAGGTGGTTTCCCTGCATTATTTGTGTTCTTTGATGCTTTACCCAACACAACAGCACTGTCCAAAGTCTGAACAAAATGTTCCAATTATCCTGTGCTTATGCCTCAAAAGGCTTGAGCTCTTACCTGCTAAATTGCAATTATAGTCTATTAGCATAAGTTTCTAACTTTGAATCACGGGTTGTTTTTTTTTCCTGTCTAAATTACAAAATTAGAGGAGAGGAAACCTAACAAAAAGTTGATGACAAAATAATTAGTATTCAATCATACTCCAGGAATTAAAACATACCTTCAGATATTGACCCTAGTTAGTTAGTGACTTCAGTGAAAAGTACTTGCAATAAACTATGACAATTCTGATGATGTTGGTGGCAATATGGTGATGATAAGTAACATTGTGTATATCCTCATAGTATGCTAGACAGCATGGTAAGCCTTTCCATTGTCCATCTTATTTAATAATCATGATATACCTATAGGATAAACATAATTATCATTATCATTATTTCCATTTATAGGTGAGAAAAATCAAACATTCAAAATGTTAATTAATGTCCCAAATGTCCTGAAGCTGTTGGAATGGGCATGCAAGAATTCATGTTCCACTTATTTAAACAGAAAATATTCAAAGTTTGCACACTTACACACAATTCAATTTTGCATACAAATTATTCATTTGTATTACTTGAGTTAAAAGTTTTCTTCAGTCTTTTCCAAACGATGTAATAGTTCTCTGATTTGTCTAAAATATAATATTACCAAATTTAGTGGTTTATTGCCATGTTTGACAGGAATAATTAAGCAAATCATTTGGGACATAGTAGGCACTCAACAAAGCCAGATTTCAATTCTATGAGACCTTAAAAACTAGAAATTCATTTTGGAAGTTACCCTATATGGACCTGAATATTCTTTAAGGTGGTGTCGAAGACAAAGAGAAGCTGGTTCTCTATCATTCCTTAAGACAGCTTATCATAAAAACTAACAAGCCACATATACATTATTACCATAGACAATTTCTGAAAACAGAAAAGGGGTAAGACTGGCTTTGTTTGCCTGGTTTATAATTGCCTATAACAATCTATTTCTTCTGCTGCTTTTCATATTTATTCACAGGATAGCACAGAAAGCTACACATAGATAAGTTCCTACCAAAGCAGCATTAATTCTGTGACAGTTCTTAAAATTAGATTTCTAGGCCTTTTTCTTTTTCTGCTCTAAGCTCATATGCAATGGTGTAGCTGAGTGTGTTTTATACTATATGTGCAAAAGATGCATGCAGAGAGAGAGAGAGAGTGGAAGATAGGGCAAGAGAGTGGGATAGAAAGAAAGGAAGAGGGAGAGCGACCAAGCAAGAAGCGAATGATTAATGCATAATCATATCTCTTGTTTGTTCAGTTTGGTTAGGTTTTTGGATGCCCATATGATATTACAGCATAAGAAAAACTGGGTCATTCTTTTATCATTTTCATCATAAATTGTCATTATAAGTCTGGAATTCACTAGTTTCTATTTCGTTTCATCATTGGACTGTTTCCACATAGATATAGGATTGATTGTAAAATATTATAAACTGTGGAAAAAGTAGTAATACTCATCTCCACTGTTCATGCATTCAAGACACTTAAGTCACTACTTCTGATCAATAAAATACTCTCCCAGAGAAAGTGACATGTATCACTGTTAGTTGATGCAATTAAAACTCATCCCTCATTCCCATTATCACATTATCTACAAATTTTATTGTACCAGCTTTGTTTTACCAGAAATACAGACAAAGAAAATGTTGCAGCTCTTTAACTGAATGCTTAATCACAATGGAGCCATTATCATCACTGGAGAACTGCTTAGCAGCAGTATAAAGAAATAATTAGCCTTGTTCTATGCCAATAGTGAATTATCTGAAATAAGAATCAAGAAAACAATTTCATTTTCAATAGTAAAACAGACAGAGAAACAAACCTAGGGACATAATTTAATAGAACTCTAGGTGTCTCTAAAATGAAAATCAAAAAGACATTGGTGATAGATATTAAGAAGAAAAGGAAACTTGGATATATATTACCAAAATATCTATACTAGCCAAAGTAATTGATAGGTTCAGTGAAATTTGCATTAAAATACCAATGACATTTTTCATGGTATCAGAAAATATATCTAAAATGCAATCACACACACGCATACACACACACAAAAGAAATCTCTATCAAAGAGCAAAGAGAGCAAATCAAGAGACATTACACTACCTGAATTCTAAATATACTGCAAAACTTTAAGGAAGACAACACAGTCTTTTCCTTGAGAGACTAGCGTGGTGGAACAGAATAGAGAGCAGAGAAGTGAATTCACATTTTTACAGTCTGCTGACTTTGATGAGACTACTCAATGGAGAAAGGTTACTCATTTTAATAACCAGTGTTGGCA
The DNA here is from genome assembly GCF_017639785.1 of Mesocricetus auratus. Taxonomy (NCBI): domain Eukaryota; kingdom Metazoa; phylum Chordata; class Mammalia; order Rodentia; family Cricetidae; genus Mesocricetus; species Mesocricetus auratus. The sequence continues at coordinate 12,376,422 of NW_024429182.1, forward strand.
AAATAGTTATCCAAATACAGAGTGAAGTTCATCTATCAGCTGGCTAGTTACAAAACTCTCAACTCAAAGTTGAATAAAGCATAAATATAAAACATGAAACTACCAGAAGAAAAACATAAAGGAAATGAATCAGGATACTCGAATTGGCAATAATTTTTCTTTTAAGACCTAAAAAATATACAAAGAAAAAGTAATTAGCAGTTTATCAAGATTTTATGCTATACTAACAATCCATAAATTATGGACAATACAATTTTAAAGGGCCATTTGAGCTAGGTTAATATTGCTTATATCAAGTGGCCAATGGATGTATGAAAAATATTCAATATAATGAATCAAAATAAAATGATATTTCCCTCTACTGAGATATTGTCATACATAATGATTGCAGATGTTGGCAAGAATGCCAAGAGAGGTGAACATCTATACGTTTTGTGGGGGAATGTAAATATTTACAGTTAGTATGGAAACAGTATTGAAGATTCCTCAAAAGTTAATATAACTATCAGAAGACCCAGCAAACTCACTGCTGATCCTAGATCCCAAGAAAAGGAAACCAACTTGCAAAGGAAACATTTGTACTTCCACAGTTATTACTGTGTTATTCAGGGTTTCCCAGAATTAGAAACAACCTAATATCCATCAAATCAAGGATGGCTAAAGAAAGTAGGAGCAGATGAACACAGAATACAATCCCATGACCAAAATCTTGTCATTGACGCGTGCTTGGAACAACACTATATTAAATGAAGCTATCTAGGCAAAGAAAAGCAAGAACTATCTGTTCTTACTCATAAGTAATCGATCACATTGAAACGAAGAATGAAAGATTCAGACAGCATGATCATTAGTTAATATTAGTTATAGTTAGGTAGGAGTAAAAGATTCTCATGTGCTTTTCAAAGGTAGAGAAGATGATAATAAGCTATCTATCAAAAATGTTATATAATTGTATGGTACCCAATTAATATACATAATTTCATGCATTATTTACAAAATAAAGCAAATTCAGATTTCAAAAGAAGTGACTGTGACATGTGAACCTAATGACTTGGAGTTCTGTTATGGCAATATAATCTATTCTAACAACTTAAATTAAAAACATCAGCTCAGTATTTTACAAATCCTTGAACTTTAGAATGTCTTTCAAAATAGCTTTGGCTACATCTTAGATAGGGTGCTTACAGACTTGCTTCAGTACCCTGATAACTCTTGAACAGCTACAGTTGAGTTATCTATCTAGTTTTGCCAATATTCATATCCAGGAAAGTTTTAAAGGATCAGCCTGGACAGGGCACCACAATGGAGTGTAAGGGAGAAGAATAGCAGGGAGAGGAAGAGTTCCCCAAAACATACTGTGTTTATTCGGTGAGAACTGAAGGTTGCTGGAGTCTACCAGTGGCTTACATGGAATAATAAAGCTTTAAAAATGTTTTGCCATTTTTATTTTCAGTTTTAAATTCTCAAACAGTTAAACAGGTATTGGTGCGGCATATTTTTGAGCAAATGAATTTGAGTGGATTTTTCTCCCCACTGATTTTTTTACCCTCTTACTTCTGTGGTTCCCCTTACAACCTCCTCAGCAGTTTCCTCTCTGCTTTCCTGTTAGGTGATCTTTTGCTCAGCTCTGCCCACTTCCTGAACATCTACTTTTAACCTTTTGGTCTCCTTTCTAATCTTTTTAGGCGTCATCCACATTTATACTCTTTTGTATATATACACACATAGGCAAATAATCTTGCTTTTAACAATGTTTTTGGAAGAAGTTATGCACTTGTTCCTTCTGGAGTGTTTAATTGGCAAGCTATTTGGCTTTTTGTTGTCATCAACTGCATGGCTAAGAGAACCCAAATATGGTGTTATGAAAGTTGTCAAATTTTAAGAGATAAAGACTTTGTATTCTACATTGTTCTGTCACCTATATGTAATCCTCATCTTGTATTCAATGAACCCAAACAGAGAACTCGCTAACTAAAATATTCTGTGGATAGACACTACAGTTAGCAAAGCCTAGGGAAAATGCACTTAGTCTGAGGGGAATGTGGAATAAACAGTAAAGATGGCTTTTAAAAGTAAGAAAGCTGAAAGAGAAAGAACATAGCCCCTGGGGTGGATATGGAGCTATTGAAGAGACTAGTAGACTTAGAGTTGAGGGACCAAACATTCCAATCTCAATGAACAACATAAGAAAAGAAATGTGCTGAGTGATGAGTAACCAGGACCAGAGCACTAAGGCAGAGTCTTAGCAGGAGACAGATTGTAGGCTGGAAGAAACAGTGACTCTGAGAATTTACAGGCATCTGGAAGGATCCTGAAGATCTTGGATCCTGAAGAGGCTTGTTTGTAAGACAGATTTTTCTGAGATCCCTTTCAGACCTCTCCCAAAGTTAAGTGAAGCAATTCAGCATTTTTTAAAATGCATTTTGTCATAAAACTTTTTAAATAATAGATTTTCAACTTCTATCTCCAAAAATTATGATTCCTAACAATAGCAACACTATTGCTATAAAGTAGGAGCGAAAATAAGTGTATGGTTGGCATTCACCACAACATGTTGTAAATGGAGCATCTCTTGTTAGCATTTATACTCAGGCTGTTGCTGTAAGGTCATTGATTCTGTTGGGGTTTATTTTGCACTTTATTATGTATTATACTAACTACATTCTAAGATGCTGTAGGTATGTCAGTGCCTTATGTACACTGTCCCATCTGCAGTACCTGAACTACCAGTTCAGGGGCCAGCTGCACTGCAAGCCATGGTGTAAGAAATAAAGAAAATATATACATAAGTAGAAAAAGGTAAAAGTCCAGAGGCAAAAGGTATAGGGGCTAATTTAAGAAAAGCTTGTTAGAAACAAGTGAAGCCAAGGCCAGACACTCATAAAAAAGAATAAGTTTTTGTGTATTTATTTGAGAGCTGGGTGGTGAGTAAAGAATAAAAAAAGTTAAACACACACACACACACACACACACACACACACACACACACACACACACACAATCCAATATGGGAAATAGGTTCCTAAGAGTCAAACAAGCATTGGGAATGGCCTCTATTCCATTGTTTGGAGTCCCACAAGTAGACCAACCTACACAATTGTCACATATATGTAGAAGGCTTATGTTGGTCCCATGCAGGCTCCCTAGTTTTTGGCTCGAACTCTGTGAGTTCCTATGAGCTGGATTAGAAACTCTGTAGGTTTTCTTGTGGTGTCCTTGACACTTCTGGCTCCTACAATCCTTCCTCCCTATCTTCAACAGATTTCCCTGAGCTCAGCCTGTTTGGCTATGGGTTTTTACATATGTTTCCAGCTTTTACTGAATGAAAGCTCTCTGATGACTTGCTATTTGTGAATGACTGGACTGTAATAAAATAGTTTATCAGTACCTCACTTAGTGATTCCTTAAATAAAATATTTACAGAATATCTGTTACTCGCACAAAATGTTCTCAGCACTTCCCTTCTCCCAGATTTTATAAATGTAAAATACATTCTTGAGAGTATAAGGAAAGTGTCTGCATTAGCAAGGAAGAAGGAGAGGTCCATTTTTAAAATACATGTGCTTAGACTAAGTGCAGAGGTTGTTCAACTAGTTTGCAGGGAACATATACACACCAGTGATGTGCTCTGCCCTCTGAACCCATTCCAATCTTTTCTCATGGAACACACTGTGGAAAAATTAACCATTTACCAAAAGGAGCCAAGGAGTTTCAAAAGCTTTCTTGTCAATTATAAGAGGGAATTGCATTTGCATTATGCCAGCGTCAAATCCCAGGTTTGTAAAAGCTTCATATTGTACCTTTTAAGGACTTGGAGTGTGGAGTAGGTTACTACTGATAAGCCTGCCAGGAAAAATTATCATGCCAATTTCACCGGACTTGCTCATACCCCTCAAGCCTGGTTGTTGCAAAATAGAAAAAAAACAAATAAAACACTGCTTTACACTGCACTGTTTATACTACTGGGGCTTCCTTGGAAACCACACCGACCCTGAGATGACTGAAAATTTGGAGTAAAAGCTTGGAGATAGCTCATAAATTGGATTTAAATGAGATGTCTAATGTGAGGCCACTTGAACATAACATAAAGAGCTTTTCCCTGAATTCAAAAACAAAAATCAGGGAAATGTGTCAGGTTCTACAAGAGCCAGCTCTATGTGGGAAAGTGAAAAGAAGTGTTTTGTTTTTACTGAGAGGGCTTTTATGTTACTCAAGAATAGAAGGTGACGATCTGATGTCAGAGATACTTCAACAAGGAAGTCATCGGTTGTTTACAAGAAATCTCAAACTCTTCTTGATGAAGCCTCACTTGTTATATCTGAGTGACAGTGTTATCTCATCAAATCATGGTTTCCTTGGCCTGCGTTACTAGGCAATGGTTCAGGTCTGTGTTAGGTATTTTCAGCTTCTTGGCCTCTTATTCAAGGGGCTGAAATAAAGGCTCAGAAAGATTAAAAATTGCTTTAGATATTGATTTATATTGTATATCCGTCTTGTCCATACTTTGTTTTAATATCAATGTGCAATTGTGTGCCTCTCTTTTTGGAGGTGGATAGAATGCATTCACATTTCTCTTTTCCTTTCCTCCTATGGTTTCATCTTTTATCTATTTCCTCTTCCTTTTATCTATTTGATTTTTTAAGATAGGTATGGCCAACCAGGGGACCTTAAACTCATGATCTTCCTGTCTCAGTGGTCAGAATTCTGGGATTACAGAGTCATGTGACCATATCTGGCAATGACATTCGTTTTTATCAAGGCTCTGCTGCTATTGCCCTGATTTCTTCTATACCATTAATTTAGCCCACAAATACATGATTCTGGGCCATGATGAGAAAATGACAATAGTTTCACTTATTAAAAGTAAAACAGCAACAATGTTTCTCCTTTAGATGATTTTTAAGTGTTCTATAGACAAAAGCTTGTGAATACCTAGGTGAGGAAGGGAAGTTCAGGGAAAAGCTTAATGGGCCTATCTGGACAAGACTGGTTTAGAGTGTGTTCTGTGTGTGAAGTGTCAGAAATATAGGCAGTCTATTTATGTCTTTTCGTAACATTGGAAGTTAGTAAATAACAATAAATTTGCAAGGTAAATTGGTCACAATGACAGAAGCTTGTCATATATTTTCCTACCTCAGCATACTGGCCAAGGCACATGCAGGTTCTCAGTATTGACTCTGATATCTTATAGAATACAGTAGCTATGTCCATATATCTGCATGGGTGTATTAGGTTTGTAGACTGAATACAAGTTAAGGAGGCTGTATCTGTGTTCAAAAGGTTGCATAAATACACTTAGAGGAAGACTGTATTGATTGTGAGCCAGGCCAGTACTGACAGGAAGCTGCTGCTATAGCTGCTAAAGTCAGGGTTTCAGATTGAAGCTATTGATTCTGCTACAGGGCTAGACTTCATGAGCAGGAAACAAGAGGTTTGGGGCCAGGTAGACAAACAGATAGATATGTAGACAATTGAGCAGGCCATGTTGAGTGTGGACTGAACCGACCTGAAGTTTCAGGGACAGTTGGGGAATACTCTACTTGTCAGCTTGTCAGATCTTGACACACTCACCAGGTGCCATATGAGAGCATGGTGTAGGGCCAGGCCATAAGAATGTTAGGTGCCCATCACTCAATGGGGTCTAAACAAGGGAGTCATTTCTTTCATAGCTCTCCTGTGTCTGATAGGTCCTTAGACCTGATTTCCCTAATATGATTTTAATACACTAATGAGCTCCTTGTGTTGACATATTATTTATGATCTATTAAAGCTTGCCTGAGGATTTAGAAAGTAAAGTCAGTCTCAAGCTATAGAGATCAGGCAGGGGTGGTACACACCTTTAATCCTACCACTTGGGAGGCAGAATTAGGTTGATCTCTGTTAATTCAAGGCCACACTGAGCAACAAGAAATATATCCAGTCCTAAAGAGAAGCAGCTTACACAAAGATGATCTCAGCACTTGAGATCACATGCTCAGGACTCATGAGAGGTATTTAAGACAGGAACAGGGTCTCAGAGCTGGCATTCATTCTCTAGCCACATTGAGGATAGGAAGACATTGAAGTCTGAGTGAATCTGAAGAACAGTGAAGTCTGGAGCAGTTTGAGGACTGACCCTTTGGTCTGAGCTGAGGTAGAAGTAAGAGCTAGTAGCTGGCCCCTTTGTTTTTCCGATCTTCAGCTTGAAGCTTGGACCCCAATATCTGTCTCTGGGTTCTTTATTTTTTGTGTTACAGTTCCTGATGTCTCAACTGTAGAGTGGTTCCCTTCCTACTACCAAGAATAAGTTATTTATATCTGCTCTGGATGAGAAGTGGCAGACAAGACACAGTTTGTATGTCCACTCAGGGACTGCAGCTACCCTCCGCCATTAACTAGCAGAATTAAAAACTGCTGTAATGAAGTCTCCTATAATGAGGCACGTTCGGAAAATTCACTCTTCTATTCAATAGGGAATGACTTAGACTATGGCATAGACTGGTCTCTATATGTGGAACTTGTATAGAGAAATCTACCAGTGACTAAAGTCAGGTGTCTGGTAGCAAATAACATGTGAACAGATGTTTATGTAATTCAAGCTTGTTAATCAAACCTGAGAAACATCTGTGGTATGTCCTGTAGAAACAGCCCCATCCCTGAACCCTCTAAAAGGAATCAATAACATTACTCAGGGTTCTTGAGGCCTTCTTCATTCAGTGGCCGAATTATACACTTAAGTATGGTTTTTTTATTCCATATGTCCACTTTGCTTCTAATAATCTCTTTGGGATTGCCAGGCCACAAATAATAACATGGAGACTTACTATAAATTATAAAAATTTGGCCTTAGCTTAGGCTTCTTTTTGTGTGTAAATTTTTTTGTTTAAATTAGAAACAATCTTATTTTACATATCAATCCCAGTTCCCTCTCCCTCCCATCCTCCCAAACTCCCCACCAAACCCCATCCTATCCCTTTCTGCTTCCCAGGGAGGGTCAGGTCTTCCATGGAGGATCATCAATGTCTGTCACATCAATTGGGGCAGGGCCTAGGCCCTCCTCCGAGTGTGTCCATGCTGAGAGAGTATCCTTCTATGGGAAATGGGCTCCCAAAGTTCATTCGTACACTAGGGATAAATACCATTCCACTACCAGAGGCCTCAGAGACTGCCAAGACCAAATCTGCTTCTATTAATCTGAATTCTATCTCATGATTGATTACCTTTCCTCTGTCCCATATGCTTGATTTGTTACAAATCCTGTTGGCATCTCCTGGGCACCCAAATTTATCCTTCTTAGTTCCTCTCTCTCTCTCTCTCTCTCTCTCTCTCTCTCTCTCTCTCTCTCTCTCTCTCTCTCTCTCTCTGCCTGGAAATCCTACCTATCCTCTCCTGCCTAGCTACTGGCCATTCAGGTTTTTATTACACCAATTTGAAGACACCTTAGGCAGAGAAACATCTTTACAGTGTAAAGGAATAGTTTGAAACAACACCCTACCATTTCCTATGAGGGAATATCCACAGGCTACAGCATCAATGATGACGGCCTCATAAAGGCAGGCAGAGCTGACAGCCTGATGACTGTGGTGGTTTGGATCCCTTACAACATAGAGCGATCAAAGTATTCAATAGGAAGCAACCTTCTACTAAGTGAACCATACCTCTCTACTCCAACTGCTAGTACAACAACAACAACACACACACAAATGGGAAAGAGAGAGAGAAACAGAGAGACAGAGACAGAGACAGAGACAGAGACAGAGAGAGCTTTCTATTCTCCTGCCTTCTATCTTAGGTGTGATGTATTCCCATCACTGCATTTTCTCTCTCCTTTCTGATTAAAAGAGTAGCAATACCGGTGCTTTAAGAAAAAGTGACTTCTAAAGAGTATATTGTTCTTCTTTGCATTGTTTCTTCTGCTTTTTCAGCAAATTAAGTGTTGACCTTCAACTTCTGCCACAGGCAAGCCTGGCCTGCTGTCTCACCAGGTTTTATTGATTGTGCCTGCCATCTTGGTGAAGAAAGATGGTCTCAGAGTAAGAATTTCCAGGCAGAATAGAAACCTTCTTTAAGGATCCTGCGCATCATATTGTGAAGCCCTTTGCTAAGGGAGCTACTCAGCAAAATATCCCAGCCTCACTCTCACATTTAACACTCTCTAGAGTCTGATGCAGAGCTGAAAAAAGTGGGCAGAACTGCGCAATGAGCTCATTCTATCGTTGTCATCTGAAAGGCGTCAGGGTACACATAGAACCCTAAAGAGAAAGAAATGTGCCTGTAGTTTGTATGATTTCACGAGTCTGACAACAATGAGAAACTCGGGTTTTCAAGCTCTTAGGTGAGCTGCCGACTCCTTCTGTTAAAGAAAACACATGCATCCCCCCACACACAGATACCTTCTTTTCACTATAATAGGGCCAGAAAAATAAGGCATTCCTTATATCTTAAAGGAAAAAGAATAATTTAACTTTTGTGCAATAGAAAAATAAAGGCATTTAATTTGTATCTCATCAGTGGGAAAGAGAGTAAGATATATTATGTTCCTATCTTAGTGAAAATGTAAATGAATCAAAATTTGACTTTTCATTGAAAACAGCATTATTATGAGCATGATTTTTGTGTATCTTTTAGGGAAATGCTAGGTTTTTTTCTGACTGCCATCTCATTTGTGAGATAATAAGAAAGTTAACTTGAAACAAGTACATGATCATTTTATGCTTTTAACAATTTTGCTCTATCATATTGAAACATTAAAAAAAACTTTAGGTTGGGATGTAACCATTGGGCTCTCACATGTGAGAAACTCCACTCTAGAATGTATTCACAGGTGAATGGAAGAAATAGGATAGCTAGGTCTGCTCTAACTGATCTTAGACAAGTGTCTTATTCTGGGCCACAGTTTCTATAGCTATAAGAAAGTTGACCACACAGAGAGTCAATGAAATTCAGTTATGATCATTTTATTTAGCATTTGTTCAGATTGCTTGGCATACCATAATTATGCATCCTTATGAGGAAAAGTGTGATATTTAGATACATGTATGCATTGTTTAACAATCCAGTGAGGACAATCAAAGTACTCACAGCCATTGCTGTGACATTTCTTTGAGGTGACAGCATTCATTTAGAATGGCACAAATACGAGCACACAGGCATAGGAAACTTGGACTCAGAGTCCCATGTTTTTGGCTGACTCTGGGAAACAATCCTAAAGTCAAATGTCAAGTGCTTTTATAGGCAAACTTCCTCTCCATCATCCAAAACATGAGTACCACTTCTGTCGTTTTCTCTTGCTCTCTCCCTGGCAGCCTTACTAATAGAACTCAAACCTCCCTTTCTGTCTGCACCAATACACCAAACTGTTTGTAAATGCACATCAAGTGCCTCTTTTATGCAAGGCACACTTTTAGGAGTTGACTTTTCTAGCACAGAGGGATAAAAGTTGAGTTATTCCAACTGAACTTACAGACTCCAAAGTTGTTTGCAGCTCACTTTTCACAAACAATTAAAAACACAGATGACCCTCCTACCATATGAACCCTGCTCCTCCTGTGATTAACAGTCCAATTAACAAGGCTGGTTTAGCACTTGTACTAGAATTACTTACAGGTGCAAATATTCTTGAAGATAATTATAAGCTGGCTCCATTTTTGCCTTGTCAGGAACAATCATAAAAATGTGTTTTTAAGTTCCACTTACACTACCATCTGGGGCAGAATATTGTTACCTCAGCTCCCATGGTATTCAGAACTAAAAACAAAAGATTTTAAAAACATCCAACCCAAACATTTTTCTTGTTTTTATTTAAATGGTTTTCAGAAATTTCCTACCAATTATAGTATTTGTAAGCTTTGTGTTTCTGCTCCAACCCTGCCTGTAAAAAGATGTATATCAGGTTGTATAACACCTCAGATACTGAATTTGTTTTCCATTCAAATGTTTGAATTTCTTTGTTTACCAATCATTTGGCACATAAGACTTGCAAATCACTTTACAATAATTAATTTGTTGAAAAAGAACGCATGTGGATATTTTGGTATTCAGGTTAAATCATAAACTGCCATTTACTTCAAAAATGTATAAATACGTGTTGCCAACTTTGTTTCTTAAGTATGGCAACAGTGAATTTTTCAAGCATATTTTTGCGTATAGATTTATCATTACACTTCTAATTATGTCCAATAATAATCAATATTTTCAATTTATTAATTTCTTGGTTAGCAGACATAGACCTAAAATAGTTTATGACCCTCCACTACGTGATTTAGATATAACAAACACTTAAGAATTTTTCAGAATGTTAAATAAATGAGAGATTCATTGATATTTCTAATAAAAGTTTATGGGCTCTTATTTCACATTTCTGAACTAGCATTCTTGTTCAGGAACAATGTTTCCTATCCACACACTTCTGCCTCCTTTCTTTCTCCTGGAAGCATATGGAAACTTTAATTCAATTGCACTACATACATAAGTATTAAGGTAACTTATCTTAGGACAGGAGAAAATAACTATTTAGTATTAGTTGGGTACTGATATATTGTACACATCAATAACTGAGTACATATATTCATGTTTTTCCAAAGACATAAATGTTTCAAAGATAAAAGAAATAATAGTAGTATATATAATATCTTTAAAATTGAAAAATGATCACCCCCCCAAGAGAGATGAAAAGACTATTAAGAATCATCTATTCTCTATGACAGACTTTGAAGATCCCTCATGGAAGGCCACATCTTCCCTGGGGAGCACAAAGGGGATGGGATAGGGGGTCAGTGGGGGGTAGGGGAGGAGGGGAGGGAACCGTTATTGATATATAAAACAAGTTTGTTTCTAATTTAGTGATATATAATTTTTATTATAATTATATAAATAACTTGGACACCAACCCAGCCACATCCCCTTGACCTCCAATCTGTCCTGCCTGCAAGTTGCGCTGATGCAAGATGATGCAGGATTTGTGGAAATGGCAAGCCAATGTTTGATTTAACTTAAAATCCATTCCAAGGAGTGGGAACCTGTAGAGTGTAGCCTTCCCTGCCATCTGCCTGGGCCCTGCCGCAGTTGCAGTCCCAAAAAGCACACAAGACACTGTATTAATTATGAAGCTGTTGGCTGTTTGCATATTTCTTACTGGCTAGTTCTGACTTAAGTATTTAACCCATAATTGTTAACCTAAGTATTTTTCTTACTGGAGAAAGGGGTCTGGACCTCTTTCTCCTCTGGAGTCTACATCATGACTCCTCTGTTTCTCTCTTTCCAAGAATCCTCCTCAACTCCTAGTCCCACCTATCTTACATCCCTATTGGCCAAAAGTGCTTTATTGGCATATACATAGGACTTCCCCATCATCTCCTCTTTTTTGTCTAAATAAAAAGGTTTTAACTTTAACATAGTCAAATTATATATAATAGAACAGTTATCAAGTAAGAACATAGTTACAATATTTTGTTCATTGACATTTAGTAAGGTTTAAAGAAGATATCATCTATCCTATTTTTGTGAGTCTAAAGTCTTATATATAACTTATCTTTTATCATAACTAAGGAAAACTATGATTATAACTATCTGTCTTCAACTCCATCAAAGACCATAGAAGCATAATAAATAAACACTACAATTGACAGAGACATCTTGATGCATGGACAGTCACCCAAAGTTCCTCTGTAATGCTGGGGCATCCATCTTCAGCCCATAGGCCACAATGAGTCCAGAAGACTTCTCAGCAAAGCAGGAAATTTAAAACAGTCCATCTTCATTTGTAGTGTGTCATTCATTTTTCTGTGTCCTGCAGAAAGTCTGGCAGACTCTTCCATGGAGCAGGAACCCTGTAGGACTGTTTGAGTCCAGCAGTCACTTTCCTGTGGGTCCTGCATGTCCAGTTTATACAGCAAATGTCAAGCAGTCCAGGCAAGAGCATTTCTTGCTCAAATGGCTAATCTTGCCATGTTGAAAGCAAACTCTATAACGAGTTTCTTCAACGCCCATCTTCCCCTCAGACATAATTGGTGCTGCCAGGACAGACATTTCTCATTGTCAAGAAAAACCCTAAACCATTTTAAATGCCCTTTTCTGAAGGTCATTGAAAGGTTTGAAGACTATCTCAAATATATCTCTGTATATCTAGAAACCCTAACTAACCTAAATGTAAGTTTTGACTATTATAAGTAACTGCCTATAGTCTTTATTTAATTATGCATTATGTTTTAAAACATTAGTATAAACACAATACTTAAGCAAGAGAAGAAATATACACATCACAAAATTGACCTTGAATTTGTATCAATAAATGAAAAACCATACCAATACAAAGTATTCATTTCCACACCATAATACCCCTTTTACCATTAAAAAGAGATTGGTTGTAATCATTAACCAATTATAAGCAACCCCATTCAAATGAAAACAAAGATTTATAAACAATATGGGAATTTGTATGTTGCTCATTCCAAACCACTTCCTGCTGGATGGGGGCGCTGTTCATAGCATAGGGATCATAACAAAACAGAAAACTGTAGAAGTCCTTATTTTTGTGGTCTGTAAGGCTGCATCATCTTAGCTGTCTTAATTGTTGGAACACCTGGCTCACTGCTTCCGGGTTCATCAAACCACAGAAGCCTGGAAGGAATCTACAGCTTATATTTAAAGTTAGAGGTCAAGGCATTTTTGAAATGTATAAGTTGGATTAATTCAGCAGCATTTATAACCAAGTATATTTCAGTAGTATTTCCTTCCTTAGCCACTGAACAACTGAAAAACAATAGTATACAGTATCCAGACTTTCTGTGTATTTTCCATCTTTACATGGCTTATATTACTCTATTTCTTTTACTTTTATTTATTTATTTATTTATTTCTCTGAGACAGGGTTTCTCTGGAAATCCACCTGCCTCTGCCTCTGGAGAAAATCCTACCTGCGTGTGTCACCACAGCCGACTTCTCTATTTATTTACCACTATGCCGTTTCTTTTTGTCTCTCAATCCTACATATACTTTTAAACACACTGTAAACCTTTAGAGGTTTTCCTTCATCTGAATCTGACTTTACTGTAAATCTTTATGTTTTTCTGGCCAAGTGTCTTACCTGCTAAAAACCACGGCTGTTTAAATTGCAGTTTTTCCAAGATGGAGGACATAAGTTTGACTCTAGCTCATCGCCTCAGTCTATGCTGACATCCAGCAAAAGGTGCCAGCTTGGAGATGTGGTCACTGCCACATCCAACTGTATGTACACACCTTTCAATCGGTAGCAGAGCCTCTTAAAAGAACCTTGCTGATCTCCAAAATTTACAAAGACCTCATGAAGCAAGTCTCCAAAAATACCAAAGGAACCAATTAAAAAGTGGGCTACAGAACTAAACCGAGAAGAGTCTAAAATGGCTGAGAGGAACTTGAGAAAGTGATCAACATCCTTAGCCATCCGGGAAATGCAAATTAAAACAACTCTGAGATACCATCTCACTCCTACCAGAATGGCTAAAATCAAAAACACCAATGGCAATTTATGTTGGAGAGGTTGTGGTGAAAGGGGAACACTCCTCCACTGCTGGTGGGAATGACAATTTGTACAGCCACTTTGGAAATCAGTATGGAGATTCCTCAGAAAAATGGGAATAAACCTACCACAAGACCCAGCAACTCCACTCTTAGGTATATATCCAAAAGACACCCATTCATACAACAAGGATGTCTGTTCCACTATGTTCATAGCAGCATTATTTGTAATAGCCAGAACTTGGAAGCAACCTAGATGCCCCTCAACCGAAGAGTAGCTAGAGAAAATGTGGTATATTTACAAAATGGAGTACTATTCAGCAGAAAAAAACAATAGAATCCTGAGATTTGCAGCCAATGGATGACACTAGAAGAAACCATCCTGAGTGAGGTAACAAAGTCACAAAAAGAGAAACATGGCATGTACTCTCTCATATATGGATTTTAGACATAGATCTGGGGAGTGCCAGCCTACAACTCCATGGCCAGAGAATCTGGGAAACAGAGCCTTCATTCAGTGGCTGATGGAAGCAGAGGCAGATTCCCACGGCTAAGCACTGAGCTGAACTCAAGAAAGCCAGTGACAGAGAGGGAGAACTGATGACCAAAGGGGTTAAGACTGAGCTGGTTTAACCCCCAGAAACAGTTGACCTGACAAGGGTTAGCTCTTGAATCCCAGGCTGATGGCTGGGAATCCAGCATGGGACTGATCAAGACCCCCTGAGTGTGGGTGTCAGTGAGGATGCCTAGGTAATCTACTGAGCCTTGGGTAGTAGATCAGTATTTATCCTGAGTATACAAATGGACTTTGGACTCCCATCCAACAATGAGAAATGCACTCTCACCCTGAACTCTTGGGGGAGGGTCTAGGCCCTGCCCTGGATGAAATGACAGACTATGGACACCCCCATGGAGGGCCTCACCCTCCCTGGGATAATGAGGGGATATTGGGGGGTTTGGTGGGAGGGCATGGGAGAAAGGGAGGGAAACAGAGAGGGACCTGGAATTGACTTCCCAGGAGCCCATGCCCTATACTTCCTGGATTGCCAGGAACCAGAGACTGGATAACCCATAGACTTAGGGTAGATATAACATGACTGGGAAAACAAATCAGTGAAATGATTCCTGATGATATTCTGCTACCTTCATAGATCGGCTCCTTATCCTGTCATCATCTGAGAGGCTTCCTCCGGCAGCAGACAAGAGTGGTGCAGAGACCCATAGTCAGATATGACTTAGAGTTTAAATCGAAGATTCTATAGGGTCTCTCCCCTTGGGAGATAGTTGAATTTTGAGGACGAGTCAGAGGAAATGCTGTAGGAGCCAGATAAGATGAAGGACACCAGAAGATATTGGCCCACTGAATCAACTAAGCAGGGCTCACAGAGACTGAAACAGCATAAATCTGTACCAGGTCCTCTGTTTATAGGTTATGACTTTTAGAGTTGGTTTTGTGGGAATTCCTAACGGTGGGAGTGGGAATGTCCCTAATTCTATTGTCTGTTCTTGAGACTCTATTCCTGCCTTTTGGTTCCTTGTCTGGTCTTGAGGGTTTTTACCTAGTCTTCTTTCAATTTGTTTTATTTTGTTCAGTTGTCCTCTCTTGCAGACGTGCTCTTTCTTGAAGAGAAAGCTAAATGGGAATGGATGTGGAGGAGAGGGGAAGTGGGGGTAGCTAGAAGGAGTGGAGGGAGGGAAAACTGTGATAGGGATGTATTTTATGAGAGAAGGATCTATTTTCAAAAATTAATAAAAAATCATGTGAAGAGGCCTAGGGAATCTATTGAGCCTTGGGCAGCAGATCAGTACCCATCCCAAGTATACACACGGACTTTGGACTCCAATAGAACAATGTGAGGTGCACTCTCACCCAGAACTCTTGGGAAAGGGTCTAGGCCCTGCCCTATATGAAATGACACACTATGGACACCCCCATGGAGGGCCTCACCCTCCCTGGAGAAATGAGAGGATAACGGGGGGGAGGGGAGGGCACGGGAGGAAGGGAGGGAATGGGAGAGGGACCTGGAACTGACTTGTGAAGCAACCTTGATTCTTATCTAAATTTAAACTGGAAAATAAAATTAAAAAAAAATCATGATAACATCAGGACTAAACAATTACACATGTATAAGCTATCTAGAAAATTATAAGTAAGAACAAAATGGTACATTTTAACAATCGAAAGGAATGTTTAGGGAAGATATTCAAAGTAGATGAGAAGCCTGGGCATTTGAATTCAAGGGCAGCATTGAGATATTTGATCTCTGAGCTTAATCCTTTCTTCTACCCAAGGGCCAGGTAGCTTTATAAGAGACTTTGAATTGTCACCAAGATGAGATAATTCTTGTCTCACTTACTTTATAAGAACTAAGTTAAATTCAAAGCATGTGTTAGTTACTTTTCTGTTGCTGTAACAAAGCACCACAACCAAGGCAGTTTATGCATGAAATAGCTTATTTTGCCTTCCTGTTTCAGAAGGTTAGAATTACAGTGGTAGAGACATCACAGCAGCAGGCACAGGAAGCTGAGCGCTCACATCTTGACCAGTAAGCAAAAAAGCAGAGGAAGGGCATGCGCCTGGAATGGGGCAAGGCTTATCCTCTCAAAGCCCACTCTTACTCCCACCAGCCAGGAGGTCCCACCTGATTCTCCCCAAACAGTGCCACCAACTGGAAACCAAGTTTTCAAATGTCTAAGACTTTGGGGAATATTTTTTATTCAAACCATTACAAAAAGAATTTGGCTTTAAGACAAGCCTACAGTCCATATGAAACAAGGACAAGAAGTACCAAAAAAATGTATAGACAAAAGCACTGAGATTTTAATGATATATGAATTCCCTTTTAGGAAAACAAGGCCTGAATTTAATTTATACACTTATTATTAATATTATAAAACCAAAAGTAAATTAAGAATCATATTTGGAGACAACAAAATTAAAGACATTTACTCATGACTGGAAGAAGGGAGCAGACTCCCAAAAGTTGTCCTCAGACTTTTATATGCAGTCAAAGGAATTCAGGCAAACACATAATGAATAAATTAATTAATTAATATAAATGTAAACCCAAATTTAAAAAACAATATTACTAGGAAGCAATTCACACAATGCAACCATAAACTTTTAATCATGAAAAAAGTACTGTGTGATATTTTTAACCACACATTTTCAACTATAACATTAATTTGGGTGAGTACTGTAGTGTTGTATAGAAAAATATCTATTTTTTATATTTGAAATTTAAAATAACTGATAAGTATACCCATTCAGATGAATGCATTTTTAAATATTACTAATATTTTAAAATTTGGTTTACTAATTACTCATCATCAGAATTCATAGTTTTCCAAAACCTTTGCTAATGAAGAACTGTACACTCTTTAAACACCAATTTTAATCAAGTGCCACATAATTATGTAAATAAACCCAGTTCACTTAAAAATAAATTAGCATTGTGGGAAGATGAAAGCATATTAAATGGCCACTCTGCCTTTTATTGCTAAAATAAATAAGCATTAGAGATGCTTATTTATAATTATACTTACATTTGGAAATTACTATATACCACTAAATCTATGTCTCTTCTTCCCAGCCTTGTACATCATTACAATTTTTATAAAGGTTTTCATATTGTAATACTGCTCTTCAAGCCTCAAACTTTTATGATTCTGGTTCATTAAATCAAAAGTGAAGACAAGATATTCAAGAAGGGACAAGAACTTCTGATCTATAAGTGACTTTCTTACATTAACTGCCATTTAACATGACAAATGCCACAGTTAATAATAAAGTATTAGGATAAATTAGAATTGAAATTTTAATAACTACTGTTATTTAACACAATAAAGAAATAAAGGGGAAATTCGATATGAGACAAGACTTTTGGAATTAGTAACAGTGTGTGTTCTGCAGGTGATATTAACTAACACCTTAGGGAATCCCAGGGCATCACCTGAGAAGTCAGTGTAATAATTTGAGAACTTAATTTCCTTAACACATGCTTGGTTGGCCTGCATTGATGTGTTCCTTTTGTGTGTCTGATTATAATAAAATACATCACTTTATCTTCCTCATACTTGCTCTAAGCCCCTTATTTTCCCCTTTGCTTTCTTTCAAATTCATAGCCTCTTTTATGTTCATTGTTATTACATGCATATGTGAATACATTTATACATATATACTTCTGAATATAACCTGCTCTGTCTATGTAATGGTTCATGCATGCATGTTTTCAGGGTCAATTCTTTGTTCTTGGATAACCAACTGGTGTGCTCATCCATAGAGAAGACTATTTCTCCTGGTCTTAGCATTCCTTAGTTGCCTGTAGTGTTTTATATAAGGATGAGGCCTCATGGGCTTTCCCCATCCCATGGCATGTTCATTGTTGTTGTACTTGTTAAGCTCATGGTTAAGCAGTTATGATGGTGACACTCTATGTGCGTAGCTTCTGACATTACTAAGAGATAGAATCTCACAGCAAGCCCCCTGATCCTCTGGATCTTGTGGTCTTTCTGCCCCCTCTTCTGCTTGTGGGATCATTTTGTAGATATATCTACTGGGGCTGGGCTCCACTACTCTGAATTTTGATTTGTTGTAATTTTTTGTAATGGTTTCCATCAGTTTCAAAGAGAAGTTTCTTGATAAGCAAAGAGGGCTACACTTATCTGTGAGCATAAGGAAAACTGTTTAGACTGTTGTTAAGGATGATGAGGTTGAAGCCCTGTAACCTTCGAAAGATCCAGACTTTCGTTTCCAGCACCTGTATCAAGAATCTCACAATCACCTGTGACTCTACCTCGAGAGGACCCTATGCCCTCTTTTGCCCTCTAGAGACATTTCAATAATATTTAACATTCACTCACAATTGACACCAAGCAGATCACACACATATAGATAATTTAAATATATATATACATATATATATATATAAATAAAACAATGACTTGATCTTTCCCTCTTTGAATCCCCCACCCTCTGTGTACTTCATCCTATTTTTTATTTACTCTTGGTGGGAATTTCACCTTTTTGTGGCTGGTTTACTTTTTAAAAGTTTTGTTTAATTAACTTGTTTTTCATTTATTTTACATACTGACCACAGTTTCCCCTCCCCCCTCTCTTCCCATTTCCCCCTCTGTGTTGGGAAGGCTGGGAAATCCATCTTAAACACAAGGAAAACTAGGACAATGTTTTCAGAAGCAAGTTTTCTGTTCTATTTAAGTATAGCTATAAGACTATACTTAAAAGTACATAACTGTAGACACACAAAAGTGTTTTGCTTTGAAATAAAATCCACAAATTACTTTAGTACTGAGCCTGAGTGTGAGATAAACAGTTAGAGACCAATGTAACATTAATTGTGGATTGTTATGAAAATACTCTACCATAAAATTGAATCCAACAATACTTTCTAATAATTACTTATAATAAGTAGTATTTTATTAGGAATATAGTTTACCATGAAGCAAACTATTATTATGATTTCATCACAATAATTAAATAAAAGCAAATGACAACAAAAATAGTTGCAAGTATCACGGTGAGATTCGCCCATTCTTAGTAAACATGAAGTAGAAAACCCTACATTATTTTAAAAAGGATTTTTTCATAAATCTAGAAAAAGAGTATGTTTAATCATATGAAATTAGATTTTAGGAAATAAGTAAGATACTTGGGCTCTGCAAATGATGCTATCACTCTAGGTAGTCACAAACTTCATTTTAACATTCAATGTGAAAATAAAAATGTTTAGTTTAGTACTTTAGCCACATACAAAGAAAACAGCGAGCATTAACAGTGGCACTTACACTCCTTACAAGAATGCAATGGACAGTGGGGAAAAACAGTCCTCATTAATAATAATAAAGAAAAGACCTACAAAACAAGTAGGCTCCAGGACCCTTCAGAAAAATTTCAATGACTTGGAGATGAAATGTTTACTCAGTGGTTATAGCAGAGGCCACAAATTAAGTTCCCAGTACCCAAGCCCACTGGCTCACAATCTGCTTACTATAACTCCAGGTCCAGGGATATCTGACATCTCTGGCTTCTTCTAGAACTTACATCCACCTGCACTTATGAAAACAGAGACATTCAAACACACACACACACACACACACTAATTATAATACATCTTAAAATTCAAGGATTATATATATGTATATTCAATAAAATATATAATTAATCATGTCTTCCACAAATAGAAAATTATTGGGTTTAGGTTTACTCAATTGCCTTAGCTATGTAATAAAATCTGGAAAATTCATTAAAAAAGATTTTCAAAAGTTGGAAGGCACAGCACAAAGCAGAGATGTCCAAAGAGAAAAAGAATGAATAAGGGAAGATTAATTATTGCCTCCAGCTTAAGCCAGGAAGAGGAAAAAGGCAAAAGCAATTGATCTTGAGTTCAGTATAGATAGTGAATTTCCTAGGACATCAGTAGACTTAGATTTATGTGGTAGAGATCCAGGTAAAAGATGATGAACAGAAGGCAGTGTCCTAAGACAATGAAGAGGGAATCCCTCTCCTCCAGTTTCAGCTCCTCAGAGCATATCTATATGGAAGACACTCAGTGCTGAGTAGCAATCACCAAAGAGAATGCAGAGAACTCTGTGACTTCATACAGTACAAGAGATGATTGACATCAGAGACAGACAGAGCAGGAGACCTCTCAGAATACATGAAGGATGAAGTGCGAGAATATTTAGGACTGTATTATAACCACATGAAGGATAAAACCAGCTCTTCATTAGTCTTCTCTTCATCCCCAAAGCATTAAACTTTCTCTAAATTACTCAGCTGTTTTCTCATTCTCACTGGAAACATTGCAAGACATGGAAGAGTAAAGACCCATTTTAATGCATAGGAAGGAAAGCAAAAAGAAGATAAAAATGACTCTCTACCTGGCATTCCATACACCATAAAAATAAGTTACAAAAGTAAGGCTAGGTATATATTTATGATATTCAAAAACTTTGAGAATTAAATTAATAGCAGAAATAAAGACTTGTAAGGCAAAAGAGAATGTTCTAAATATAAACTGGGTTTACATCAAAGAAAAAAACTCATCCAAATCAGATTTTAAAACTATTAAACATCTTAAGAAAAACTGTCTCATTGGTTCTTCGTGTAGCAACACCAAATGGCCACTGTATCCGTATTACAAGAGCAGGGACATGCTGGGATGAGAATTTGATTTCCTCATTTGATAGACCACCCCCTATATTAGCAGTGGATACATGCTCAGTCAGTTGACCTCTTCTAGCTCTACACACAGCAGTAGGTAAACAAGGTCTTCTGATGTACCCTTCCACCTCAAGTTAGCAGACAAAAGAACATTGGGAAGACCTGTTATTTGTATAGATCATGGCAATAGGCACTGAATGTGAACTATAGAAGGCAGCTTGGAGGAATGTCTCCAGGAAAAGACCTCTTTGCTTTAGGTCAAACATCTCCCACATTCTCCTAGTGTTTATGGGCCTACAGAAATATGTTTCACAAATATGAGCACCGTGAGCAAGAATTGGTCAGAAGCCCAGTGGAACCAGGTAAATAAACCAGAAAAAAATGCAGTGTTCTGTAAGCATATTGCTATTTGAACTATAAAACATACAGGTAGGCCATGAGCAACCTGCTATAAAGCTTATTTAATAGAGCTTATACAAAATTAAAAGAATTCAATATGATCCAGAATCTTCTAAAACAAAATCCAAGTTGTCCAGCCTATAATTGAAAGTCACTTTTCATAACTACAATGTGATTAATATTATCCACAGTAGAAACACTTTCAATGTCTGTATGGAATACTTAAAATTTTCTCAAATACAAAGCACAACTGTATCATTCTATAAACAGTGAATCAAATAAAAATAAATAGCTACATTATAAACAGAATAAAACTGAAAATACAATATACCCAAGTTGATGGTGTGCCTTTAAACAGTATACAAAATAGCTCTTTTAGTCCTCAATGCCTACAGCATACATGAAGAGCCAAGCAAAGAAAAAAACTGAAGAATTTCCACTTGGAAGAAGTAGTAAAGAAGAGAAAATAAATCCTACTGCAAGAGAAGAAAGGTTCCAAGAGACCAAAGTAAAAGTTAAGTGAGACAGAATACAAAAAATGGAGAAACTATGAACATTAAAAGCTAACTGTTGGAGAAAAATTCAATACAATTGATAAATATTTAACCAGCAGGGTGTGAGGGAGGGTTCAGGATTATGACTTTAGACACATAAATTTATGGATGTGTAGCATGAATTATAAGTTAATGTGTTTTACTGTGTAATATTTCAAGACATGGTCTTCAGCAGCATGTGTTTACCAAGTAATGTGGAGTTATACTTGCTTCTGCATCTCATTTGTCCCAGAAACTATATAATATTCCAAGGTATACATATTTAAAATGTGCACATCCACTCTACTGTGGTTATTTTCAATTAAAAAATAATTATCAGCAGCAATGCTCCAAGTATTTACATACATGTCTTCCTTAGTCTAAGTGTTAGATTTCTCACTGGAGAATACAGTCCAGATTGGAACTGATGAATCTCTGGTTAAGCATATCTTTAACTTTATGGAAGATTCCCTTAAATGCTTTACAGTAGCTTCAGTATAAGATAGCATCATCAGCTGTGTGTGCCAGGCCATATTGCCCACATATATATTTATATAATAGCAGATTTAAAACTTTGGTAGTTTGACAGTAGTGAAAATCTTCATCTCTGGGGATTCAATTTGTGTTTATTTTGATAAGTGGAGAAGATATTTTCATGTATTTATTGATTGTGCTAACACTTCTGTGAAATACATATTAATATTTGTTATTAATATGTTAATATAAACACCTTTGCCTAATCAGTGAAGTCTTAAAAACTTATTTGTTATTTTTGTCACAAATGTGATTTTAATGTGCAAATGGCATCAATCCTTTCCTCACAGTTCATTTGTGTGTGTGTTATCAAGACAATTTCTCTTCTATGATATAAATATGGAAATGTACAGTGTTGATAACAGCTCACATGAACTTAAATATGCTAAAGAAAAATAACAAAAGCTACAAGCATCATGGTTCAAGCCTGAAATCTCAACACTGGAGGATGAGATAATATTGTAAACTGGAGGCTAGCCTAGACAACATTGTAACTTTGAAGCTATCTTGAGCTATACAATCTGATCTTGTCTCTAATATGTAAAATGTAAATACATAACAAGTAAAGTAAAATTAGAAACAGGCCTGTTATATAAAACAGAGTGTGAAATTTTTAGAAACATGAAACATGTATTATTGATTAAATAGAGAACTAAAAAAATATTGCCACAAAGTATAATTCTCTAGTATTTGACATGGGTATGAGACAATTCCATAGAGGTTAGGCTTCATAAAAATGTTATCAGCATAGTTTATATCCATAGGCTAGAATAGTTATAATCATAATGGTTACTTATTCTAAACTTCATGCTTTATATAAAATTTAACTCAAATGCATTATAGAATTACATGTAAATTTTCAACATGAAATAGGGGAAAATCTTTAAGATGTATTATATTGAGGGAATCTTAGATCTGACACTAAAATTCAATCCATAAAATAAAACTTGAACCAAAAGCAAATGGTAAAACTATTACTTTGCAAAAAGTCACATTAGAAAGATGGCAATGGGCCTGAGGAGACGTCTCTGTGCATAGAGTAGCTAATTAACAGGTGTGAGAACTAAGCTGAGATCTCTATACTCACAGAAATACCCACTGGGCATCATAGCCTTGCTTGTAACAGCAGCATGCTGTGGGCAGTCATGTGATCCATGGTGCATACTAGCCCATTTCAAAGCTATAGACTCAAGTGAGGAAATGCTGCCTCAGTACATGAAGTAAACAGTGATCAAGGAAGACATTCAATGTCAACCATTGGTCGACACATGCTCACATAAATAAACTACAGTCCATTTATTCTGCAGTACTGCATGATTAAGCATTAACATCTACCACCACTGATCAATAAAAAGAAATGAACACATTTGTGCATATTTTAATGTATTTGGTAAAAATGATAATTTTTATGGGGACACACACTGCTTAATTCCACTTAAATATAGTCTGAAAACTGAAAAAAATAGTCATTGGAAAAAGGGGCTGATTGCTGGGGCATAAAACACAATTACTAAGGAGTGGCATGAGAAGGGTCTTTATGATCATAAAATATATCTTGATTGCACAATGATTATAGAAATAACCACATGTGACAAAATATCATGCACATTGCCAATGTCAAATTCACCATTTCGATACTACACTGTAATTATGGAAGTGGTAATTATCAGGGGAAATTGGATGAAAGATAACCGGTCTTCTCTATACCATCTTTTATCTTCCCGTGAGTCCATAATTATTTCAAGGTAAGCCTTAAAAACTCAAACAATGCTGCTCTTTCCACACAGTATTGGGTTAGGGACTTAAGAAGAAGCACACTTGTTGGTCATTTTTAAGCCAGTGAGCCTGTTTATCTTTAGATGTCTTATGATAAACAGGGAAGAGAGATAATCATAGTGTCAGAAGACGGTGGGAAGGAACCGTGGGAGAAAATGGTCATCCACTCCTCTTCAATCTAGGCAAGACTTCATTGTGCAAAGTGAATATAACAATAGGATTCATTGCATACTCTGGACTGTCTCTTACATTTGCTGCTTCTGTCTCAGACAGACACATACACAGCCTCATGCATGCTGTCTACAACCTCATATTACAACACTACTCAGTTATCGCATCTTACCTAACACCTACTCATTCCCATTTCCTGTGTGGCTCTGAAGAATAGTGTGCAGCAACTCTGCTGCTCATCCTGACACCATTGCTCTTGGTTTTGATAGTGTGGAGTTATAGAAAGTGTCACAATTACAACAAAATAATAAAATCAATTCTATTGTCAAGTCTTTGTAATTAGGAAAAAGTAACTGATATTCATCTCTTAAAGCATCTTTATCCTGCACCAATTTGCATTCTTACCCCCAGTAGAAAAGGGTTTAAGTTTCTCTGGGTCCTGGCATTATAGAGAATGTCTTTAATATACAATATATGCTCTAACAGAAATAAGTTAATGTCATATCATTTAATTTTTAATTTCTCTGTAGGTTAATTATGTTTGTGGCAATACTTAACAGTGAAAATATCTATTTTATTCTAAGAGACTGTGACATTTACTGGTCCTCACAGCCAATGCTAGTAATAGACATTGAGGGCATTTAAACTAAGACTTAAAATTGCTTACCTAGATCCTTGTGGCTTCCATCCCAGCAGCAGGAGCCAAGACACCCCAGAACCCTAGTCTCCTGCTCCACCCACGGGACTAGGTCGGCTGCCTGTGCTTGGGGTCTACCACTGCCTCTTCCATCCCAGCGGCAGGAACCATTGCAACCTAGTCTCCTGCTCCACTCACTGGTCTAGGTAAACCAGGGCCCATTTCTGGGGCCCCTGCCTGTGCTTAGGAACTGCCAGGGTGGCTTTCATCCCAGCAACAGAAGCCAACCCACCCCAGAATCCTAGTCTTCTGCTCCACCCATTTTACTAAGAGTATCAGGGCCTGTCTCCAGGCCACACTCCTGGGCCTGGAATCTACCACTCAGGCTCCCATCCATCCCAGCAGGATCCAAAGTACCACAGCATCCTAGTCCATTTCTCCACCCATGAGACCAGGAAGTGGAGAGCTGCCAGAGCATTGGACTTGCCTACACCCACCAGGAGTGAACCCTGATCCCACATCCACCAGGAGAGGAAGAGGCACCCTCTGAAACCCACTGCAAAATGGATGGGAAGGAGACAATATAAAAACACAAGGAGCAACAGAAAAACCAAAATGATACCACCAGAGTCCAGACACCTTACACCAGCAAGATTGAAACACCTGAAACACAGATGAAGCAGAAGAGAATGACATGAAAAACAACTTCATGAAAATTATAAAGACCCTCAAAGAGGATATGAGAAAATCCCTCAAAGAGATGGAAGAAAAAACAATAAAAAAATGCAAGAAATGGAAGAAAAGACAGAGCAAAAATTGCAAGAAACAATTCAAACAGTGCAAGTGCTGAAATCTGAAATAGAAACAATAAAAAAAAACACAGACTGAAGGAATGCTGGAAATAGAAAAACTGGGAAACCGGTCAGGTACTACAGATGCAAGCATGACCAACAGAATACAAGAGATGGAAGATAGAATCTCAGGTGTTGAAGATACATAGGAGAACTAGATTCATCGAACAAAGAAAATTTTAACTCCAACAAATTTCTAACACAAAAAAATCCAGGAAATGTGGGACACTGTGAAAAGACCAAACTTAAGAATAATAGATATAGAAGAAGGTGAAGAAACCTACCTCAAAGGGGCAGAAAACATATTCAACAAAATCATAGAAGAAAACTTTCCCAACCTAAAAAAAAGACATGCCAATGAAGGTGCAAGAAGCTTACAGAACACCAAATAGAGTGGACAAAAAAAGAATAAAGAAAGAATATTAACAGCAGCTAGGGAAAAAGGCCAAGTAACATACAGAGGCAAACCTATCCAAATGACACCTGACTTCTCTATAGAAACTATGAAAGCCAGAAGTCCTACCAACATTAAGAGACCATGGATGCCAGACAAGACTACTGTATCCAGCAAAGCTTTAAATCAATATAGATGGAGAAAACAAGATATTTCATAACCAAACAAGATTTAAGCAATATATATCTACTTAACTTACTCAGCCCTACAGAAAATTCTGGAAGGAAAAGCCCAACCCAAGGAAGTTAACTAAAACCAGAAAAACATAGGCAATAGATAATTCCATTTTACCAACAGGCAAAAGAAACAGTGGTGGAAATCCACATAAAATTCCACCACCAACAACCATTCCAAAAAAATGAGAATGAGCTATCACTGGTAATTAATTCCCCTCAATATTAATGGTGTTAACTCCCCAATAAAAAGACACAGGCTAACCAAACGGATTCAAAGACAGAATCCATCCTTCAGCAGCATACAAGAAACACACCTCAGCTTCAAACACAGACGTTACATCTGAGTTAAGGGTTGGGAAAAGATTTTCCAATCAAATGGACCCAAGAAACAAGCAGGGGTAGCAAATCTAATATCTAACAAATTAGACTTTAAACTAATCAATTAAAAGGAGATGAAGGAGGTCACTTCATACTTATCACAGGCAAAATATACCAAGATAAATTCTCAATTCTGACCATCTATGCCCCAAATACAAAGCCATCCACATTCATAAAAGAAACATTACTAAAACTCAAAGCACATATAAAACCTCACATACTTGTAGTGGGAGACTTCAACATTCTAATCTCACCATTAGACAGGACCACAAATTTTCAATATTTGCAGATGATATAATAGTTTACATAAGTGACTCAAAAACTCTACCAGGGAACTCTTACAACTGATAAATACCTTCAGCAAAGTGGCAGGATACAAGATCAACTCAAGAAAATCAGTAGCCCTACTATAACAGATGATAAAAGGGCTTAGAAAGAAATCAGAGAAGTTTCATCCTTTACAATTGCCACAAACATCAAATAATTGGGTAATGCTAACCAAACAAGTTAAAGACCTGTATCACAAGAACTTTGAGTCTTTAAAGAAAGAAATTAAAGAAGACATCAGAAAATGGAGAGATCCCCCATGCTGTTGGATTGGTAGAATCAATATAATAAAAATGGCAATTCTGCCAAACAGCAATCTACAGATTCAATGTAATCCCCACCAAAAATCCCTGCACAATTCTTCACAGACCTTGAAAGAACAATTCTCAACTTTATATGGTAAAACAACAAAAAAAAACAGGATAGCCAAGACAAACTTGCTCAACAAAGCAATGTCTGGAGGCATCACCATCCCTGACTTCAAGCTCTATTTTAGAGCTATAGTCCTGAAAACAGCTTGGTATTGGCACAAAAATAGATAGGTTGACCAATGGAATTGAATTGAACACCCTGAGATTAATCTACAAACCTATGAACACCTGATCTTCGACAAAGAAGCTAATATTATACAATGAAAAAAGATAGCATCTTCAACAAATGGTGATGGCATAACTGGATATTGACATGTAGAAGACTGAAGATAGATCAATGTCTACATGTCTATCACATGCACAAAACTTAAGTAGAAATGTATCAAAGACCTCAATGTAAATCCAACCACACTGAACCTGTTAGAACAAAAAGTGGGAGGTAACCTTGAACAAATTGGTACAGGAGACCACTTCCTTAACATAATACCAGTAGCACTAACACTGAGATCAACAATTAATAAATGGGACCTCCTGAAACTGAGAAGCTTCTGTAAGGCAAAAGACACAGTTAACAAGACAAACAGTCATCCCACAGATTGGGAAAAGATATTCACTAACCCCACATCTTACAGAGGGCTGATCTCCAAAATTTACAAAGAACTCAAGAAGCAAGTCTCCAAAAACACCAAAGGATCCAATTAAAAATTGGGGGACTGAACTAAATAGAGAATTTTCAATAGAGGAGTCTAAATTGGCTGAGATACACTTAAAAACGTGCTCAACATTTTAGCCATTAGGGAAATGCAAATTAAAACAACTATGAGATACCATCTTACTCCTGTCAGAATGGCTAAAATCAAAAACATCAATGACAGTTTATGTTGGAGAGGATGTGGGAAAGGGGAACCCTCATCCATTGCTGGTGGGAGTGCAAACTTCTTCAGCCACTTTGGAAATTCTCCTCTTAGGCATATACCCAAAAGATACCCATTCACACATAAAGGATGTCTATTCCACTATGTTCATGACTGATGGAAGCAGAGACAGATACCCACAGCTAAACACTGAATTGAACTCCTGGAACCAAGTGACAGAGATGGAGGAGTGATGAGCAAAGGCATCAAGATCATGCTAGTGAAACCCACAAGGACAGCTGACCAGACAAGGGGGAGCTCTTGAACCCCAGACTGATGGCTGAGAGGAAAACAGGGGACTGATCCAGATTCCATGAATGTATTGTCAGTGAGATAGCCTCAAAAATCTCTGGTGCCTTGAGTAGTAGATCAGTGTTTCCCATGGTATACGAATGAAATTTGGGAGACCATTCCACATGGAGGGATGCTCTCTCAGCCTGGACACAAGGGGAAGGGCCTAGGTCCTGCCCTGGATGAAATGACAGACTCTGGAGATCCCCACAAGTAGGACTTCATCCTCACTGGGGAATGATGTGGGGATTGGGAGGGGGTTGGAGGAAGGCTGGTGGAGGGACAAGGGAGGAGGGGTGAGAGAGGGGTCTGTGATTGACATGTGAAGCATGCATACATGTTTCTAAGACATAATTTATTTTAAGAAAATTTTTTAAAAGATTGCTTACCTACTGTGTACCCAGCCTATGCATTTTAAACTACTTTTAGGAGACTAATGTAGAAACCAATATCTCTTGCCTTGGTTTTGCCATGTGATTATCTTTTACATCCTATGCTAATGCATAACTGTAATCTTAAATGATTAACTTTTTCATGTCTTTGACAAATGAATAATGTATGTATTTTCTCATGTGTATTACAGTAAAACAGCAAATATAGGTTGAAAACTATATAATAAAATTATTTATATGTTAATCCCAGTTCCCTAATACAAATTTTATGATATGTAATATATAAATAATTGATATATAATAAAAACATGAATGTTGAATATAGCATATGACTATTTTGATAAACAATGATATTTATAATATTGTTTATTATCTGGGTCAGTTGGACTCAGTGATAAAATCCCTTGTAAAATTAAAGATTTCTTTACATCGTCCCTGATTTATTTCCCTTGTGATGTTTTCTATGATGCTCAATAAAAGAAAGAGCAAAGTCCTTTCTTGAAGACACTAACACACAAGTACACATATGTGGGCAAATTCATATGACAATATTCTTGAAGTCACGGATTTAGTCTAATTCTACAGATAGACAGGGACAATGAAGAAAACAGGGCGAGTGACACAGAGAATACAAATCAAGGCTTGCTTTTAGTTATATGACACCAACGAAAAGTACTTTGTTTTCTGTCCCTAATAAGACACCAACACATTACTTGTGACTCTAAGTTTATTATTAACTCATTAAAACTGATGTTCAACATGTTTTTGCATAACTGGTGGTCATTTGCAAATGTGTTCTTCGTGGGAAAGTTCATTCTTTTCTTTTATGTACTTTGAATAGGATCATATGGATATTATTACTATTGAGTTGTGGAATTTCCTAATACATTTTGGAGGTTAACTTCATATTAGATATGTGATTTCAACAGTTTCTCTCATTCCTCAGATGGTCTCTTTGTGTTTCTAAATGTTGCCTTGCCTTGAAGACATTTCTTAGCTTGATATCACTTTTCTATATTTGCTCTTGCTCCTTGTGCTTTGGGTGGCATATAAAAGAAACTCACTGCCAACACCAATGTAAATAAGTTTTTCATAAAAGTTTTTCTTTGGAGGTTTTGCCATTTCAGGTCTTATGTATAAATATTTACTCAACTCTGAAGCTATCTTTATATACAGTATAAGAGGAGGGTTCAATATTTCACTATTTTTTCAACCTTGACATACAATTTTCCAATTCCACATATTGTATAATCCAGGAACTTTAGTGGAAGGTCAGAAGTTTGTGTGTATAAGAGTTTAATTATCATGCAATGGAGTAATACTCAGTGGAAAAAATAAAACAATGGAATCTTGAAATTCGCAAGCAAATAGGTGGAACTAGAAGAAACCATCGTGACTGAGGTAACCCAGTCACAAAAAGAAACACATGGTATGTATTCATTCATATATGGATTTTAGACAACCTACAATGCACACCAACAGAGAAGCTAAGAAACAAGGAGGACACTAAGAGAGGCATACATGGTCCCCCGGAGAAAGGGAAAGGGACAAGATCTCCTGAGTTAATTGGGAACGTGGAGGGAGAGGAGGAGAAAGAGAAGGGGAGAGGAGGAGGGGAAAGTAAGACATGAGGGATGGGGAAGATTGAGTCAGGAGAACAAGAAAAGAGATACCATAATAGAGGGAGCCATTATAGGTTTAAAGAGAAATCTGGCACTAGGGAAATGTTCAGAGATCTACAAGGATAGCAACTAACGATCTCAGCAATAGTGGAGAGGTTACCCTAAATGCCCTTCCCTGATAATGAGATTGATGACTACCTTATATGCCATCCTAGAGCCTTCATCCAATAGCTGATGGAAGCAGAAGCAAAGACCCACAGCTAAACACTGAGCTGAACTCCTGGAACCCAGTTGCAGAGAAGGGAGGAGTGATGAGCAAAGGGGTCAAGACTAGGCTGGAGAAACCCACAGAAACAGCTGAACTGAACAAGGGGGAGCTCATAGAACCCAGACTGACAGCTGGGAAACCAGCATAGGACTGATCAAGACTCCCTGAATGTGGGTGTCAGTTAGGAGGTCTGGACGATCTATGAAACCTCTGGCAGTGGATCAGTATTTATCTCTAGTATACGAATGGACTTTGGGAGCCCACTCCACATAAAGGGATATTCCCTCAGCCTAGACACATGGAGAGGGTCTAAGCCCTGCTCCAAATGATATGATAGGCTTTGAAGATCCCCCATTGACGGCCTCACCCTCCCTCCCTGGGAAGCAGAAAGGGGATGGGATAAGGGGTCAATGGGAGGCAGGGGAGGAAGGGAGGGAGAGAGAAGTGGGATTGACATGTAAAACAAGCTTGATTCTCATTTAAATAAAAAAGGGGGAAAAAGTGTAACTTGGTCTCTTCATTACATTTCAAAATATTGCTGATACTTTTTTGTTAGTTCACAGTATATATAGTTCACATACACACACCCGTATATCTACATCAAACATATTTTATTGAAATATATATACATATATTTCATCCAGTAATTTATTTTGTTTACCAAGGTGTTTATAGTTTAAAAATTTCATGCAATATATTTCATTGTATCCCCCAACTCCTCCCAGAAACATACTGAGCCCTTCCTACCCACCAATCTTCATATTATTTCTCTTTCTTGAAAAAACCCACCAAAACAAATATGAAAGTACGTAAAGAAATATGAATTCCTTTTTGTGTTGTCCAACTACACTAAGCATGAAGCCTTCCCTTACCTGTGGTTGATACTCCCAATGTACCTTACTGGAGAAAACTGGTTTTTCCCTCTCCAGAAGGTGTCCAATTCAAAGAACAAATCTGGTTACTGATTTTTTTTAAGCATAAGGGTATATAGCTGTTCTGTGAAGACAAGTCACTGCATTAAAAGGAGAAAAAGGGGAGGGAAGGACACTTTTAGTGCGACGTGACCGCTTGTCCAAGGGCTTCTGTTTCACTTCTGGGAAATGAAGTTTGTGATGTCTCCTCTTGCTAAAACCCACGGGTATAGTAAATCTTACATAAGATTGTGTCAATATGGTGTCGGGCTGGAGACCACAGCCCGGGAAAGGAACTAAGGGAGAGGAAACCGACTTCCAAACCCTCCTCTGACTGTTTCTGTCCAGTCATTAGCGAAAATAAAACCGATGCCACGCCCACTTCCTGGATAGACAATTTCTCTGTTGATGGATACGTCTTTGTTCCCTCACATACAAGCAAGTAGCTGCCTCCTGGTGTAACAAACGTGTATGCTTTCGCTGGGTGAGTTATGTGGTTGTTGGGCTTTTGAAATGAGATCTTGAATCCAACTCCATCTTCTGTTTCTGAACATGTGACCTTATGTATTGTTTCATATACATTATTTAAAACTTTAAATCAAGTTTCACAAAATCCATTTTATGCACAATCTCCATGATCTCAGCTAATGTAGCCTAAACTAACGGCCCTGTGATTAAACCCAGAAATCCTTTCATGACCAGCGTTTGCTTTCCATGCCTTCCTTGAGGAAACTTACCATGTTCTCTGTTGTTCATCTATTTTACTTTATGCAACAGTCAGAGAATCTTGGGGCAAGGTTAGCAAAATTGTCTTAAATTGGATTATCACACATGAGCTTGTGGGTGAAGAATAGGAACAGGATATAATTATCCAGAAACTGTTACACACTAGCTACTAAACAAGTCCGAAGTATAGGGAAATGAAAGAGAAGACATCCAGCCGGGGGGGGTGGCCTCACGCCTTTAATCCCAGCACTCGGGAGGCAGAGGCAGGCAGATCTCTGTGAGTTCGAGGCTGGGCTGGACCGACAGCCTCGAAAACAATACAGAGAAACCCTGTCTCGTAAAAACCAAAAAAGAGAGAGAGAGAGAGAGAGAGAGAGAGAGAGAGAGAGAGAGAGAGAGAGAGAGAGAGAGAGAGAGAAGACATCCAACTGTTTGTGCTAAGAGAATGTGTCTGCAGCTTTTATTGCCAGGAGCGTGTATGTATGTGCACACCTGAGTGTCTTTATTGTATGTATGTGCACACCTGAGTGTCTTTATTGTATGTATGTGCACACCTGAGTGTCTTTATTGCAAGTGCTAGGAGATTCTCATTCTCTCTCTCTCTCTCTCTCTCTCTCTCTCTCTCTCTCTCTCTCTCTCTCTCTCTCTCTCTCTCTCTCTCTCTCTCTCTCTCTCTCTCTCTCTCTCTCTCCCCCTCTTAGAGGGAGGGAGCAGGCTTATATACAGCAGGCCTGTTGAGAAACTGGAAATCTCCTTTCTTTCTCAGGCTGTAGATTGATGACATGAAGGGTCAGGAACGCTGGTTCAGGGCATCTCACTCAAACTGACTTGGACAGTCTACCATGGTGTTCAGTCCAGTTCTTCTCTCCCCAAACAGTCTGCCAGTCATCCCGCTTTATTCTTTTCCTGTAAGAAAGCATAAACACCCCTTCAACCCCAAATTAGTTCTTCTCCACTGTCTAGTGCATGGATGTCTCCATTTGACCTGGGCAAAAGTCGCTCGAGTTCCATCATGCCAGAATTTGTGTGCAGCACATTGCTCACTGGAATTCCACATTTAAAAAATTCAAAATGATGAGTGCATGAATTAATGCATCATGTGGGGACTGGGGACATTACTCCTCCTTTTTGTATCTTTTGAAGTTACGTTTTCAAGGAACTATGTATATGCTCCATAATTTCTTGTCCTTGAGAATCAACTTTCAGTTTTGGAACTCCCATGTAAGAAAAACATATTTTAAACAATGGCTTATCACATGTTTGGTGGCTTTTCCAGTTTGTGTAGTGACAGTCAAGAAGCCTGAATACCTATCAACTGCCATGTGTACATATCCTTTGTATTTGGGGCATAGATGCTCAGAATTGAAAGTTCACCTCCTGTGATGAGTATGTAATGACCTCCTTCATCTCTTTTGATTGATTTTATTTTAAAGTCTAATTTTTTAGATATTAAGATTGTTACCCCTGCTTGTTTCTTGGGTCCATTTGATTGGAAAATCTTTTCCCAACCTTTAACTCTCAGGTAATGTCTGTCTTTGAGGGTGAAGTGTGTTTCTTGTATGCAACAGAGGGATGGGTTCTGTCTTCGAATCCATTCTGTTAGCCTGTGTCTTTTTATGGGTGAGTTAAGGCCATTAATATTGAGGGATATTAATGACCATTGATTGCTCATTCTTCTTTGATTTGGAATGGTTGGTGGTGGTGGAATTATGTGTGGAATTCCACCCCTTTTTTCTTTTGGATGTTGGTAAAGTGGGATTATCTAATGCCTATGTTTTTCTGGTTGTAGTTAACTTCCTTGGGTTGGAGTTTTCCTTCCAGAACTTTCTATAGGGCTGGGTTAGTGGATATATATTGCTTAAATCTAGTTTTGTTATGGAATAACTTGTTTTCTCCATCTATAGTGATTGAGAGCTTTGCCGGGTATAGTAGTCTGGGCTGGCATCCATGGTTTCTTAGTGTTGGTAGAATATCTATCCAGGACCTTCTGGCTTTCAGAGTTTGCATAGAGAAGTCAGGTGTAATTCTGATAGGTTTGCCTTTATATGCTACTTTGGCCAAAATTTTTTAGGTCACCAAATTGACCTTAAATTTGTATAAATAACCAACCCTGTATAAATGAAAACAAACATTTATAAACAATATTTGGGAATGTGGGCATCATTCTAAACAACTTACTGCTGTTAGGAGCATTGAAATACTATGGGGATCATGACAACAAAACCAGAAACCTGTTGAAGTCCTTGTTTTAGATGTTGAATCACCTGGGTCACTGCTTCAGGTGGTCTTGCTTCATCAAACCAAACTAGTCTGGAAGGAACTCATAGCTTGTTATTTTCTGTGGAAGCTAAAGCAGAAATTCTTTTCCCAAGCAACCTGTCCTTATTTTTAAATTTAGAAATCAAAGCATTTTCAAAATATATAAGTTGGATTAATTCAGTAGCACTGATAATCAAATGTCTTTATCAGTTTTTGTTCCTTACTTAGCAATTAAACCATTTTAAGACAACACAATAGCACACAGTATCCAGACTCTGTGTATTTTTCCATTCCATTTACTTTTTTCTTTTTTTATTTATTTTTAAATTTAAATTTAAATTAGAAACAAGGTTGCTTCACAAGTCAGTTCCAGGTCCCTCTCCCTTTCCCTCCCCTCCTCCTGCCCTTCCCAACACTGCCCCAATATCCCCTCATTTCCCCAGGGAGGATGAGGCCCTCCTTGGGGGTGTCCATAGTCTGTCATTTCATCCAGGTCAGGGCCTAGACCCTCCCCCAAGAGTTCAGGGTGAGAGTTTACTTTTACCTTTTCCTTTTCTTTCACTTAATACTAGTACCTCATTTACTAACTGTTACCCATTTTCAATTCACCCTCCAACCGAGGGTGGACTTGCAGGTTCCCCTTTCTTTCCCTACCTTGGTATCGGGCAAAGGCCTGGAGATTTATCCTGGTACCCCTAATTTGGTACCCTTTTCCAATACACCCTCATAACCTTACTTGCTGGCTAGCCTTTGAGAGTGACCTCTAAGGCTCCCCTTTCTTTCCCGATTTCAGTTTCAAGTGAAAGCCTAGAGATTTAAATCAACCTGTTTTCAATTCCTTTCTTTCCCCAGTCTCCTTTCTCGTTTCTTTCCCAGTCTCATTCCTTTCCCAATCTTGTTTCTTTTTTTCCCCTGAGTCCTGTCCTTTCTTTCTCGATTTCTAACTGGTTTTCAATTCCTGTTGACCACTTATGGCGAGGCACTGGGTGTCCTGATTTCAAGGCTACTCTGTGGTGACAGCATTTGCAGCATCTCGAGCTCCGCTGTGTCAATGGTTCAGGTCTCTCTGATTTTCTTTCTCGATCTTGGTGGGACCTCCACTTGTGGTTTCTGCACCATGAACAAGTCCAAGGTAATGGGAAATGAAAGACAAGACGTCCAACCATTTGTGCTAAGAGAATGCATCTGCCGCCTTTATTGCCAGGAGAGTGTGTGTGTGTGTGTGTGTGTGTGTGTGTTTGCCATGCCTGTGTGTCTTTATTGCAAGTGCTAAGAGGTTGGTCAGTCTCTCTGTCTCTGTCTCTGTCTGTCTGTCTGTTTCTCTCTCTCTCTCTCTCTCTCTCTCTTTCTCTCTCTCTCTCTCTCTCTCTCTCTCTGTCTCTCTCTCTCCCCCTCTTAGAGGGAGCAGGCTTCTATACAGGCTTACTGGACAGTAGAAAAACCCCAGGTGGAAGAGATCATGTTTTCCTCATGCTAGATGTTGATGTCAGTGGGGCAAGGTAGGGGAATTAAGCCAGGACTAGAAAACAGGATGCACTTAGACTGGAAAACAAAATGCACCTGCTGACTGACCAGCGACTCAGAGACCCTGTGGAGGGCTGGGACCCAATACTTCTGCACATGACAACTAATTTGCTTCACTTCAATAAAAGTATTTTTCAAAGTTGAGGGTGAAGGCCAGTGAAGTTTAAGAATGCTCATACCCTCTTTTCTCCCTAAATCAGGCTGTCTAAAAGGACCAGTTCTAAATAAACATTGAACTTGAAGAATGTGACTTTGTATGGAGGCTAAGAGAGGCTTTATCATTCTTCCTCTTTGAATAAAGAAAAGAAAAGAAGAGAAAAGTAAAGAAAAACAACCAGACCTGCAATACAAAGTCAACCCCGTTTAACCTCTCACTATCAGGCAGAGTTACTGAAAGGAAACAGTTAGAACTTTATATTATCAACCTTCCCAGGGTTTTAGGCACACATTAAGAGACTTCAATGAGATACTGTAGGGCCTTTCTACCATGAGGAGTCCACTGACAGCAGGGTTCCAATACGTAAAC
This sequence comes from Mesocricetus auratus, assembly GCF_017639785.1. NCBI lineage: Eukaryota > Metazoa > Chordata > Mammalia > Rodentia > Cricetidae > Mesocricetus > Mesocricetus auratus. Next base: position 12,413,118 of record NW_024429182.1, read on the forward strand.
ACTCATCCTCTCCAATGGAGGAAAACCTGACAAGAGCGCCTGGAAGTGACGGTGCCATTTCTTTCCCTGCGTGGGTGAGGAAAAGGGGCTGAGGACATATAAGGACTGAAGGGATATGGAAAGAGGAACAGAGTGTTGTTTATTGAAAAATGTGACCAATTTCTGTAAAGCAGGGGGTCAGGAAAGTGCCCAATTGCATTCACATCATTTAATCTTTCATATAACCTACAAAAAGGATAGTTGAGCTACCACTGCAAAAATTGTGCCTTAGAGATATGAAGTAGTGCTACCTGCTGGATCTTTAATTTGTGCAGGATCAGAATGAGTCCAAACCACAGGCTCCATTTACCACACTGCATGAACTCAAATACTTCATGTGTCCTACCCAAGCATACTCAGCTATGTCGTATAGGGGTCATGCTTGTGGTTCCTAGCCATGAGACTCATTTATAGTTCATATTGCTGATCACAAGGTACTGAGCCTACATTAAGGAGATTATCATCACAAAAGTAAAAATAAAAGAAAGTGACTGTATTTAAAATAGAATGTATTGACTCTATGTACGTGTATTACTTACAGCAGTGTTAGGGTTAGGGTGTGTGTGTGTGTGTGTGTGTGTGTACAGGTGATATCATACATACATGCATGTGACTGTGGAAGAAGTCAGATTATAACTTCTTGTATTGGAATTGTTCTATAGGAATGATGCTTACCTCGTTTTGAGAGTCTCTCATTAGACTGACATTCACTCATTAGGCTAGACAGATATCTGCCTGTCACTTCCTCTGTAGTGCTGGGATTCTAAGTGCATGCCCTCATGCCTGACTTCTGAATATCAAACTCAGGTCCTTGTGCTTACAAGGCAAGTACTTTAGCCACTGAATTACTCCCCGGGTCCCTATTTAGGCTTTTCCTTGGAGATATTTTGCATGTATCTAATGTATACACACAAATCTTGACTTGAATAGTTATCTGAAAGGAGGAAGATCACCCACAGACTAATTTGTATGTACTTTTCTGTTTCATTCTTGCAACTTTTGTTCATGTCCTGGACTTGGATTTTGGGGTAGGTAGGTAGATTGACTGTTTTTGATGCACATACCACTAAATGCAAGGTTCTGTCTAAAAGGAAAGAAAGCGAAGATAGAGGGAATTATTGTCTCATTAAGCATATGATAATTGCAATTATTCACCAAGAATTATGAATCACAAATGAGTATTGCAGAGTCAATTGGGAAACAATTTGGCTATAAATACTCATATTAAGCAGCCTAATGAAACCCACTTTGCTTTAGAAACTTCCACTCTTGTTTTCATCGAGTGTTTTGTAGAAGTGCAAATCTTGATGAATTATTCCTGTCACTTGTAATGCAGAAAAAAAGTGAATGCATTATAATAAATGTGTTGATGGCTTCAAGATCCTCTGATAGTAGCAATATTACCTCTAATTTAAGTGCAGAGTTTTCAAAGGTTTTTGTTTTAACTCAAAATTATTATCTCATGTGATGCTCACAACACCATGTAATATAAAGGAAGACAGACATTCTATCATTACATTTATAGCTGAGGATAATACAATATAGGATAGTACAATGACAACCCTGAGGTGTAGTCAATTGCTGAGTTGAATCTAAGTCTGCTTTTCCGCAACGATGGAACTTTTTTTCCCTTGAGAGCACATTCCTTCCACTATCCATTCAAATGCTTCATTTTCACATCTTGTACCTTGAACTCAAATTGGTTTGCCCAATAACAGAATTTATAGGTTTATGAAATTAGCCTTATGTAAAAGAGCAATGAAAGTGGGTAAATACTATTATTTTGTTTCATCTAGCAGCTCAGAAATAGTACCAAGTGTTTTGTTTCTATCTCTTTACTTTCTATAGAGTCTTCCCTAGGGGAGAGGGAACAGGGAGGAGTGTGGGGAGGGGAATCTGTGCTCAGGATGTATTGTATGAGAGAAGAATTAAAAAAGAAAAGAGCAATTCACTCTGTAGCACAAAATGTCAACCAATATCTCAGGAACAGAATGAGAATGACAGACTACAGGGACAGAATCAAATCTGTATCCAGTTCCCTCAGCATGAGCTGGTGGGGTGTTCCTGACCTGAACCCTGCAATCTAGTGTCCATGCAGCTAGGAAATGCTGTGCAGACTGCCAAGAGAAAGGAGAAGCTAGCATTCCTACGGAGCTTCAACACATTTGAAACACAATGATGGCTATAGTGGCAAGGTATACAAAAAGGTACGATAACTTGTACTCACTTGTCAATGGTAACCAAGAGCCTCCTGTCTTGAGTTCTTGTCCTGACTTCACTCAACAATGGATTGTCACATCAAAGTAGAAGCCAAAATGACCCCTTTCATTTCCCATGGTGTTTTTGGTCATGGTGTTTACTCACAGCAATGAAAAGCAGAGAGGAAAATAGTGGAAATGTGTGTTGAAGGTCTCAAATTAATGTGTACTCTAGACCCTACTATGCCACTCGTTACAAACAGAAATAGTTTCTAGAGGCAGATGCTCATAGCTATGCAATCTAGAAGATGTATCCATAATTGTGAGTGAACAGGGTTATAAGTCTACCTGTGTTGTCAAACAAGCTACAGACTGGAAAGAGCACAGAGACTGAAGGTTCAAATAAACAATGTGAATTAAATCTTCAAGGTCAATGGGCAACTTCAATTACCTTTGACACTATACTTACACCCACTCCTGTTATTTTTCCTTCTATTTTTGCAGCTTGTAGTTTCTACTAATATTAGGTCACACTATAGCAACTGTGCTTACTGATTCTTGGTACTGTCTAATTTCGGCCATAGCTACAAGCTCTTATAAAGCAATTATTTACTTTCTTGTTCAGGATTTAGTTTTTACAGTAGCATTTAAAAGTGAAAGCTAAACAATTGGTATTGTTTTACTTGAACATTGATTAAAAAATGATGGCTACTACTCATTTTAAAACTTGTGGAATAAAGAACTTAATCATCACTCCCTAGTTCCCATCTAAACATTCACCATTACTAAGTAATACTATTCACATGTTTGCCCATATAACTTTGAAACAGATGCCAAGAAATGGAGTCACTGTGGGAAAGGGAAACAGGTATGTACCTTTGCCTAGATATCATCTAATTCCTGACCATAATTCACATACTGTTTCACAACCCTGCCCAAAAAGTGTGTGAGAGCTCTGTCTCCCCTGTCTCAAAAACAGAGACAGTAATGGAAGCTTTAAATGCAGGCCAACTGGTAAAAACTGAGTTGTATTGAAGTATCAATTTGTAGTTCCCTCCTGTAAATGTGGATGAGCAAGGCTTTCGTGTGATTAAGAATCATTTGAATTTTGTTTCTCAGGAACACTACTCCTTTAGCCCATTATCCTGTAAGGTAAACAACTTCACTCTCCTGTCTTTATATGCCTTCAATAATTACACCTCAGTTGTGAAAGAACGTGCAAATGTTTGACCCCACGTCACTCATCTCTTTTTTATCATGGTCTATTTTTTCATGGATATTATTTTCATAATAATGTAATTTATTGTGTATCCCTTTATTCAGAACTTGATTTAAATAACATCCTGGAAGCATGCCTCTCAGGATTTGGCATTCAGTCAGAGTGCCTTGACAGTAGAGTGACCCCTCATCCAGGGTTGCCAGCTATAATGGATGGCTCATGAGTAAAGCTTCCAGTGATATACTCAGGGAAGTCTCAGGTAAACTAGAATGAGTCAGTCACTCTCTTTGGGAGTTGGGATTGATGTGCCATCTTTGGAGATCAGATGGTACTGATAGGGAAGAGAATGAACCTCTGGACAAAGCCCTAACGTAGAGTATAAGCCACAATAAAGCATCTTTTCTACAAACACTGTAGAAATATGGCTGTGAGGAAAGAATCCTCTTGAAATAACCAGATCACAGGGCCAGATTGTGGGAGCTCATCACTAGGGGGTGGGGTAGCGGTTGGCTGCACCCTTCTGGAAAGCTCTCAGATTCCATTGACAGATTGGGACAACAGCAGCATAATCCATTCACATCTTCTGGAACATGTTTATCTGGCATCAGTTGAAGGTTGTCTTCTGGTTCGACTTCAAATGTTTACACTCCAATATCTTTACAAAAGAAACTTTATCTTTTCCACCAAATCTATGCAACATACAAGACATCTCTTTACAGGTTCTATAAAAATGATGATGAAAAAACTGGTTGGATAAAGAAATGTCAGGAGGTTTTGAAAAATGGTTTTTGTTCCCCTTATATCGGTCCTGTAAGGGGTCTCTCCAGAGAGGTTTATGATCAGATGCTTTTAACGGCTAGAAAAAGACCTCCAACATAAAACTCTGCCTATGAAAACGCACTAACTTAATTTTTTTCACTCATTTCTTAGTGCTCCTGAGGAAGTATTTACAGGTTTACCTGAAAAACAGTGTCCTAATTCCTGAACCTTAAGAATGAAAGCAAACTGGTTTACTTTCTTTCCTCTTTTTGGGGGGCTGGGCTACTTTTAGGAGACAGGATTTTTCTCTATTTAGTTTTGGAGTCTGTCCTAGAACTCACACTGTAGACCAGGCTGTCTTCAAACTCACAGAGATCTGCCTGACTCTGCCTCTTGAGTGCTTGGATTAAAGGCATGTGCCACCACTGCCCAGCTAATTTTTACTTTTTATTACCTGTATCCCACTATATTCTGTCTAACTTCCTTTTTGATCCCTTGGCTGTCTTACAGAGAATCCACATGCAATCACTAGATGCTAGAGTTCACTCACTTTAGATGATTTAAGGCTCCAGAATCCACTGTAACACAGTGATCCTGTCCTACCCAGTGGGCCTCAAAAACAGGGAACCAGGGAGGTGAAGGAGGAATGCACTCACACTACAGCTCGCAGAAGGGGAGTTTGTCCAGTTCATTTCTGGAGTGTCACCCCCTACCATGCTGATATATTATTTATGATTTAATAAAGCTTGCCTGAAGGGCGAGAATGCAAAGCTAACCACAGTCATAGAAACTGGGCAGTGGTGGCACACACCTGTAATTGCAGAACTCAGGAAACAGGAAACAGAGGCAGATGGATCTCTGTGAGTTCAAGGCCACCCAGGGCTACACGAGAGTGAGTCTATCTAAAAGTAACAGAGCTCACACCTTCAATCCCAGTAGTGGAGACATATATAAGGAAGAAGCAAAGGGTCTCTTGGGAGATTCAATTTACAGTCACAGAGAAGACAGGATCTCCATTTCAGCCTTGGTAAAGGTGATAGCTACTGGCTGGCTGCTTTGCTGCTCTAATCTTCAGCTTGAGCCCCAGTATCTGTCCCTGGGTTTATAGTGTTTGTGTCACACCCTTATTCCCTTCCACTGTCATGCCTAGGTCTTCTGCATAACTTTGGGCCACAAGAAAGCAGGAAAGAAGAAAGGATTGAAACTAACTCCATGTGCTGATGTCTCCCATCAGTGCAAGAATGCAGGAAATGCATGAGTAATTTTGTAGAGGTAGAATTAAGTGTCCTGATTTCCCCCATAATCAAATTGAGGTAGATTTGTATAACTAAAGTAACTCGTTTAGACACTAAGATGTCCACATACTCACTTCTTGTTATGTCAGATTCCTGTCTCCTTTGGACATCAAGAGAAGGGGATAAAAGGAGGGGAGAGGAGGACATGAAGGAGCAGGAAAATTGAGTCAGGAGAAGAATAGAGGAGAGCAAGAAAAGAGATACCATAATAGAGGGAGCCATTATAGGTTTTAAGAAAAATCTTGCACTAGGGAAATATCCAGAGATCTACAAGGATGACATCAACTAACAATCTAAGCAATAATGGAGAGACTACCTTAAATGGCCTTCTCCGGTAATGAGATTGGTCACTCACTACCTTATATGACATCCTAGAGCCTTCATCCAGTAGCTGATGGAAGCAGAAGCAGACACCCACAGCTAAACACTGAACTGAAACTGGAATCCAGTTGCAGAGAGGGAGGTGTGACAAGCAAAGGGGTCAAGACTAAGCTGAAGAAACAGCTGACCTGAACAAGGGGGAGCTCATGGAACCCAGACTGACAGCTGGGAAACCAGCATAGGAGTGTTCCAGACCCCCTGAACATGGATGTCAGTTTGGAGGTCTGGGCTTTCTGTGGGGCCTCTGGCAGTGGATCAATCAGTATTTATCCCTAGTACACTAATGGACTCTGGGAGCCCACTCCGCAGAGAGGGATACTTTCCCAACCTCTATACATGGGGGATGGTTTAGGCCCTGCTGCAAATGATATGACAGACTTTGAAGATCCCCCATGGAAGGCCTCACCCTCTCTGGGGAGAAGAAATGGGGTGGGATAGGGAACCGGTGGGGAACAGGAGAGGAGGGGAGGGAGAGGAAACTGGGATTGACCTGTAAAACAAGCTTGTTTCTAATTTAAATAAAAAAATAAACAAAAAAGAGAGAATATCTCATCCAATTGTCCTTCTTTTCTTCTAAATTTTCATTTCACTTAAAAGCCTTGGGGGGCTCCTGGGATGCTATTCTACACTTATGAAATACAGATCCCTCACTTTCTCACAGGGATCAGTTCCTACCCTTTCCATTGGCTAACAACATCCACACTACTGTGTAGCCCCTATGTGACTTTGCTTGGTTGTACTGTTCCTTGGCTCTTGGCACTTGCTGTCCACATCAGTGCTCCCTGATCTATCTCTTTTGTCATGAAAATTAGGTTTGGTGTGGACTTCTGTCCTTTCTTTCTTGGCATAGGACCCAATCACTCCCAATTGCTATTGATCTTTGAAGTTCTGCCTTCAAACACAGCCAGATGAAAAGCAATCTTTAGTCTCCTTGGAAACTGAATTCCAGTGAACAATTATTTTCTGCCAAGAGCTCCAGATTCCACAGATGAATAGTGCAGCAGAAATCGTGGGAGACGGCAGCATGTCCTTCATTCAGACACCAAAGATCCATTCATAGGGGGCTGCACTCACATGGTTTTGGATGAAAAGTCGAGGAACATACTATAGACTCCCCTCTGTATGGTGTGCGGTCAGGTGTGGAAAAAGAAGAGATGAGAAGGGACAGAGAGATGTGGCAAAGTGTGCATACTCACACTGGCTTCTCTGAATAAATAACAAGGTATTTCCAGTCCGGTAAGATGAATCCCATGCACACATAGATAACAGAGCATGGGCTACATTTCGTCTTAACTTCTTTTCACTGTGCACATTTGTGCAATAGGCTGCCTGAGAGAAGCCATCATAGTTGTGCTCCAGACACTGCAATGATAATCAGGGACACTGAGACTGTTTTGGCTGTGCTTTGTAAATGCCTAGGAATGGAGTCTAGCCTCAGCTGGCAGTTGTCATATGCCAGCTGTGTCATGAAAGCAAGAAGCCAAAGGAAAATGTCCACACAAATTTCTTCTGAATAAATATATTGGACATTGTGCTCAATGACTTGTGTGGTTTGGGAGAAAATTGTTTGAAAATAATAACCAAGGGCATGTGAAAGAGAAGTTATTGCTTATAATAACTGAAGGGAACTAAGTATTTAAAGCCTAAACTATATTCCAAGCTAAATTCCTATTATCTTTATCTAACAAATTCAAACTAGCAGGAGCATATTTTAATTAAAAGAACCACACTCTGGAACCAATATGAAATACACAGAGAAATCATAGGAAATAGCTTGCTTCACCTTTTAAAATCATGATACAGTCAAAGCCTATTTATTTAATTTGTTCTTTTCTTTTCCTTTGCTCATTTAAACTTTTCAAGAATTCCATAAATATGTACAACACATTTTATTATTATTTATTTTATTTTTGATATTATAATATAGATACATTTTTCCCTTCCCTTTTCTCCTTCCAAACCCTCTCATATATCCCTCCTGTTAGATTCATGGTCGCTTTTTAGCTTTAATTTTTCACACACACACACACACACACACACACACATATATATGTATATATATATATATATATATATCTTCCTTAATACATAAAAGACAAACTGCTCAGTCTATATGTTACCTGTATGCATATGTTTTCAGAACTGCCTTTTTGTATTAAATAATCATTCGTTACAAAAATGCCCTAGGGAAAACTATTTCCCCCACTCTCAGCATTCTTTAGGTACCTGTAGTTCTTTGAGTATTTTTGATCACATCTATGTCCATGCTTCCCTTCAACTCTTCCAGGACCACTCCCTTCATCTTTTCCCTACTGCAATGTACAAGGTGCCACACCCTAACAAAAACTCATTAAACATCTACCAGTAGCCATCGATAGCCAATAGCTCTTCAGTTAAAGGCCAGGCCTCCTGAGTCCCTCCATAACTGGTTTGTTCATATGACAATTTAATTTCTTTATTTCTTTTTAAGCAGTTATTCATATTCCTTGTTTCAGGATAAAATCAGTATTTGTTTTTCAATTAGTTGACTCATTTATTTGCTATGTTTAGCTGGAAGACCCTATTTCAATTGAGATATCTAAAACATATTTGTGCATTTCTAAATATCTATATGTCTAAGTCACTTTCTTTAATTTTATGGGCCAATAGGACATTTAAATGGGTAAAGTATCTTGCTACCAAACCTAATGACCTAAAGTTAAACAAACATGGTAGAAGGAGAGAACCGACTACCTCAATTTGTCTTTTGACCTCCACAAGTATGTCATGGTGTATGCACACATGTGCACCTCATTCCAACAATAAATAAATTTGAAAATATAAAATTAAATTTAAAAATTAGCTCTTTAGTTTTAATTAATTTATTTCTGTTATGGATATGATTATTAATTTTAATATTTGTATGTTTGGGATCCAGTGGTGATGACTGAATCTAGGGACTCATGAATGCTGGCAAATATTCTACCACTGAACTATGACCCTACCTGATTTGGATGATTGCCATACACAGGATAGGGATGTTGCCTGGTATTTTATTAGGGAGAAATCACTTACATGAGAAGCTGAGAACTGAGGTCAGCATTCTGCTGGTCTCCGACCTTGACTGGAATTCCAAGAGAGACAGTGACCCCTCCTTCCTTGGCCTTTATCCCTGCCTTCCCCTACATACCTGTGACCATACCCAAACAGGCATGATCAGTGCTGCGGGTATGTGAGATCTCTATCTACACCTACCCCAACGTTTAATTATTTTAAAAACATGTTTTTAATCTATGTATGATACAGAATTTTCTATTCGTCAAGTTTTCTTTTTATTTTCAGTACTGGTTTTAAGAAATATATATTGTGTGTACATGACTTACATACATGTATGTTAGTGGGTTTTGATTCTACCTACATCTGAACATTCCACAATTTATACCCACACCTCTGGTTACCCTTTCTCATAATCTCTGCTCTGTATGACTCTAAGATGCTGACCTGCATCTCCAGGTGCAGCTGTGTGAAGCTTGAGCTCCTGCACTGGTGGGCAGATGCATTGAATCTAAGAATTGCCTTGCTGTTCTTTTTTTTTTTTTTTAATGAGACAGGGTTTCTCTGTATTGTTTTGGAGGCTGTTGGTCCAGCCCGCCCTCAAACTCACAGAGACCCGCCTGCCTCTGCCTCCTGGAGTGCTGGGATTAAAGGCGTGTGCCACCACAGCCCGGCTCGCCTTGCTGTTCTTTATAGTCATAGTTTTTCACGGTCAGCACCCAAACGAATTACGCACCTACTTTTGCCAATAAATATCACCTTTATAATTAATTTGCTGTGACTGTCTCTTGGGGACACTCAGAAAACTGAATATAATTAACACAGATAGACATGTGTATTCTCAGAGATCAGTACAAAGAAACTGTGAGGAATGCAGCCGTGTGATATATTTATGACAAAGAGATATTAGCATTGTCAACAATGGTAGATATATGGTGTGTTAATGCAACAAGGGTTATTGGGAACTCATGTATTTTTTAATTAAAATAATAATGATTGTATGTGTTTAGAGTATATACCATAATGTATAGGTGCGTAAAGATCTCTTTGTTTTTTCAAGACTACTTATTTTATTATGTTATATGGATAATTTTACTTCTGAGTCTCAATGCCATTTCCTAACTTATCATTTGAGGCTGTGGTAATGACAAATCCCTGAACAATTGTAATTTACCATTAAAATTTTTTTTTTATCCCTGCCTGGTATCAACTTCAGCCCAGGGGCAGAGAATTGGGATCCAAATCTTTCTGTGTCCCTAATAGCTCATCTGAAGGGCATGTGACAGCTATGGAAAAGTTTTCATTCACTTTTTCTAAAGGAAATATGAGCTGAAATGAAAGACCTCAAAATCATGAAATCATGATAAAGTTTAGAAACTGATCCATACATTTCTCCCTAAAGACTGATTAATAGAAATGTGCCATTAAGGTGCAGGATAGGAGGACGCTGAAAACCACCAGGATGGATGGCATTTCTCTCTGATATAGAAAGCATGTGAAAGATGTCAGCTTATTTTAACCTAACTTTACTACTGAGGAAAAAGTGAAAGACATCAACAAAACATTTTGAACATCTTTGAAATTAAAAAAAAAAAACTACTTGGTGAGATTTTTGAGAGACAAATTCTAGAAAGAAGGAATTCAAGATGTGCTGTGACTATGAATTCCTCTCATTGGTTAAAAAAGAAGTTGCTTTGGCCTATAGCAGGACAGAATAAAGCCAGGCGGGAAAGCCAACCTGAATCCAGGGAGAAAGAAGAGCAGAGTCTGGGGAGATTCCAGCCAGCTGCCGAGGAACAAGGTGCATTAGAACATAGGTAAAGCCATGAGATAAGTGGCAAAAAGACAGATAGAAATGTGATAATTTAAAAGTATGAACTATTTAGTAGTAAGCCTGAGTTGTTTGGCCAAGTGCTTTGTAATTAATATTACGTCTCTGAGTGATTATTTAAAAGCGTCTGTGGGATGTTTGGACAGGGAAACCTCTGTTTACAATGATGAGACCAACACTGGTATTCCCTTTCTTTCCAAGTGTTCCTGATTTTAAAATAGCAGCTGAGGATTTCTCCACCTGAGCAGGCAGTTGGAGCAGTTTTGGATTCCAACGGGTCAGGAGGTAAATTTTATGTAGTTTGGAAAACAACCAAAAGGAGGAGCTCTTGCTCACAAATGAAATTCAACTATGGGACTCAAAGGTACTGTTGTTAATGTAGATATTGAGCAGATGTACACTAGGACCTACCAGAAGTTAAGCTCAGCTTTGAAGCAGCTCACGTCATGATCAGACTGAAGAACTTCCCCCCATCCACCCAAGCAAAAGTCCTCTAGGAACCATTTTACTTCATTGTGTCACTGTGTTTCAAATTTAAGTATGCAAAAATGTCAACCACCCACTAATAGCATCACAAAAACATGGAAGGGTGGGGGGAAAGGGGAATGCGGGAGGAGGGGAGGGAGAGGAAACTGGGATTGACATGTAAAACAAGCTATTTAAAATTAAAATAAAAAATGATATAAAAAAAGAATAAGGTTCCCCCCCAAAAAAAGAAAGAATAAGGTTCCAAAAACAAAAACAAACAAACAAAAAAAAAACATGTGCTGTCTATCACTATCAGTAACTGAATGTTAAGAATTTGATGGAAGTCGAACTAAAAAGGGACAGACAGTTAAAAACACTAAGGTGAGACAAAGTACCCAGTGCAGGGATTTCATTTACATTGGAGAATAAAGGTTAAGGCTGGAAACTGTCAGACAATGATAGGAAGAGAGACACACCAGAGACTAAGAAGGACTTGCAACTTGCGTGGTGGTATATCCATTCTCGGAAGATCCAGGCTTCTCTGAAAACCGTGTTGCCTGCTTAGTGCAGGATGTTCTGATCAAGCCCATTAAACTGTTTCTGTGTCTGTCTGCAATGCTAAAAATAGAACCCGTTGCTGTACTCAAGAGTGAAGAACCATTGCCAAGACAATAGTGATGAAGCAGGTGCCTGACAGCAAGGAGCGTGCTTCTCCAATGTTCTAGTCTTCCTCTATGCTTCTCATTGGTAGAGTCTAAAGTTAGCAGAAGGCCAGAAAGAACGTGAAACGACCTTGCACATTCTCAGAACCAAGGCAGAGTGCAGAACACTTTGTTTACTGATGAGAATTTATACCCCACTAATTGTCTTTTTTGACTGAGACCAAGTAAAAAGTCGATGGCAAAGGACAATCTGAGGGTGCCTACATATCACAGCTGTCAGACAGTTCACTTTAAATAAGTCTGATTAATATTTTCAAAAATGAAATGGCATGATGGCGAAAATTTTGACAAAGAACTAGCAGCGATGTAGCTCATGAATTCCCACACATAACTGAAAATCTGTGGACAGTTGATGGCCTCTTGTGGGTGGATAGTCAATTTTCTGTAAGGGTATTGCCTCTGGTAGGAGAACCATAACACAGAGGATTATCCTTCCTGGGAGTATACGTAAGGAAAAACTGGAGTTGATCGGTTATTAAATATTAAAAAAAATAAGGATATGAGGTTGGGGGTAGTCAGGTGGCACATGATTTGGGAGATGTTAGAGGGAGGATTTGGGACAGAATATGATCAAACTACATTGTCTGAAACTCAGAAAATTAATAAAAATATTTAAATGAATAAACAAAAATTAAAACCCAATCAAAAATATTCTGAAAGCATAACTGAAATGAAGAATTCAATGACTGTATGCCTCTGAGTTACAAAAGATTGTCATTCCCCTGAAATTTCCAATCAAATACCACACACAAAAAAATCACTATTTTCCTTAAAGCAATAAAAAAATCTAATGTGGGACTAGTTACAGAGGTTGGGAGAGAGCAAAGAGAGTCAAACTTAAGACCTACTGACCTTCCAGTGAGCTTGTGGATTAATCCATAGAGCCTGAATTTGAAGGATTCCCAGATGTACAAATAATTTTCACTGCCAAGAAATTATCCTATGGGGAAACTGTGCTAGTTAAGGAGGCAATATTTCCCAACTTGTTTAATAAAGCAATTGTGCTGCCAAGAAAGAAATGATCAAAAAAAATCTGTAATAAATCAAAACTATTCAAAGTCATTAACAGGTAGTTCTTACCCAGGGTTGCAAATTTATTTGACCCTGAAGAATCAACTACTATAATTTATCATAACAAAAGAGTAAAGGACAAAAGCCACATGATGGTTTTATTATAGACAAATGAAATATTTGAAAGATTCAAACCCCACTCATTAAAGCCTCCCAGTAAATTAGTGAATTTCCTCAAGCTAATGAAATGCAACTTTAAAGTTATTAATAAGAAACCAGAAATTGAGAAAATACTGTATGTAAGGATATAAAAAGTCAATAATTAAATATTGAATATAACTTTACTGTGTAAAAACTAATTGGGTAAAGATAGCTACTATACTAGGACCACTTTAATTCAAACTTATAACCAAGCTTTTACAATGTACACTAAGGCAATTAAAATAAATTGTGTATAAACTGTAAATGAAGATAGAATTTTTTCAGGGCTTGTGATAAGACTATATATGTTAAAATCACACAAATCATCATAGAACTGAACCGTGAAAATTAAGAAAACCATTTTCAGAAGTTTGTGGATCCCAGTCCTAAGGGACACATTTACAAAACAGACCCATACCTAAGGCTCAGGGAACAGTGCGGAAGAGGGGGCAAAGAGATTGAAAGCATTGCTTGAATTCTTAGTGAGTGACCCTGCTGCCTTAGCCTCCCAAGTTCTAAGATAACAGGTACAAACCACCACACTTATTGTAGGAGATCTTTTTTATGGTAATGGTATGACAACATGCAAAAGTTGTGAAGAAAGGAACAAGACTACCATTCATGGAAATCTATGGATTAGCATTGGGAGCAAACAATTGTAAAATACTGGTTACTCTCTCAACAGTGTGGAAGAGTCACTTTGAACACACAGGTTTTTCTTCAAACTGGCCTCCAGCTTAACGACAACAGCACCCAAAAGTCTAGCAGGGTTCTGGGGTAGAAACTGAAAACACAATTCCAAGTTTCATATGCAAACACCAAGGTTGCAAGGCAGAGTGCTACACTACTGTAATTCTGTCACTCAGAAAGTGGCCAAGAGAAGATCAGAAATTCAAGGCCAACCTCAGATATCCCAGGGAAATCAGTATCTGCCCACCTTTGTTTCTAAGTCTCATTAATAAAAGAATTTAGCAATGGACTTGAGGACAATTTTATTATTATTTGAGAGAAAAACAGCAGAGCCGACAAACTATAATGTCTCAGGAGCAGCCAAGAAAGAGAGGTGGGGAAGGGCAAGAGAAAGGCATTCCTGTTTTAGTGGGGTGCACAGAATTAGGCAGGTTCAACATTGAAGATCAGTGAGCAGTCACACAGCAGAGAAGCACCAGAATGGAAGGAGATAGAAAGGTCTTCAGAGAGTGAGTAAACCCAGATGACCAGGGAGAGTATGACCAGTAAGGAACAGAGGTTAAGAGAAGGGAAGACAAGTTATGCTTTTAAGGGTTATTCAGAAACATGATCATCCCACGTGTGTGTCATGAAGAAACTCTGCATTCAGTTGCGCAGGGCCAGGGTTTCTGGGGTAGATAGCTATGTAATCTTGTTAATGGGATTATATTCCCTTTAGCTTGGTTTTAGGTTACCACTTTTCCTGAGAGGTTATTTCCTAGCCAGGCAATTGATAGTCCCAAGTGGATTAAATCTTAAGGAAGGATTAAATAATAGATAGTATTCTAATTTTAATAAAAAATGAATTACAATCTTTGAAGTGTATTAGAATACTGTGTCTCCAACCCAGGGACAAAGATAATCCAATCTTGACTAGGATGCTTGAGGAATGGCAAAGTGTTACTAGGGAATAGAAGAGAGGGTTCATTTTCAATAACCTTTAAAGCTACTCCAGTACCAGCGTATAGTAAGTTTTAGGATAATGTGGTCTCAGGAGACCCTATCTCAGAAGAATCAAATCCACCCATCTCTAGAAAAGGCTAAATATAGTATTAGTGGAGAAACTTGAGTTTCCTTTTGGGGTTATTAATTCTTGTTAATAAAATAATTTTAAACAGTTTCCGAAGGAAGCACAGGATGTTATTAAGAGTCCGAGATGAAATTGACAGGGCAACAAGGCAATTAAGTTATACATCTTGGCATAACCTGGTGGAGGGAGGTGGAGATGGCAGAGAAGGAAGTCATGTCTTCAAGAAAGCAGGCCAGTTCTGCAGTGGAGGTCAGCAAATGCTGCATAGTGGGAGAGGAGCAGCATGCAAAGGAGGAGAAAGCTCAGAAACACATGCTTGGCATTTCACCAGTAGCAGAGAGAGAGATAGGAAGAAGCAAAGAAAAATTACACTTCTCAGTTAGAGCTCAACAAAGTGACCAAGCTCATGGGTGATGCATGTTGGACGCCCTTCAAGCAGCTACATCAAAGGAGCAGATTCTGGGAAAGATAAGTACATTATTTCATCAAGGGAAGAAGTAGTCTTCTCCTCTCCACTTTGTCTTCAAATGAAGCAGACTTCATTTGAGGAAAGATTTCTGGCAAAGTGATTGACAGCTCCAGCAAAATTAACTCTGAAAAGGAAGAGGTGATAGCATGTAGTGTTTGGGTAGCTTAGAGTACCAACTCTCCATTCAGGGTCTATTTTGTCACTAAGAGAAAGTAGCTTTGTCTTATTGAACCTCAACAAACTCTAGATACCTCCAAATTTTCACATGATAATTTGGATCCTAAGTAAGGACTTCCCTTTCTAGTCTTACAGGAAATAGTACAAAGCCAACAACAAGCAATGGGCCAATCTTTTATTATGAATTGCAAGGCAGGTAATCCCAGTAACACTGACAAATTTATTGCACACCTAGAACTAAAACTTTAGATTATTAAATCTAATTACACAAAGTATACACAGGCAACCTCAAAGAACTTCTTCTGAATATTACAGGCCTCTCTTTTCCAGGTTCATATATTTGATTTTTCTATCAGTGCAGGCTCAATACAGTAATTGTTTAAAGAAGATGCACATAGAAAGTTGTCAATATCATTATATGTATATGACATAATCATCTCTCAGTAGACATTCACAACATCTTATTATGAAATGATAACATCTAATTTCACATGTATTTTTCAGCCCAATCTCATTACAGGATTGACATAGTTCTTTCCAATATACATTGTACACAGTTTTGTTTCTGAATTCAATAAAATAGCTTTGAAGTATGTAAAGCTGATTATATTTCTAATGCACTACTCAGAACCAATGATGTTCACATGAACTTCAAGTCCCATTCTGCTAAGAATTCAAACTTTATCAGAATGCAAGTAGGACTAACCAAATAATATTAATTTCATCCTAATAAAAATAATTTTAAAACCTAAGAATTTGAGTAGTAGATTGCCTGTGACCTATATTCCAATTAAAAATGAAGCTCAGTGATTTGAAACAGCAGCAGTGAGAATGACTAGCTTAAGGAAGGCACATGAGCTGTAGAAACAAGTATTCTGCGTGCAACTCCTGGATTCAATATTCATTAATTATATTCTACCCTGAACTTACCTTCCTTACTACTCAATTTTTATATACGTGAAGTGGAAATTAGTTTAATTTGATTCCCATCTTAGGATGGGTGTGCCAGGTCAATACAAGTCATCATAGCTTCTAAACCATAGCAAATTCTGATTAAATACTTGATTGTCTATTATTAAAACAGCAACCACTATAATTTGAAATAATTTGTATAGTCTGTTAGGTACAATTAGAAGAACCAAGCATAAAAGAATATACTGGAAATAGAAGCCATGAGCATCCTGAAAGCTTTCATTTCTACTCTTCCAATGAGGAGTTTTACTTTAACGCTCAGGTACCAGTTAAAGTATTTCCTAGTGTGTGTGCCCATGCACACATACACCATAAATAAATATGCGCAATAAATGTACACATATGTAGTTGCTCACCAAAGCCTGAAGAAAACTTCAGGCGACTGGAGCTGGAATCACAGGTGGTTGTGAGTCCCCTGATTCGTGGCCTGGAAGAAGAACATTTTAGTCCTTTTGGAGAGCAAGAGCCCTTAATGCTGAGTCCTCTCTCTGGCTGCCAGGTCATTTGTTCTGTAAAGTCATCCTTAGTTGTCCCTATACCCTCTACCCAGACAAAAGTTGCTGAGCATGATTTCTCAGTCCCATTAACTTTATACAAGCATCAATAGCTAAAACAGTCTAACTTTCACTTGTAGATCTGTCTTCTTAGGCAGAGAATGGCTCACATAAAAGAATATGCTTCTTACCTGAAATGATCCTTGTTGCATTCCTAGTTTTCTTTTCTTTGTTTTTTATGAGGGGCAAATAAGCTATCCATTAACTAATAAGGTAGTTTATACTTCTGTACCTAACACATATTTTACCTCCAACAACCTACTGTGGATTTTGTCAAAGACAAAGGCAAGAGAACAATGACAACAGATAGTTATACATTGAAATTTTATACTTGAGATTACAAATGCCCTTCAACTAAGTCAATGCTAGAAAATCAAAAGTTTAGGGAACTTGTTGGGGCCCAAATGTAATATCTCAGAAATATGATAGGCCCAGCCACTAATTCTAGGAGCTCAGAACTCCTATTTTCTTTTAGATGCTGGCTGATACCTCAGTGGGGAATGCCTCCTAGTTTGTATAACAAAAGACCTAGGCCTGGGCAAGACTAGACCTACCCTGAAGGCTAATGACACATGCTAATATTGAGTGTCTGAGATCTTGAGTACTCCTGCCTTGGGAGAGTCTCTAGGATTAAAAGAAATATTTGATATCAGCTCCATATACATGATAATACTTATCTTCTGCCAGTATCCCAGGTTTTGGAGACTTATTTAAGATTGATGCTGGAATAAACTGTGGTCAGTATTGACAGTGAACCCTCCTGTTACAACTAGACATCTGTGTCTTCCTTAACATTGTTGGGCTGCTAGGACTTCCCTCATCCACACTCCCTGACTCAGGGTCGGTCTCAGGGCTCTTCGTTTTGTTCCAATCAGCCCCAAAGACATCAGTCCAGAATAGATGGCCCCTGCTGCATAGGGCTGATACAGGTCGGACCCCAGCAGGAACTATAAAAAGAGAGGATAAAACAACATGAAACTCTAGTTTAAGTACCATTGTGCTTATCTCTTATTTAGGTTATCACTTATTTAGGTTATTTTTATATAGAATTGAGACTTATGCACATCACAAAGAAGTTTATTTTCTGCCTAGCACAAAATAAATGATTTGTCTTTATTGTTAAGCTTGGTACATATTTACATACACACACAGAGGGAGAGAGAGAGACATAGGCCTATACATTCTTGAAATGACTTGTAAGTAATCATATTATATACGTTTCCATATATTGGACATGAAATATGTTCCCTTGGGATCAGAACCATATATTCTTTTTTTTTAAATGTGTATGTGTTTTTGCCTGCATGTGTGTATTTGAAGGTGGTTGAGTGTGTCCATAGAAGCCAAAAGGAAACTGATCCCCTGAATATAGAATTGCAGGAATTTGTGAGCTCCCCAGTGTGGGTACTGGGAACTGAACTCAAGTCTTATGCAGGAGCTGTAAACTGTTCTAAACCACTGAGCTGGTTCTCCAGTCCAGGGGTTAGTATTTAGGCATTTTTATTGGGCTGCCTTTGGAGTTCTGACAAGATGTGCCCTCAGCTGCTGCCACTAAGAGCACCATGTGTTCCCTTTAAACAGGGATCCTTTTAACAGGGATCCTTTTAAGAGGGTTCTGCCCACCTCCCCTCCCCCCTCTCTTTCTCTTCTCTCTGTTTCTCTCTCTCTTTCTGCCTCTCTTTCATCTCTCCTGCTGCTCCTGTCCCTGGATGCTGGTCTTGCCCCTTCCTCATTCCCCTTTTTACGATCCTTTACCTTAGTAAAAAAAAACCCTCTGCTTGAATTCTGTTTCATGGTATCTTTCTCTCAAACCACTTTTTTCTAAATTAAAACACCAGAAACATATACTCTTAATATTATGATTTATATAATATAGACAGCTGATAAATATATCCTTAACAATGACTTTAGAAAACTAAATTCATATAAATTTATTTTAATGTCTCAAAATAGAATAAAAAGAACTTAGAATTCAGTACACGTCTTAGTTTTCAGTAAAGAAAATGCTTGTATTATGCCAATAATAAAAATGAACCTTTGATCAGCAAAATCCAAGACTGACCATAACTGATAACTTCACTGAACAACAAGATCATGTGGTTAAAGAAAGTTGAGTCCAAAAGATGTACCAGACAAGGAAGATTAAATACCATGTATACAGAAGGGCAGAGTATCCAGAAACCCATTAAAGTTCATCCTAAACTATGGGTCGAGTAAGGCATTACTTTTGACCTTTGATCATAGTCTGCTGATTCAGAGAAGCTTGGGTCAAATAACATCCATCCATTCATTTATTTTCCGAATAAAGTTTTGCTGTTATTTACCAGGGATTATGGAGTAGACACTTAAGGACCCAAGGGTAAAGCTGTTGATATCAAAATGGTTTTAAGAACTTAAGTGGGAAAAATAGGAAAGTAATCAATAATAGTAAAATGTGACAAGTATTATGCTGGGGCTTTATTGTCTCTGTAGGAGATTATGACTAAGCTGAGAACTTAAAGAAGAGATTTTCTAAACTGAGAAAAGTGAAGGAGTATTTCAGAGAAACATTAGTAGATGGAGGCAGTAAGATGTCTGAGAACAGCTTTAGGTGAAAACTTTGTCTTATTTGATTCAGTTAAACAATTCCAGACATCATCTGACATCCTCACTGAACACAAGTGTGGATGCGGTAGGTAGAAGAAATCTTTCTTACTTTCTTCCTTCCTTCTTTCCTTCCCTCCTTCTTTCTTTCTTCCTGTCTTTCTTCTCTCTCTCTCTCTCTCTCTCTCTCTCTCTCTCTCTCTCTCTCTCTCTCTCTCTCTCTGTGTGGCACGCAGAAGGAAATCTTTCACACACATACACATACACTCACACACACACTCACACACACACTTCTTCATGATTATCAGACACCAGACAATTCATTTGTAACACAGGCACTGACAACAGTACTATGTAAGGGAAGACAGACGAATGGCCTTGCCAAGATTCATGCCTACTTTACGAGTTGGAAGTAAAGAAAATTCCAAATATGCTTTGGACAGGTTCATAGGTTCTTTTGTGGTAGAAGAGGACTGTGGGTAAAATTTAAGCTCAGGGATAAGGTGATGCTTTTGTACATGATTCCATCCTACAGCATGAGAGATATTTCTATCTTCTGATATCATCTTTAATTTCTTTCTTTAAAGAATTGAGGTTCTTGTCATATAGGTCTTTAACTTGTTTGGTTAGAACTACCCCAAGATACTTTATGTTATTTGTCACTACTGTTTCTCTGATTTCTTTCTCAGTCTGTTTATCATTGGCATATGGGAGGGCTACTCATTTTTTTACTTAATCTTTTATCCTGCTAAATTATTGAAGGTGTTTATCAGCTGTAGTAGTTCTCTGGTAGAATTTTTGGGGTCTCTAAAGTAAATTATCATATCATCAGCAAATCATGAGAGTCTGAGTTCTTCTTTCCCAATTTGTAGCTCCTTGATCTCCTTTTGTTGTTTTACTGCTCTAGCTAGAACTTCAAGTGCTATGTTGAGTAGATATGGAGAGAGTGAACAGCCTTGTCTTGTTCCTGATTTCTGTGGGATTGCATTGAGTGTACATGATTCTATATCATCATTCTTCTTCAACCTTCTATGTTTCTGAGCCAGAGCAATTTGTAGATGTGTCACTAGTGGAGGAATACATAAATATACAAACCACCAGCACTGGGATATCTGCTCAAAACACAAGAATCAGGAAATGAGCTTTATTCCAAGATGCTTTCTCAAAATGTGAACCTCAGATGACAATAGAAGTTTATGAAATTCCACATGCTATCCTGGAATTCTTATAGTAACATTTAGCTGTCTTGGCTAAACCAATCAACAACCTCAAACTCCTGGCAGCCTCAGGCTTCTTTGCTAAATCTGAAGGCATTCTTAGAAAAATGTACTGTATTATGTCAAGAATTATTTCAAACTAGTTCAGAGTACATTTACACAACTATGTTGAGTTCTATGCTTTGCTGGCATCACTGCTGAACTCCAATAGAGATTTTTTTCTCTAAGACAGTTTTTAAGCCACCTACATTCTCATGATATTTGGTACTAACTTGGATGTCAATATTTCCAGGTTGAACACTAACATGTTGGCTTAAGATAAAAATCTTACCCAGAAGTATCTCTTGAAGAAACAAGAATGCATGTAAAATTCTTAAAAACTGTTCAGTT
This sequence comes from Mesocricetus auratus, assembly GCF_017639785.1. Lineage (NCBI taxonomy): Eukaryota > Metazoa > Chordata > Mammalia > Rodentia > Cricetidae > Mesocricetus > Mesocricetus auratus. The sequence continues at coordinate 12,434,396 of NW_024429182.1, forward strand.
CAATCTGTAGTTGATATTAGTCCTATCACTTTCCACTTGATCTTAGCAAAATAAATAAATAAACAGCCATTAAGTGACAGTCTTATCACAACTTAATTGTGTTAAATTTTTTTAAGTAAAATGACAATGAAAATGATCGAGAAAAGAATGCATCATTTACATGGTATACATTTCCTTTATGCAAGTTTAATAGCCACAGTTGTGTGTCTCTCTTTGCTTCTCCATTCAAAAATGTATCGCCATCTTGTATATAAGTATGTAAGGAAAATATGCCCACTTACACACAAGTAGTTGATAGTGCAAGGATTTATGGAAGTCCTCCAAAAATGCTACAGAACATACTTCAGAAATATTGTACATACTGGGCATGTGAATTCAGGTATGAATGAACCAAACTCTGGCTACCGAGAAAGAATCAAAGAGAAGAACTTGAAGGTAAAATTTGGTCACTTTATTGTAGAAACAGATTTTGTTTATATGCTACTGTTCACTGTGACTGAGAGAAAAGTGGAGCCTCTGCCTCCTTCCTCCATTAAGCAGTGAGCTGGTGAGTGTTGAGGGATGCAAGCTACTACACAATGCCTTTCATTAGACCAGGGCTTCCGAGAGTTTTCCACCTGTAATTCCTTATCAGTGCAGACATTTTTACATGACTTGGGAATATTGACACATAAAATACATATATGTGAATGAAGCATTTGCTGAAAACCAGCCATAATAAAATTTAGTTTAAAACAAATGTTTGGCATTCACATAATTTTACGATTCACATACAAATAAGGCAGGTGTGTTTGTTAATGTTAGGGTAAAGAATCATATTTTGAATGAGCTTTTGATATTGGAAGATAGACAAGCATAACTCTTTTCAGAATTTATCCATATTCTGAATTTGTACTCATCAATGCAGAAAATTCTTACTTACATTGATACAGCATGAAAAATAGTAGAAGAGGGTCTGGGATGATATATCAATTCATTTGAGTGACAAGAGTAAGGATCTGAGTTGATACCAGGCATTCATGGAAAAAGTCAGATGTATTAGTACATGCTTGTAATACCAACCCTGGGGAGGCAGATCCTTGGGACTAACAGTTCATGGGGTCAAGCCTAATAGGTGAACATAGAGATTAGGGAGAGACCCTGCCTCAAGAAAACAAGGTGAACAGCTCTGGAGAAACAACATCTGAGCTTAATCTGTGGACCCATAATGCTATAGAACCACATGTGTGTATGCACATACACACATAAAATATGAGTAAAATAAAGTGCTATAAATTTGTTTAGGACCGTTTTATAAATTATTATAAAAAATTCACATATTGATCTTTCTATGAAATCCAATTAAGTTGCTCAAACAGAAAATTTTAAGTCAAACATTCTAACAAAATCCAATGCTGAGATATGCTAATTTGATAAATATTGATGAGTGACAGTTGGAAATAAATACTAAGCATCTTTGCTTTTTGTAATCACATTATGTTTTTCACAAGCACAGAAACTTTTGTAAATATTTTTTTAAAAAGCTTAAATTCCTAACACACAGCAGTCTGGAGTCAGAGCCAAGGTGCTTTAGACAGCACACATGACATCCCATGGTGTGACCACATACGCTCTTTAAAGTATCCATGCTGTGTTCAAAACCAAGGCTGCAGTGAGGGCACAAGATGTAATAAGAAGAAATGTTGCCAGACACACCTTAAAAACATTTTTGGTCATTGGATATTACCAGATTTGGTGATGATAGTGGTGAGTTGGAAACCAGGAACTGAACTGCAACTTACATTAGATGTAGCTTCCGTGTTTTCCTTCCCTAGAATATTGCACTCACTCAAGCAATATTTAGATTTAATGGCACTTTGTCTTAATTAAAACTATGTGTTAAACATTCTGCATGATCTATGTCCACAGTGTGCTTTTAAATTTTAGTTGACAATGGTGATGTAGTTAAGTTCGGTGCTCATCCGCTATCTTCTGTGGTTGCCTTTTCAAACAAGGAGTTAACATGAAGGGATTCATGAGTAAATGTAGTATTTAGTATTAAAAAGATAGTTTTGAATATGAATCAGTACAGATATAGTTGCTTACTTTCACTTTGCACTTTAGTCTGGGCTATGTGTCTGAATATAGAGCTATCATACCCTGTGATAATATTGGGTTCTCAAGACTTCAGCATCTGGTTTTTCTCTTTGCCACTTTGAAATATATCTGCTTCTTCATAGATCAGTGACTTGTCCAGTCCTCATCAATAAGACTTCGTCCAGAAGCAGATACAGATGGGAGATACAAAAATTCCAACCCAATTTTATACAGAGAGAGTGTAAATTGGAGGCCTCCATCAGGATCCTCCCCTCCTAGGAACCCTGAAGAAGAGGCAGAGGAGAGATTGTAGGGGTCAGAGGGGATGGAGGACACCAAGAGAACATGGTTCACTGAATCAGCTAAGCAGAGATCACATGTGGACTCACAAACTGAATTGACAAGCTGGGGACCCTACAGAGGTCTGTATTAGTTCCTCTGTGTATATGTTATGACTGTTACCTTGATGGTTTTGTGGGACTCCTAACAGTGGGAGCAGGTGTGCCTGCCTGACTCTTTTGCCTGCTCTTGGGACTCTTTTCCTCCTATTGGGCTGCCTTGTCTAGCCTGAATTTGAAGGCTTTCACCTTGTCTTATTGTATATTGTTTTGTCCTATTTGGTTGATAACTCTTGGATACCTGTTTTTTTCTGAAGAGGAAATGGAGGTGAAGTGGATCTGAGGGAGGGGGCAGGTTTGGAGGGAGCTGGGAGGGGCAGAGGGAGGGGAAAGTGTGGTTGGATTATATTGAATACTGTGAAATCTTTTAGTGTTTATTATCTTCATTGCTAGGAGTTCCAGGTTACTAAATGTAAGAGCAGATGACCACAGGGCTTTGTGACACAGAAAGACCATAGTCTGAAAATGTACAAAGAGGCTTAGAGTAGTATGCTAAAACTACTAATAACAAATGAAGAGAAATGAACCCAGATGGCACAGATCCTTTGAAGGTTAATTCAACCTAGTTCATTTCAAGTGTATTTTAGCCTCTAGTTACAGTGTTCAATGACAGTGAGTCCTTTTGTTTTCATAGAAAAAGAAAATATAAAAAATATGTCCCCTATTTCTTGGGAGACTGGTAAGCATTAGCCAGGCCTACTGAATATAGACAAACTAAGCACTTAAAGTGTCAAAAACAGTCATGTGATAGCTACTTTCTGTTTAAATTTTTAATTAAAATAATTGCTTAGTCATCATATTCCATGCTATTTCAATAAGATGTTTACTTTTTACAAATGTTTTCAATGTTTTAAAAATGGTCTAGGGTGTTTGCCCCTCTTTATGGAGTGCCATGTTTACCTATATTAATATTTTAACACATGTGAAGGATGCAAATAGTCATATCCTCATATCCAACTGACTGATACATCTATTACCACAGGTATTTATCATTGGACATGACTATTTTTACTTTGGGTGAATGTATAAAAAGATGCTAACTTGCAGATTATAACAAAGAAGATATTCTTCATTTTAACTTAGCTGTTAAAGATCCACTTTTCAAATCTTTTCCCCTTGGAATGTGTACACCTGCCTTTTCTAAGTAGCCCTGTTTATTAGTTCATCAGGGTAGTACTTCAATGCTGTTCTATTCTTTGAAAACACTACATGCTAATAATGAGCTGAAGTTATAACCTATTGATTTTACTAGCACAGAAGATCCCACTAATATATTTATTTACCTGCAGTGATAATATTCGGCTATTCCCATGGTAGAGATATCAGCAGACATATCATTAAAGGATTCTTGTACATATCCAGGTCAGAAAAAACTGTATTGTCCATACAATTCATACACACATAAACACAGGTAAAGACAACTAGCTTAGGAATGTTATTTAATATGTGCTAGGAAGGCCAGTGACATGTCTCAGTGGGTAACAGTGTTTGCCACAAAAGCCTGCCAACCTGAATTCAATCCCTGGAATCAAGGATATATAGAGAGGAAAACAATTCCTAAAAGAACTCCATAACCCCACTGTGGTACATGCTCAGCCTTTCCCTCTTTAATATGCTCAAAATCACAAAATCACACAATCATACACTAAGTAAAACAATTTATTGTTTTAAAAGATGTGTCGACAATTGAAGAGAACCAATGTTGATAGATAATAAGTAATGTGTTTACTTAGTCAGCCTTCAAGTATTTGTTGGATTCCTGTTGCTGGTACACCACCATGCACTATGGAAATCACAGAACCTGCAATGAATCACAAGGCCTTGACTTAGAGACACTGACAAAGAAATCAAAAGAAAAACATAAAAATATTCTAAATGTTAAAATCAACAAGGCTAAAAATAGAAATCACAAGGTTACATAGAAAATTAAAGAAGAAAATTGAAAAATATAACATGTGTCTTTGGATTCTTCTCTCTATGGTTAAGGATACATGATAGAGAAGGTGTATATTCCTAAGCTTTCAATGCCTGTGGTATTACATTTCTATGGGCAGCCTTCTTCTCTAATTATACAAAATTACTGTATAATTAAACTTAAATGAAGTAACTAAAATAACTGAACTCAGAGAAGCAAAGAACAAAATGATAGTTGCCAAAGGTAGGGAGGAGGGGGAAATCAGGATTGCTAATCAAATGTGTATGATGTTTGCGTAATGCAAGAGGAATGAGTTCCAGAGAGCTGTTATGCAACCCTGTAAATGCAGTTAACAACATTTCTTTGGACACTTAAAAATCTATTAAAGATACATCTCACATTAAGTGTTCTTCATACAAAAATGAAATTTAAAAAATTATATTCAATTACCATCTATGTGATAGTAATGAATATATTTACATCTCAGGCAAACTTTAGCCTCAATACCTACATTCATGTACTATATCTGCAAACTGCTAGGGCATTCTCCATTGTTTGGTGGATGAGTAATTAAATAACATAAATCAGATGCTACTTCATTATCCTGTCAAGATAGAGCCATCTGGTGATACAGAAGTAAGAGTAACACCCTAGAGTAAATACCCTGAAAGAGCAGAAAATAAACAAAAGGAGATAGACTTTTTTTTCTAAATTTTGGAAAAGCTTATCTCAACACTTACAGATCAAGTTAGAGGACCCCCTGCTGATTCATGCCATTAAGGTGCCTCATGAGTCACTCCACAGTTTTCTTCATGAACCTGTGAGCTAAGCTTTGCCACAGTTTCACATGAACAAGGAGAGTCCCTAAGAATGAATTTGTAACATTCAAATTGATAATGAGAAGCTGATCCCAGATGCCCTCCCGATCTAAGGTTAACTGAGTCTCTGGTCTTTCCAGCAGTAGAAGTTCCGACGTTATGGGGAAAGCCTGATAAACCTACAGAGTTGGAACCATCACAACCCATCATTCATTAAAAGTCTTAAACATGTACTTGAAAAAAGACTCACTGATGGGGGAACTCCTTCTCTGCATATGTTTGCCTTATACATAATAAAGCACAGTTGGCCAATAGGGAAGCAAGATAGGTGGGACTAGGAGTCGAGGAGGATTCTGGGAGATGTAGTCAAGAATGGAGAGGAGTCGCCATGCGTTCCCGGGAAAGAGAGGGCATGTCAGGATGCCGTCCTCGGAAAGATGAGTCCCTATAGAAATATATATTAGTAGTCATGGGTTAATACTTAAGACAGAACTAGCAAGTGAGAAGCCCTGGACATTGGCCCACAGCATTGTAACTAATAGAGTCACTGTGTGTTATTTGGGGTTGACATGGCACTGGGACCAGGCTGGTGGGAAGAATCCCACAACAACTCACACAGAACATTTGTGTTAGACAAGATCAGTACCATAGGATTTGTAATAAAGTATCCCTTATTGTGAAATTATCCAGTTATTTTTTGTTTTTCTGCATACAACTTCAAAGGGCACAAACACTTGTTCTATATCTTTAAATTTTTGATATAAAAATCATTACTAAGTGAAATTTATAAACCACACAAATGTGTTATGCACACAGAAGTTAAAAAATACACAAATATATACTAGAAAGTAAATGACAATTTTACTATGCCACTGCAGGTGTTTTGTGTAATTTAATCATAGAAAACAAACTTGTGATACATTATATATATTTTCATTTTTTTGAGGAATGCTATAACTTTCAAACATGAGATTATACAGTTATTAGAGATGTAAATAAACTCTAAGTATTTTTTCTGGCAACAGAAATATTTCTGTTATGTCAATATTTATTGACTCAGTACCCTTCTGTTAGTTTTTCTCAAAATTATCATAATGGCAAATAGAGCTTACTAAATATCAACATATGTGAATAATTGTCACATCTTGGATTCTTCATAATTAGTTTTTATATTTCAGACTAAAAGGCATATAAACATTTTTAAGCATTTTTTTACACATGTTGGCAAATTACCCCTGAAAAGAATATATTCCCCTGTCACCCCCAAATTGTGTAGGGCTGCTTGCATCCTTGTCTTTTAAATAGGAAATTCTTCAAATTGTGAATGAAAGTTCCATTGGATAATTTGCTCTCATGATGTTGTGACCTGCATGTCTAGCCAGGTTTACTTATAACCATTGGCATTTCCTGGAGGCTTTTGGTATCATCTGTTTATGAGTTACACACAATATTATATGCTCAGTTTTGCAGATTATAAACCTCTATTGCTGATAGGAGATGCCAGGAGTTGTGCATATTAATCCTTCACTGATCAGGCAGGCTATAGTTTCAACTAGAAAGCATCTGGTTTTGACTTATTCTTGCTTAGCAATTTAACATCTGATGGAATGAGATAAAGATAGTTACAAGATTTATTTATATTTATTACATATGGCACAAAGTGCCAAAGATTCTAAATATTTTATCTCTTCTAGAGTTAAAAACAACTATGTCAAGTAAATACTATATCTGTCTAATTTTACTTATCAGAAAGATGTTTAGGTGAATAACGGTCATTCTAAAGGTTATACAGACAGTAAAAGATTTGCTGACCTAATAAGACCTGCATAGACCTCTCCTGGATTTTTTTCTGTGTCCTTTTTCCTACTATTAAAAAAACCTTACCTACCCATAACAATGGTCTACATGTTCTCATTTTGCTATGACTTTATTTGTATGTCCTGCTTCTCAAACTACTCTGGAATATGTTATAAGACTTCTCTCAATAATAAGTGTATTTCTTATTTGATAACTATCTTACCAGTACTTACTAGAATATAAATCTCTTTGCCACTGGGGTCATGCTGAACCGATTTTGTGCTGCCACATGGGGCGTGATGACATGGTGCCTAAGCTGCTGCCAAGGGCCATGTCTAGATCTGTGACCCTGCCACAGCCATGGCCTGTGTTGATTTCTGTGGCTCCTGTTACTACCAAAGGTCATGCAAATATCATAGGGTCTGGGTTGCCACCAAGGCCATGTCTGAGTGTCATGCTGCAGTCAGGGACCAAACAGATCTGAGTGGCCTGGGCCATCACAAGGTGCCATGGTGATGTCCAGGCCTGGATTTCGGCTGAGGGCCATGTCTGTGTCAGTGGTTCTATAGTAGCCAGGGTCTGAGTTGACATTTATGGCTCTTGTTACCACTGAGGGCTGGGCAGATGCCTGGGGTCTGGTCAAACCACATGAGACCATGTTGGTGTCCTAGAACTTTGCTGACACTTGAGCCATTGGGCAATCTGAGCCTGAGCTCCATGCCAAGGCCATGTCTGGGTCTGTGGTTCTGCTGCAGCTGGGATCTCTGTTGATGTCCATGTCCATCTTACCCCAGAGTGCCATAGGAACCAATTGTGTTGAAATCCCAGAGCTTTGCTGAGCCAGATCCACCCTTCACTGGCACTGGGATGGTTGGCCATGCCCCTCCCTGGACACTTCAGCAGAAAATCTGGCCTTGCACCTTATGGGAAAGTTCGCTGCCATACTTGAGAGAGATACCCTCACCCCTTACCACACGCTTGGAAGAAGTGGCCCTGGGACAACATAGGAAGAGAAATGCTGTCCATGCCCTTCACCTAATATGCAGGCAGGGTAGTCCCAGGTGCCTGGAGTGACCAGCTCTGTAACCCCCGAGGCCCATATACCTTAGTTTAGCCTTCCCTAACATCTACTCCATTTATGAGCTGCTGGAGCTTGTGAGAGGACTGGTCCTGCAGAATATTAGCTATGCCTTGACGCAAGAACAGGATATCCAAGAGCAACTTTGATGGGGGAAGTCCTTCTGTGTATATGTTTGTCCTATTGGTTTATAAATAAAGCACTGTTGACCAATAAAGATGGGTGGGAGTAGGAGTCAAGGAGGATTCTTGGAAATGTAAAATTCTCAAAGAATCAATAATTATGTTATAAAATACTCCCTTCTTTACTAGTAGGAAGAATAATTTAAAAATTCATCTATTTTTATGAGAATCACAAGGCTACCTGTGGCCTTATGCTTTGGTAAAGGAAAATTTATAAGTATTGTGAAACAATAGCAGCAGAGAAACAATTGATAATATATGACAGTACAAGTCAAAAGATGAATCACTTGAATGTTTGGCTAATGGGACTGGGAAATATTGATTGTGCTGTGATGGTTGAGTGAAAATATTGGACAAATACATACTCTAAATTGGTTGATTGATTACAGTGGAGATGTTCTATAGAAATGGCATGGCTGTCCATTTAAAAACTATTCAGGAGCTACCTTGACTACTAAAATCTAGGTATCATCTTTTTGTGAACTCAAGCAACTACTCTACTCTCAATAATCAAACTTCAAAACTTGACTGCCATTTTTATTTTTATTAGAACTCCCTATTGACTTTCACTGTGGTGAATTCTTAGACTCCATTACTGCTCCATTGGTATTTGAATGGATTTGACAGCACTCACCTATTGCTGGCATCTATAGAGCTCAACCAAAGATGCTGAATACATTCAGTAGAAAGCAACAACTGGAAACTAGCTGCGATTTTTCTCCCAGAAACTAATATGACTAGGTGACAATGCAGCTCAAAGTAGAATAGCCAGTCTTTCCTTCAAATAAAAAAGAAAGGCCTGTGTGTTGCATAATGCATTTTATACCATTGCTACCCTGGATAGATTTTTGTTAGCTTGATACAAACTGGGTCATCTGGAAAAACAACATCAATTGAAAAAAATGCCTCTATTAGATTGACCTGTAGGTAAATGTGGCAGGATTTTCTTGGCTGCTCATTGATGTAAAAAATCCCAGTCGGCTGTAGGTCACTCCTCCTTGGTTTGGTGGTCCTAGGAGTTATAAGAAAGATAACTGAATGTGAACCTAAGGGGCAAGCCTGTGAACAATCAGCATTGCTTCATGGTCTCAGTTTCAGTTTTGGACTCGAGGTTCCTGCTATGCTGAAGTTCCTTCCTGCCTTGGGTGACCTCAGTAATGGACTATGATCAGGACATAAAAATCAAATATACTTTTTTATACAAAGTTGATTTTGGTCAATGATTTATCAGAAGAATAGACATCAAACTAGGACAATGCCCCAAAGGAGACATTTTTTATTCTTTTATTTTAGAAACAATCTTATTTTACATATCAATCCTCCCATTCCCTTGCTTTCTTCTCCCATGTCCCTCTCCAACCCCCAACCCATTCCCACCCACTCCCCAAAGATAGTGAAGTCACTAGGGATCATCAAAGTCTGTCACATCATTTTGGGGAGGGTCTAGGCATGTATCTGGGCTGCAATAGTATCTTTCCATAGGTAATGGGTTCCCAAAGTCCATTTGTATACTAGGGATAAACACTGGCTCCACTGTTAGAGGTCCCATAGACTGCCCAGGCCTCCTAACTGGCACCCACATTTTGAGGGCTTGGTTCAGCCCAATGCTGGTTCCCTGCTTTACACCTGGGGTCCCTGTGCTCTTACTAGGTGAGGTCAATGGTTTCTGTGGGTTTCTCCAGCACCATCTTGATTCCTTTGCTCATCCTTCCTCCCTCTCTACAACTGGATTACGGAACTATGGCTCAGAGTTTAGCTGTGCGTGCCTGCTTCTGCTTCGATTAGCTACTGGATGAAGACTCTAGCATACAATTAAAGTAGTCATCAATCTAATTATAGGGGAAAGGCATCAAAGGCAGCCTCTCCACTACTGCCTAGATTCTATAATCAACCTTGCCTCCATAGTTGTTGTTTGAGCATCTATTATTATACATACACAATTTTCATGACATTTTCCAAGCCACACATTGTAACAAGCTAGAGATCATTTAAAGACATGTGAGGATGTTTACTGAGATTGAAGCAGGGGTGAGAGAGGTGGCTCAGAGACTGAGGATCAGTGCTGTTCCTGGAGAGGATGAGAGTTAGGTTTCCCTTACCTGTCTTAGGTGACTCATAAACGGAAAAAAAGAGCCCACGGATCTTCTTTGTCCTTTGCATTTTTCATGCATGACCTGAAATGTTGACCCTGAAATCACAATTTAGAAAACTACTGATACTGCTTAAGGGAGCTCTTCTCTAATCAAGTAAAAATAGAAAAAAATGTCATCAAAGAAACATTGAATTTTAAAAATGAAGCCAAACCCCAGAAAATTCAGCCACCATAATTTCCAAAATGACAATTAATTTTGTGGTCTTTCAAAATAAAAGGAAAATTTCTTTTTTCCCTAGATAACTATTGCAGTTTGGAAATTACCTTGGCAATGTAGGTCTAACTGTGCTTCTATTATGGACACTTGCTCAATGCCATTTTTCAGTGTTGCTTGTGAGGAAAAGCTGCAGGTTATAAATTCATAACCAGAAATTTGCTTTCAAAAATGAATCATCATTGTTACTGGCATCATACTCAGGGTTTACCCTCTGGAAACTGATGAGAAATCTCCAAGAGACTAACTGTGCAGAGTTGACATGCCCTTTACAAAGTCTCCATTAGGTGCCTCATTTGGAAAATATGAACCAAATGAACAAAGTACAGGTTTAATTTTGTTTCATTAGTTTGTGAAGAAACTAACATGAATTAATTAGTGTTAACTACAACACGCTTCACTAATATCCTGCCAACACAAGGATTTCCTACGGAGCCAAGATGAGAGACATGTTCAAGATGATAAGGGAGAAATGTATGTGGGTTGGTACAATTATTCCTACAATTACTGCTGCAAGCAATTTTAATTGAAAGGGGATTTTTGCATTTGGGGGGTAATAAGCTCCATTAAGTTCCTGGGCTAGACATTTAATTTTGTGTTAATGGCATAATTTTATGTTAAATGGATACAGATTCATTACTGAAGTTTATTTACTGCAGTGATCCCTATAGGCTGCAACATATTAAAAAGAAAGGGAAAGATTTGTGAAGGGTACTCCAGCTTTGCAGTCCTGCATTGGGTTGAAATAGTAGTAACCCAAGAAGTAGACTTGGGCAGAAACCCAGCCGCTGACACCGTGGGAGAGCCTGTATCTCTGAGTGTGCATTGCCAAGGCACTGCTGCAACACCCTCTCCAGGATTTAAAAGGAAGCACCTTTTCTTTCTTTTTTTTTTTTTAGGAAATACCTTTTCTGATGAAAACACTTGTTGCATGTGTGAAGCACCTCACCAGTGTGAAGGTTGCTCTAGTGCCAAACTGAAACATGAAAAACAGTAATCTTTGAAAGTCACTGGTGAATTTTGTCCTCCAAGTTTCCTAAGGAGGAAAATACACATATAGAGAGGGCAGAGACAAGGGGAAAATTACCTGCAGGACTAAACAAAATATACTTGTCTGTTTGGCATATTAAAAAATTACACAGGCTGGGCGGTGGTGGTGCATGCCTTTAATCCCAGCACTTGGGAGGCAGAGGCAGGCAGTTCGAGGCCGGGCTGGACTGACAGCCTCCATAACAATACAGAGAAACCCTGTCTCATAAAACCAAAAAAAAAAACAAAAAACAAAAAACAAAAAATTACACACTGTAGAGATTGCCGGCAATAACCCATGCCACCTAACCATGCTGGAAAAGGTACTGCAATTCAACCCTTACTCCTTTCAAGTGTCCTTTGTGGTACTTCCTGTTGCCACTCGATAGTTGCAGTGACTTAAACAGAAGACCTTCTCTTTCACCTAGTCACCCGACATGCACAGAGCTTTGAATGTGTCCTGAAGGTTTCATTCACCTGTTACTTACCTAACTCTTCAAAAAGCATGCAGCAAAGCTAGATAACTTAGACTTGGGCCATGCTCTTCATTTTCTAAAGATAAATTTGGGCAATAGGAATCTCATTTTTTGTTAGAAAACACTGTGTGCCAATCATGCCCATGATGTAAAAGGTTGGGAAGTCATCAATAAAGAGTAAGAGAACATATGTAGACATTGGATAGACACAGAATGACAATCATTCCAGAATGAGAACTGATAGGAGAGATGAAAGTCACCTGAACATCTTTAGAAGACAGTGCATAGAAACAGGTCCTCATGTGGGAAATCCACAAACAACAGTATCAGGAAGGAGTGGCTAAGACTCTGGCAGATAGAAAAGGACCAAAGTATAAGGAGTATAGACACATTATGCTGCCCTTAAAAGTTGGCATCTATTTCAGACACAGCTAAAATCTTCCTATCAAATTTATTTCTAAATAACACACAAAATCATGCAAATTATATGCATTTAAATGTATCACATAACATTTAGATATATTTATATATCGGGTATTGTTTAAGTAAGACTAAAAATATGTATAACCCCAAATATGCATCACTTTTCAACTTACAATTTTTAAAAACATGCTCTACTTGCTATAATAAACTGCCAATAGCTCCTCAATTAGGAGTAGGTCCCATGAGGACCCACACTTTCCATGCTGGAATATTGACTGGCTTGATCTTATGCAGATCTTGTGTAGTCAATCACACCAGTTATTTGTTAATGAATTCACTAGTCCTATTGTGCCCAGAAGACAGTGATTCTTCTGGTGTCTTTCCACTGAACTTTACACTCTCTGTTCTGTGATGGCCTCTAAGTCTTACACGTATCAAGTAAGACATACATGTCCCATTTGTGGCTAAAGACTCAAATTTCACTTATTCTTTGCATCATTTTAAACTAGTTGTGTTTCTGTTTTAGTTTTAGTTTATTTCTGTTTTCAGTGGGCAAGTATGGTGGAGGAGAGAGAGAGAGAAAGGGGAACTAACATCAAGGATGCTTGAAAAAGCCATATGAAAATATATAAGCTACACCCTCCCTCCCCCACCTCTCTCTCTCTCTCTCTCTCTCTCTCTCTCTCTCTCTCTCTCTCTCTCTCACACACACACACACACACACACACACACACCACACACAGAGTTTCTGTGATGTGATCTGAGAGTGGCATTAATTCATGTTTACATTGATGCAAAATTAGAAGGTAGTTTGATACTATGCCCACATAGCAAAATAAGCTACCCAATCATTAATTGTTGGCCAGGTCTACAGTACCAGGAAGTTCCTGCTGTGTATTGTGCCTTAAATGCCAAAATAAAGATCTCTGTAGCATTCATTCACTAATAGGCATATCTTCCCATGCTACTAATTATTGTAGCTTGCAGTGTTCATAACTATGTAATGATGTTCATAAGTTATTTTCCAGTGACATTCATAACAATTTTAGTACTGTAAAAGCTAGCTGAAGGAAAACTTGATTTATCTCTGTCCTGTGACCAAAATGTGTAGCATCCTCAATAATAGGGTCTTACTATCAAGTTCTGGTGGGTAACAGAAAGCAATGGCAAAAGACTATATTATTTGGGGGTCTCTTGTATATTCTTGACCAATAACTCAAAGGTATATATCTCACATCTGGCACTGGGCTTTTATCTGGCACTTAATGACTGCAGGAGAGAGTACCATCCCATTTTTAAGGTGACTTCAGTTATATTGTCTTACAAGAATTCTCTCTCTTTTTCTCTGTTTCAGTGTCTCTCTGTCTTTCTGTCTTTGCCTATCTGTCTCTGTCTGTCTGTCTGTCTGTCTGTCTGTCTCTCTCTCTCTCTCTCTCTCTCTCTCGTGTGTGTGTGTGTGTGTAGCTTATATATTTTCATATGGCTGTTTCAAGCTTCCTTAGTGTTAGTTCCCCTTCCTCACTCTCTCCTCCACAATACCATCCCACTGAAAACTCCCTTTCTGCTACTTCCTCATTTTCCATATTCTACTCCCCCCAAACATAGTTGAGATCTTTCTTTGCCTTCCTCACCAACCAGCCCTTTCTAGTTTCCTGGATTCTACAGGTACTCTAAATTAACAGGAAATTCTAAAGGTTACATACTAGGATTCATATATTAATGAGAATATCTGACATTTGTCTTTCTTCGGGCTTCCTCACTTTGTGTAATATTTTATGTTCTATTCATTTACCTACAAATTTCATAATTTTATTTACCTTCAAAGTTTACATAAAATGCAAACATTGTTGTGCATATTTGTTTGTAAGCAATATGTTGAGCTTATGGGTTAAAGATTAAATAATGAGCTTTCTGTTTGCTATATCGTAAGTGTGTTTGGCATATAAGAGTCTATCCTGCTGTGTTCTAAAACAGTGTCAGCATCTATCAATCTCAACTCTGTGACATAAGACTTCTTGCTCCTCTATATCCCAACATTTTATAGGTTTTATTTTCATTATTAAGTAACATTGTTGTAAATTTCTCTTTGCAATACTTCTCTTATTGATGTGTTATTTAGGATGATGAGTTTCCTGATTTTTTTCACTTGTGTAGTCATTTTTTTGTTATTTAGCTGTTGCTTAATTTCACTGTAGTCAGAAAGGATACCTTAAATGATTTATATACTGTCAATTTTTTAAGATGTGGTCCATGGTCTAGAATGTAACCATTTTTAGTGACTGTCTCATGTATGTGGAGAAGAATGCATTTTGGTGTTGTGGGATGAAGTAGGCCTCACATCAATTACATGTGCTAGATTTGTCGTTTGATTCACTTTAACTCTGTATCCTTGCCTCTGCCCATGTAGGATTAAGTGATGTCAAGATCTACAATAATAATACAGAAAGCATATTTTAATTTCTGTCTTACAAACTTCTATGCTTTGCTGTTAGGGACATATTTGACAATTGTTACTATGTATCATTAATGAATATACACATTTAAAATGATGTGAAGTCCTTCTTTATTATTATGAATTATTTTTTATTTGGTATATATATTGCCATATTTACTATTTAAACTAGGGTATCAGTATATCTCACCCTATCCATTTACTTTTTTATTACTCTTTATTTGTTTTACATCATACAACATGATTTTCCTTTGCCATTCTGTCTTCCAGACTCTTCCAAATACCTCCCCTTGGTCTCTTTCAAACTCATAGCCTCTTTGTTAATGAATTGTTATCACGTGTGTGTGTGTGTATGCATATATGTATATACATTTCTAAATACGATCTGCTCAGTCTTTATAATATCATTCATATGTATGTTTGGGGCATGACCATTTGGCATTAGTTAACCAATTGGTGTACTCTTCTCTGAAGAGAAAAGAAAAAGAAAAGGAAATTAATTCTCCCATTCTCAGTATTCCTATATAAGGTGTTATGGGAGGAGCCATGAGTAAAGGATCAAAATAATGTTGGACAAACCCACAGAAACAGCTGACCTGAGCAAGTGGGAGCTCATGGACTCCAGACTGACAGCTGGGAAACCTGCATAAGACCGAACTAGGCCCCCTGAACATGGGTGTTAGTTGAGGGAATTGCGCAGTTCATGGGTCCACTAGAGGGGGTAGACTAGATCCTGCCCCAAATGATGTGATAGAATTTGATGATTCCCCATGGGGGGCCTCACCCTCTGTGAGGAGTGGATGTGGGTGTGGGATGCGGAGACTATGGGGGGAGTGGGAGGACAGGAGGGAGAGGAAACTGGTATTGGTACATAAAATAGTATTGGATTTATTTAAATTTAAAAAGAGCCTACTATAGTCTTAACATCTGTAGCAGTTTTGTTCTATACATGATGCATAGCTGAGAATTACTTTTCTAGCCACTTTGACCACCTCTCTGTTTTATTTTTTATAAATTTTTATAAAATTTATCTATGCTGAGAGAGTATCCCTCTGAAGTCAATTGGCTCCCAAAGTCCATTCATGCACTAGGGATAATACTGGCTCTACTGCCAGAGGTCCCAAAGACTTCCCAGGCCTCCCTACTGATACCCACATTCAGGGTGCTTGGTTTGGTTCTATGCTGGTTCCTCAGCTGTCAGACTAGGGCCTATGAGCTCCCACTTGCTCAGGTCAGTTGTTTCTGTGGGTTCCCCCAGCATGATCTTGACCTCTATGCTCATCACTCCTCTCTCTATATAACTGGATTCCAGGAGTTCATCTCAGTGTTTAGCTGTCGATCTCTGCTTCTACTTCCATCAGCTACTGAGTGAAGGCTCTAGGATGGCATTTAAAGTAGTCATCAATCCATTACAGGGAAGAACATTTAAGATAGCTTCTTCACTATTGCTTAGATTCTTAGTTTGGGGTCATCCTTTTGGATATCTGGACATTTCCTTAATGACAGATTTCTCTTTAAACCTGCAATGATTCCCTCTATTAAGGTATCTCTTCTCTTGCTCTCCTCTATTCTTCCACCAACTCGATCTTCCTGATCCCTCATGTTCTCCTCCACCCTCCTCTTTCTCCTAACTCTGTCTCCTCTTCCCCATGCTCCCAATTAGCTCAGGAGATCTAGTCCCTTTCCCTTTCTCTGGGGGATAGAACCTCTCTTAGGGTTCTCCTTGTTTTCTAGCTTCTCTGGGGTTGTGGATTATAGGCTGGTAATCCTTTGCTCTATGTCCAAAATCCATATATGAGTGAGTATATATCATGTTTTTCTTTCTGTGTCTGGTTTACCTTAATCAGGATGGTTTCTTCTAATTCCATCAATTTGCCTGTGAATTTCAAGATTTCATTGTTTTTTTTTCCACTGAGTAGTTCTTCATTCTGTAAATGTACTACATTTTCTTTATCCATTCTTCAGTTGGGGGCATCTAGGTTGCTTTCGGTTCTGACTATTACAAAAATGCTGCTATTTGCATAATTGAAAACATGTGCTTGTGGTATGAATGTACGTCTTTTGGGTGTATGCCTAAGAGTCAAATTGCTGGATCTTGAGGTAGACTGATTCTCATTTTCCTGAGAAACCACCATCTCTCTTTTAATGGGTAAATTTAGGCCACTACCTTTCAAAGTTAATATTGAAAGAGTGAAATATATATTGTGTTTGCTGCTCTTTATAATACATTGGTCCATTTGTTCCTGTTTTTCTTCTACTCTTCACATACTTGTACTTTTTCTTGAACATTTTATATGATTTAATTTTCTCACTTCATTTTATAACTCAGTTATAGTTTTTTCATTTTTAATTAACAATTCATTCAACTCCAACTTGAAGTAGTGCAATGCTATGTCATGGACAGTTTATTCATGTTCTAATATCAAAACAATCATAATTCTTATCTTTTATTCTTTTATTATTGCTGTAAATTCATTTCCCTAATATAGAAGCATGCTTGCACACACATGCGCACACAAACACACACACACACACACACACACACACACAAACACACACATATGCTTCTGCCTACCATAGTTTTGCAGATTTTTATCTGTTACATAAAGGAAGAATATGAAAAAAAGTTCTAAATTTATTCCTACTTGTATCTTTTTGCTATAGTGTGTATCTTTTCCTAATATATAATTTTCCTACTCTGAGAACTTTGAAGCTGTTGCTTTGGAATAATAGAGGGCAATTCCCTCTACTGTTGTGGAAACCTCACTGAGGCCTTTCTTGTGACACTCTATGGATCTTCTTACAGTTTTAACTTACAGATTTGCCCATACTATGCCTCTAGCCATGCACCTGTTACATTCTAGGTTTTCTTACTACCTGCTATTTTGTTTGGAATTCCCACTGCACCTATGTTCACCTTTTTTCCTCTCTTAATGCTGAGGGGCAGTGATAAGCTTGTAACATTGTTTCTCTAATGAATTAAAAAAGAGATGTTGCATTTTTAGTCTGTCCAGTTTTTTTTTTAGTTCCTTTGGGGCTGGAGTGGTGACTTCCAAGCTTCTTAAATATTTAATGGAAAAGTGAAAATTAAACATCACTTATTTTTTCTTAAGTTTAATAGTGGGTGTTGTTCTTTGTTTGTTTTTGTCTCCCAAGAAACAAGGAATGTTAGACCAGGGTTACACATGGAATCTCATCTACTTTCAACATCTCAAAAATGTTTCATGTTATTTCCATGTGGATACCCTGTTCTTTCTCAATATATTTTCACTTTCTGTCTTCATCCCTGACAGATGAGACAGTAAAGGACATTCATTTATCATCTTTCTTTTCAAATAAGTAGGTGTTTATGTTATCAGTTATTGTTTAATTCTAACATTTTACGATCTAAAAAAATAAATTCACTAGCTGCTTAATTAGACCAGTCTAATGCATTGGATCTCATCTAGTTTCATCATGTCAAAAAAAATCTCACCTTCATTTCTATATGGATAGCTTCTTCTTCCTCAATATGTTAATTAACTACTCATTTGTTTCATTTCCAACAAATACCCCTACTTGGTTCAATTGTTGTAAATATTTACTTCTATTTTTCTTTTAGTTATATCTTTAACAAAAGGAATCATGATTAGAAACATGCCCCCTTGCATTATACCCAAGCACACCATACCCCCAAAATAGAAAATCATTTTCACACAGAATGGGTAACTGTCCAGAACCAAAACATTGTCCATTATCTATCATTACTCTTGTGAAGTATCCATAGGACTGTCCTCTGCCCTGTCTGTACATGACTCCAGGAAGGGACTGGCTTCCCTGAATTGCGGTGCGAAGGGCAGATAGAGGATTGGTTAGTGCGTGTGAGATTGTCCCCTTTCATCCTGTCTGTGGTTTTGATTTGGATGCTTGCCATCAAAGAAGGTCAGAAAGTTGAGATTAGCTCCTGAGTACAGGGACTGGGTTATGCCTACATTTATTTCATTGTGACAAATGTGACCTGGCCAGATTTCACATACCCGAAGACCTTCCAGGTATGTTGCTTCCTATTTTTTATTGTCCAAAAATGCAATCCTGAACACATAACTGTCATAAACCATGCCTACAAAGACATCAAACCTTTAACCATAAATATCTAACCTTATGTGTCAGAAATTGAAAAATATAAATTTATAACGTGTTTTGTGGTAGTATTTCCTGATTTCCCTTTCAGATGAATTACTATCAGTCTGTAAGTGGCATTTAATACTTCTTAGATTTCTCTGGACCTTTTCAACAGTTAAACTCTCAATCCACACGTGTTTCCTTTTGCAAATGCATTGTCTTTCATCCTGAAGGAGACAAAATCCTGAAATACTATCACGTGCTTTCCAGTATTTCTGATCCTCTAAAGGTTTCTCTTCCTTTACCATTGAAATGTGGCTTATTGCTTTCTCAATTTAATAAACATTAATTTCTTATGTTTTCTAAGTGACAGTACTTCAGACTTTCAAAATGGTTATGTTAAACAGTTTGCTCACATGACTGTTAAGTACAAAGGTATGAAACAGCCTTGTGTGTAGATACTCTTTAGCCTGAGAGAGATGGTTTCAATGATCCTCTTTTTTTCTGTCCGCCTGTCAATCCCTCCTTTCTATCCTTATTACTGCAGACTTTTTTTCTATTTTGGAATATTGTTTTCTATGTGCAAAGGGGCAAAATACTCCTCAGATGTTCATGTACTCTTCTTTAAAAAAAAATCTATGGATCATAGAAGGTGATCAGCTTTCCCAAAGTTTCCTCCAAAAAATTCTAAGGAGGTTTTCTGATTAGAATGGCTTCATCTCGTGACCATAATTAAATTTAAGAGATACATGATTAGAAACATAAAATTCACATAAGAGCAGAAGATATGATTCCAAGGCAGGATGCTTGCATAGCACACATAAAGTCCTGAATTGATTCCAAGCCCCGCAGGAACCAAATCCAAACCAAACACAGAATTTAGGATACACTGGTGAGATTGCTTGCTAGGTAAAGACTCTAACTACACAAGCCTTGTGAACAGAGCTCAAATCCCAGAACCCACAGTTGAAGAGGAAGGAGAGAATCAACTCCCTAAAGCTATCTTCTGCCCAAGTCTACTTCTTGGGTTACTACTATTTCGACCCAATCATAATAATAATAACAATAATAATATTAATAATAATTAATATAGGGCACGAGGAAGAACAAAAAGAAAATGAAATGACTTAGAAAAAAGCATACTGGCATGTAAATATAATTCTTATTGCAATTGTCAAATATTTAATATCCTTATACTTGGATGTTCTGGGAGCACAAATACATGCAAACTAGGGGGCGGGTGATATAAAATAGACACTTGCAGAGGTAGCTCTCTCAGAATGATTAGGGGTTTGGAAATTGAGACTATGCAAAATAGCAGTGAGTATCTAAGGAAAACACTGAAGACAAGAAATCTACACACAATCTAGGATTTGAGCTTCATGGGAAATAATGGAGGGAGAATGAGAGGTGAAAGACAGAACCCTGAGAAACATTAGAAGGAAAAAAACCAAGCTTTCTGAGGCTAAAGTCCATGGCTCCAAATCTTCATATTACTGGAAACGGTTAGAACATGTCACTTCATTTATGTGTTAGTTAAAAGGCTTGCGTAAATAGAACGAGAAGAAGGAATTTGGAAGACACAAAAGCAGCTGCCAAGGAGCAGCTCCATGACCTTGTTGAGGGCTTGGATGAAAAGGAATGTCAAGAATGAGTGCATGCAAATGGAAGAGCCACTCAAGGGGTCAGAGCTGACAGACAAGCAGGGCAGCTGCGGAGGATAACTAGGATGGTGTCTAGCTTCCTCACCAATATACATGGAGGAATTTTAGAACAGACGTAAGATGAAGATCTGGATAAGGAATAACATCTACAGATGATTGACTAGGAGTCCTCTCTCTACAGCGATGCTGACCTTTAAACACCGCAGGGTTTCAAACAGCATTTCCTGAAGGGAGTTGATAGCCCAGCTGCTGCTTCCTCTTCTGAGTTTACTGGCACTCTTCATTTTACCAATAAAAAAATCTCCAGTCCCTTGATTCAGTCTAAAAGTAAAGTCAGGGATAGACTTAGCAGTCAGTGTCACCAGAACTTGTAGGATCTGTACTTGGATTTAATATTGGGTATTTTGTAAACACACCTGAGATTCCAGTAAAGAAATAACGCCTTGGTAGAATATGAAGTCTGAAGGAGAGACTATGGACATCTAGTTTATAGTCAAAGATGCAGACTGCTAATTATGGCTTAAAACGTAAAATTAGAAAGTGTGAAGCAGACACATCTGACTTGTGGGCTTACTACTTCATCCTTCATCTTTCTGTCCTACATACTCACTTCATCCTTCAACTCTTCCATTTAAAGTTCATCTGGTAGCTTCAATTTTTCTAAAGGAAAATGAACACAGGGCATCTGCATCTAATTCAATTAAATTTCCTTTAAAGAATAAAAACGGCAGCAGTAAATGAATCTAAGAGTCGACTGAGTTTTACTCTTCATTTTCCTTAGTTCATTGTGTTGTGCTAAAACAAAATCCACAGCCTTGGTACTTTATAAAAATGAATGAGGTATTTGGTTCAAGATTATGGTGGTTGGGAAGTAGAAACAGCGCGTCTTAGGAATCTGGAAAATGTCCACAGATCAATGCCTCAACATGATAGACAAAGCAGCTGCTTGTAGAAAGGTGATATGTGCCAGAAAATAGTCAAAAGACTGTGGAATAGACCCATGTTCTCCCAATTATAATAGCTTATTTTTATGGAACCTACCTGGTTTTGTAAAATGTACTGTAATCCCTGATGTAAGTGAAGACTCCATGATCTAAAAACCTTGTCAAGTTCCCACCAACTCAACACTGTCACTCAGAAGACTAAGCTTCTAGACCATGAAATTGTTACACACAGCCAGTCCCCAGCATTTATCAAGACATGTGCTTCCTTACAGCCTAAAGTAAAAACTCCTATGGTTTGGCATACATTTGTGATATTCTATGAGAGACAGGCTCAGAAATCATGAAATCGAGATAGGATAATTTTCAAAAGTGAAAGACAAAGGAGATGTTTATAGTATGACAGATCAATGTCATTTATCCCTGCATATGGGGACAGAAAGCCTCCTCATTCATGTGAGACAGCACTGGGAAGACTGCAAAAAGAAAATCAACTTAATTTTCAGCTGACATTCTCATTATTAAAGTTAAGACCACTAGAAACCACCATCTTCAGCTTTGTTTGTCCATATTCTTCCGTAAGCTTATGAGTTTGTAATAAATACTCTGACACCCCTATTTTATTCATCCCAGACTGCGTTTTAATCACTCATGTACTAGACACCACTTAGCCTCTCTTAACCTCTTTGGTTTCATCATCCAAGGCCAAACATAGCAGGCAGGCAATATTCCCCATAAACAAATTCCCCCATATGAGTAAATGTAAACAACAATAGACAAGATAACATGAACTGGGGAAGTCCTAGGAGGTCGAATTCCCAAAGAACTGAGGAAAGCTGAAGGTGGGAGAAATACTCTTTCTCAGGGAGGAGTATACCAATAGGTTATTCAACACCAAATAGTTCTGAAAACACACATACCAGTAACATTGTACAGACTGAGCAGGTTGTATGTAGGAAGACACACATATATACATTTGCATATATGCAGATAAAAAATATTAATGACATATATAGAGGCTTTGAAATTTAAAGAGAGCAAGGTAGGTAGGTTTGGAGGGAGGAAAGGGAAGAAGGGATCGTGTAATTTTAATATAATCTCAAAAAGTGAGAGAAATAAAATACTTAAAGAACATTCTCTAGATTATTTTGAGCTCAAACTTTTAAAGATTTTTTTAAAAAGAACTTTGTGTTGAACTGCATGTTTATATGTACACATGTACATATATACATCATGAGTATGTTTTACACTGTTGGATTCTAGAAGAAGGCACTTGATCCCTTGGAGTTGAAGTTACAGATAATTGTGAGGGTTCTCTTCAGGAGCAGCAAGTACATTTAAATCCCAAGCCACCTTTTTTGGCTGTAATGTGAGTTCTATAACATTGCACTCTTCTGTATACACAAATATATGTTTACTGTTCTGTGTTAATGTCCATATCATTCATTAAATAGCCATTAGATCGAACATTGACCATACATACAAGTCCTGGATGTATCAATAGGCATACAAATCTCAGGGAACTTGCAACCCAGTGGGGGAAACAATGAGCAACTCAATGATGTCTTTCAGAATAAATTGTATGTGGAGATATGTGAAAGAAGCTCAGATAGCTGAGAAGACGAAGCAGTCGAGAGAGGTGTCCTGGGGGAACCGATGAAACAGCCAAGTTCATAAGAGAGAGGAAAAATTACCTGTATGAAAGAACTGTGTGGGACACTTTAGAAGGCTCTGCACAAGAGGTTATCAACCCGTAATGCTGCTACACTTTAGTACAATTCTCCATGTTGTGGCGACCCCAACAATAAAATTGTTTTGCTGCAACTTCATAACTGTTGATATGTGTATCTAATTATTCTTTATCAATGAAAGCTCAGAAGTCAGATATCAGATATCAGAGAAGTGGTGGTGAAGCAACCAGTGACCTCATATCTCTGTGATTCTTCTATCCAAAAAGAACTGAGACCCTCTCTAAACTTCATATCTCTGTGGTTCCTCCATCCAAAAAGAACTGAGACCCTCTCTAAACTTCATATCTCTGTGGTTCCTCCATCCAAAAAGAACTGAGACCCTCTCTAAACTTCATATCTCTGTGGTTCCTCCATCCAGAAAGAACTGAGCAACCAGTGACCTCATATCTCTGTGGTTCCTCCATCCAAAAAGAACTGAGACCCTCTCTAAACTTCCTGTGTATATGTTTTCTGTCCTGAGAAACCTCTATGGTTAATTTTTGTCAGCTAGTAACTAACTCTGCCTTCTGATTCAAAACAAATTTTAATGACAGGAGCATCGGCATGCAATAAAAATATCACACATTTCCCCCCTTTTGTGTAAATAAAAAGGGAAGGTTTTAACTCTGATACATACCAAAGAAAGCACTATATACAATAAGAGCAATTATTGGGTAAAATTACATTCACAATGTACAGTCCATTTGCATTTGGCAAATTTAGAGAAAATACTTCATCATTTATCTTATCTTGGGGAGTCCAAAGTGTTGTACCTAATTCATTTTCTTTCCATTAGAAGTATATTACCAACTCAAAACTATCCTTTTATTTCTCTCAACCTTATATACTTTATACAACATTTGTGAGTTTTTTTCTGAATCTGCTAACAAGGAACACTGTAACTATATCCAGTCTTCAACTACATCAGAGACCCAAGAAGGAAATAATATTATCTGACAATACAGGAAGCAAGTGCAAACAAGTTCCAAAATTAAGTAGCAGCGGAGACATCCAGCTGCCTGAGCAGTCATTCTAAGGTTCTTCTGCAACATTGTGGCAACCGCCTTCAGTCTACAAATCTAGAGTATTTGATAAACTCTTTACTGCAGCAGGAATTTTGAAGGACTGTCTTACCTTGTCTTGACAGACTTCAGCAGTCGCATTTTTGTGTCCTGCTTGTCCAGTTTCGATGTCATGATATCACCGGATCAGTCAAGAGCAGTTTCTTGCCCAAATAGTTTACTTTTGTCAAAATTAAAGCAAACTCCATACAGAGTTTCTTTGATGTCCACCATCATCTCTGAAGTAAACTGGTACTGCCAGGAACAGACATGTATCATTGTCATGAAAAGCCCTATGTTATTAAAACATATAAGTGCCATATTCTGTAGATGTCTAAAGTGTTTGAAGACCACTTATCCAGCTAGAATACATTTCTGTTTGACCTTGAAAACATAGTTAGCATAATTATAAGCTTGATTGTAACAGGTGACTAACTATTAACCTGAATTTGTTTATTATCCTAAATAGTTTATAGTAATAACATTGAAGGATTAGACATTTACATTACATTTTAAATGTAATAAGCTGCACAGGTACTGTTATGATAAAGCACAAGTGAAACCTTGGTGAATTCCATGCCAGGCATGGGTGACAGAGAGTAGTGAGAAGTTTTATTAGAAAGGGAAAGGGGGGAACGAAAGAGAAAAGAGGTAAAGAGACACAGAGACAGAGAGGACAGAAGGGAAGAGGGAGACAGGAAATTCCTGTTTGTCCCAAGGGAGCAGCAGAGAGTGGGAAAGAGAGCATAAGTGGGCAAGAGTCTTTCTTTTTAAGGGGTCCTTTACACCTGCTTGCAGACAAGTCATCATGGAATCCTGCGCTGACCAGGGTACTGCCTGAGTGCATTCTGCAGGTGACAGGGGCAGGCCAGCATAATACCTGAATCCTTACAGGTACAATACTTTAAACAAGATTAGAAATGTATATGCACTATGGTCTAACAAAAATAACCTTAAATTTATATCAGTATAAAAGAATACCTTAAACAAGAGTAGAAACATATGTGTATTATAACAAAAATAACCTTAAACTTGTATTAATATGCAAAAATCCATGGCAATGTAAAATATTTAAGACTTGAAGTTGCTTTTTTATTTTCAAAGTAGATTCAGTAATCTATCCTTTTATCCTATCAATCCTCTATCCCCTTGTTATTTTCAGAGTGATATCCTTTAATTAATCTCCTTTGCTCAGCTTTTTTCTTGACCATTACCAATAACAACTTGTAACCAACTCCCCTAAATGATGACCAATATGTATAACCCATTGAATGACCAAAAACCACCCACCCTACCTCTTGGGAAATGCCAGTGTGGTGTAAGACAGAATCAAGGTCTCAGAAAGGCATTTGTTCTCCAGCCAAACTGAGGAGGCAGCAGTTTGAGACTTGGTGAAGAGTTTGTGCAAGAATCAGATCTTTCAGCCTGAGATAGAAGTAAGAGCTAGTAGCCTGCTGCTTTGCTTTTCTGATATTCAGCTTGAAGTTTGAACCACAATATCAGTCTCTGGGTCATTTATTTATTTGTGTTACGGGTATCCCCATGATGACCATAAATTCTAATAAATGTGAAATTACAGAATCAGCCCTTTCAAAACTCAAAGTAGTTACCTATTGAAACCCTAAACATGTATCTCTGGTATGGTGTATATATTCTAATCTTTCAGACTCTGCAAAATTAAACATGTTCACTTACCAAGTTTCATTTCTTTAAATACTTTTTGGGTTATTTCTTGCAAGTACTGGAGTTTTGTTATACAAAGAGCAAGTAGGACAGTTCCTTATAATTTCCTTGGCTTGTTGCCAAGTGATTGAAAAAATAGTTTTTCAAATCTCTGATATTAATATGGTGATTCTTATGAAATTCTCAGGCTTCTAGCACATTCTTGTCAATAGATGATCAGTTTGTTCTATGATCTAAGCCTCATCTCTCTACCACATTTTCCATTACTACTGAGGACAAACTTCCAATACTACTGTAACTAACTCTTTCCATTCTTGTAGAATAGTTCTGTTCTAGGTAGCCCTTGAATTTAACATCTGATTCACAAAAGGTGTAAGCATACACTAAGAAACTATTGCTTCCTTAAATCTCTAAAATATAACTTTTCTGTAGGATTCCCATTAACTTCTCTATAGCCTTGAGGGTACCTGTCATCTGGTGGTAATTCTTAAATGGTAACTGAATAAATCAAGATTAATTTTCTAATAACCTTGGGCCACTCCTCTGTGGTAGCATCTGCTCTAAGTTCCTGTGTCTGTGTGTGAATATTTTTCTTTCACTGATATGTCTTTCTAAGGATTGTATCATATCTGTCATTATTTTGGTTTTGGCACTGATATTAAACAACTTTTTTAGGTATAAAACATGCATTACCAAACTGATAATAATTATAATTGGCATTATATCAATACTAGATAAGTTGATTATCTCTTCATTTAATTGTTCCATTTTCACAATATCAATTGTAAAACTAAACAGAGAACTAGATCCCTGCATCACAATAGTGTTTTCCATTTTTAACATGTAGAAATCTTTTTTTAAATACAAATCCCACCTATTAAGAATTCCCAGGTGTCTCAGCAGAACTTCTGACAATGGCAGAGAGGTATGAAGCTGCTTGTCACTGCGTAGCACTGGGGAGCAGAGAACACAGGCTGTGCACAGCCTAGCTGAGGGCGGGGGCAGCTCCTTGCACTAGGCCGGGAGCTGAGAGTGTGCGGCAGTTACAGCAAGAATAGAGACCCTCGTGGGTGGGTGTCAGGGAGGATGACCTGGTATGGCAGCGGGAAGCCCACAGCCCACAGGGAATGGAGCTGCCACCTGAAAAGTGGGCACCGGAAGTTCAGAAGGGGCACATGGGGTGGAGAGTGAGGACACACTGGCTGCCGGAAGACAGAGACTCCAGGGGCAGGTGGCTATCTTGGGCAGCTTTTGGAGCTCAGATACCTGTGGAGTTTGGGGCCTGTGGAGTTTGGGGCTAGGAATGGGCAGAAGCTGGAGACTGTTGTAAAGAGTCTACAACAGGAAAATCCCAGACTCACTCAGAGGGCTTAAGGTGGTGGTGGGGGGAGCGAGGAGGGGGGACACACGACCAGCTGAGGATGGGCAGGGGCCAAAGTGGCTACAAAGCCAGGGGTGAGTGACTTCCTCATGATTTCATGCCCCAAGCTGAGCAGAAGATAATGTATTTATCTAATAATTCTCTGACTGATCAGAGAATTCAGTGGAGAAGTGAGCAGTGATCTTCTGTTTTGGCCAGTGAGTATCTACCTCTGCCATCTGATTCAAAATAAAATTTATTGTCAGTGTGCAATTAAATTATCAAACAACAGACTAATTTTGCTACTCTTATGAATCATAATATAAGTATCTTTGTTTTCTGGTGGTTTTAGGTGACCCCTGTGAAAGGGTCATTTGAACCCTCAAAGGAGTCATGGCCCACATATTGAGACCCACTGTTATAGATAGTCAGTCTGAGGTATTATGGGAGCAAAATTAATTTGTTTGACATGAGTGAAGGAGAAAGTGCACATATTCCCTGGTAAGAAATAGAACAGCAAGTGGAACATTGCAAAAATTTCAGTTCATTAAAGTTTGGAAACACCAAAATACATTGGTCAGGGTATTAGCTAGAGTTAGAATCTTCATATGTCCAAGGAATTCTGAATAGGCAGGTCCCACAAATCTGCATTTGAAGCAATTTCTTATTCTAAGCCATAGTGCTGACTCTTGAAGTATCTTTGCTTGAATACTCAGCAAAGATATTTGATAGGGATCCTGTAAGACTTGGGGCCTAATCAATGGCTTTTCATTAGATGAAGGACAGGATGGATTACTGTTAAGAACCGTATCAGTATAACAAAAAAAAAAAACACAAAAAATGGAGACATCCTCAAAGAGTTTTGATGATTCCCTCAATTACTTTTATGTACCATAGAATTTTTTTATCAACCAAAACAATGTCACCGAATTGTGTCCATTGTTTCCTACTAAGACTGTTATTGGTTGTTAGATAGATGCAGACTTGAGGGAGATGACTCTTTCCTGACTTCTAAGTCAGCAGTCTGTACAAATAGGAACTGAAACAGCAAGGCTCTGATGAGTGGTCAAGCAATGGAACTTGAGTGATGGGAAGTCCTGTGTATATGTCAATAAAGCACTGTTGGCCAATAGGGAAGCAAGATAGGTGGGACTAGGAGTCCAGGAGGACTCTGGGTAGGAGAAACACAGGGAGTCACCATGTAGCCACATAGGGGTAAGAAGTCCAGACCTTTTCTCCAGTTAAAATAACAATTATGGGTAAATATTTAAGTCAGAGATAGCCAGTAAGAAATCAAGCAAAGGGCCAACAGCTTCATGATTAATACAGTGTCTTGTGTGTTATTTGGGGACCACAATGTGGCAGAGCCCAAGCGATTGGTGGGGATAAACCAAAGTGGCTGGCAAGGAAAAGGCTTCACTCAACATAATGGTGATCAGGAGTTGGGATCATGAATTTCCACATACAATGACAAAAGCTTTAAAGGAATTTTAGAAACAAAAGAACAGAGAAAAGCATGGGTTCTTGGTGGCAGCATTTTCTCAGGTGGGCTCTGTTTTGCTAGCAACAAGCAGAGCCTCACGAGGCACGCTGAAGGGAGTCTTCCTTACTCAGCATAAAGAAAAAGAAAAAGAAAAAAGAGAAAAGAAAAAAAACAGCAAGGTTCTTTTAAGAGACTCTGCTAACGATTGAAAGGATTGAAAGGTGTGAACGTACAGCTGGAAGTGGCAGTGACCACATCTCCAAGCTGGCAGCTTTTGCTGGATGTCAGCATAGACTGAGACAGTAGTCTGGAATCACGCTTATGCCTGCCATCTTGGAAATACTGCAATTTAAACAGCCGCAGTTTTAACAGGTAAGACATGTGGCCAGAAAAACATAAAGATTTACAGTAAAGTCAGACTTGGATGAAGATACACCTCTAAAGGTTTACAGTGTATTTAAAAATATATGTAAGATTGAGAGAGAGAAAAAAAAAAACAGCATAGTGGTAAATAAATAGAGAAGCCGGCTGTGGTGGCACACGCTGTTAGGATTTGCTGCAGAGGCAGAGGCAGGTAGATTTCCAAAGAGAAACCCTGTCTCAGACAAAAATAAATAAATCAAAGTAAAAGAAACAGAGTGATAATAGATAAATAAATAAGCCACGTAAAGATGGAAAATACACAGAAAGTCTGGATACTAAATACTATTGTTTTTCAGTTTTTTGATTGCTAAGGAAGGAACAACTACTAAAGTACACTTGATTATAAATGCTGCTAAATTAAGTCAACTTATATCTTTTAGAAATGCCTTGACTTCTAAATTTAAGTATAAGGTTATGTTGCTTTGGAAAAGAGTTTTTGTTTACATTTCTACAGAAAATGGAAAGCTGTGAATTCCTTCCAGGTTTCTGTGGTTTGATGAACCAAGATTCCCGGAAGAAGTGAGCCAGGTCTTCCAATAATTGAGACAGCTAAGATGATGCAGCCTTACAGACCCCGAAAATAAGGAGTTCTACAGGTTTCTGAGTTTTTTCATGATCCCCATGGGATCAACAGTGCCCCCTTCCAGCACAAAGCAGTTTGGAATGAGCGACGTCCAAATCCCCATATTGTTTATAAATCTTTGTTTTCATTTGAATGGGGTTGCTTATAATTGGTTAATGATTACAACCAATCTCTTTTTAAAGGAAAAAGGGTATTATGGTATGGAAATGAGTACTTTGTATTGGTATGGTTTTTCATTTATTGATGCAAATTCAAGGTCAATTTTGTGATGTGTATATTTCTCCTCTTGATTAAGTATTGTGTTTATACTAATCTTTTAAAACATAATGCATAATTAAATACAGATAATAAATAGTTATTTATAATAGTCAGAACTTATAGTTAGGTAAGTTAAGTTTTCTAGATATACAGAAATATGTTTGAGATAGATAGACAGTCTTCAAACCTTTCAAAGACCTTCAGAAAATGGCATTTAAATTGGTTAATAGTTTTTCTTGACAATGAGAAATGTCTGCTCCTGGCAGCACCAATTACGTCTGAGAGGAAGATGGGTATCAAAGAAACTTGTTATGGAGTTTGCTTTCAACATGGCAAGATTAGCCATTTGGGCAAGAAACTGCTCTTTTCTGTACTGTTTGACTATTGCTGTATAAACTAGACATGCAGGATCCACAGGAAAGTGACTGCTGAACTCAAACAGTCCTACAGGGTTCCTGCTTCATGGAAGAGTCTGCCAGACTTTCTGCAGGACACAGAAAAATGACTGACAGACTGCCAGTGCCGATAGACAGTTTGAAATTTCCTGTTTTGCTGAGAAGTCTTCCAGACACATTGCGGCCTGTGGGCTGAAGATGGATGCCCCAACATTATAGAGGAACTTCAGGTGACTGTTCAGGTAGCAAGATATCTTGTCAATTCTAGTGTTTATATATTATCCTTCTGTGGTCTTTGATAGAGTTGAAGACAGATAGTTATAATTATAGTTTTCCTTAGTTATGACAAAAGATAAGCTATATATAGAACTTTGGACTCACAAAGATGGGATGGATGATATTTTCTTTAAATCTTGCTAAATGTTGATAGATAAAATGTTATAACTGTGTTCTTGCTTGATAGCTGTTCTGTTATATATAATTTGACTATGTTGAAGTTAAGACCTTTCTTTTTCTTTAGACAGAAAAGAGGAAATGATGGGGAAGACCTGTTTATATGTCAATAAAGCACTCTTGGCCAATAGGGAAGCAAGATAGGTGGGACTAGGAGTCCAGGAAGACTCTGGGTAGGAGAAACACAGGGAGTCACCATGTAGCCGCATAGGGGTAAAAAGTCCAGACCTTTTCTACAGTTAGAATAACAATTATGGGGTAAATACTTAAGTCAGAGATAGCCAGTAAGAAATCAAGCAAAGGGCCAACAGCTTCATGATTAATACAGTGTCTTGTGTGTTATTTGGGGAGTACAACATGGCAGAGCCCAGGTGATGGGTGCGGAAAAACCAAAGCGGCTGGCAAGGAAAATGCTTCACTTAACACTTGAGCTTCATTTATGGTCCTGGCTAGAGACATGATATTTGAATGGTTGGTATGTTTATGACATTCTTATCTAGGAGTTTTATTATTATTAATCGGTTGTGGGAGCTACCAATACAGTGATAGACTCATGTATCTGTATACAAACACATACACCCACACACACACATACACACACAGAGTTTATCACTGTATTAGTAGCTCCTACAACCTACTACTAATACTAATTTTAAAAACCCACAGTCTTTTGAAAGCTTCCTAAGTTTAGAGTAAAAGAAGAGCAGTTCCTGAAAGTCACAAGGAATAACCATATATTGAGATGTGTCTTCAGAGTGGGGGTGAGGGAGATCCTGCTAGTGCTCCTGTGAAGCTTAAAGAGCTTTTCTCTAAAAAGAAATCAGGTAATTCATTTTGAGTTAAACTTAAGCGCTTGGCTTAGCCTTCTTTCATTTTTCTTCTTGTAAATCCCTGACTAAATTAATTAAGTGACTGTTTGAAACTGGCAGCTGTACTGACACAGGAGGCTATGTGGCAAGCCAACAATGTCACCAGTAAAATTAGAATGAGAGTTAGAATCTTCTGCTTTTCCTTGGTTCTCCCTCCTCAGCTTAAAAACATGCCAGCACCTTCAGAACCCTTCATTCTAACCCTGGGTTCCTATTCTTCTTTGCAAAAGAGTGTGCCAAATCACAAGCTATGAAAGGGAAGCTCAGCCACCTTCCATTCACACTCATCACATCATGAACTTTTTTTTGTAGCTGATTCTGCTACCAACCACCAGATGAAGGCATAGAATCCCTTTGGAGCGGTGACAGCAGAGAATCCCACCACAATGACATTGTTCTTGGTTCTGAGATTCTGTAGTTTCCATGTACTAAGGAAAAGTTCATGAACTGAATTTCACCATTTTCCTTCTTCTTCCTTCTGTTCTTTTCTCCCTCTTGTTCTTCCTATCTTAAACATTAAGTGAGGACCCAGCATGTGCATGGCCCTGAGAGGTTGATGGTAACCAATGTTAGCAACATCTCTGTGTGTAGTTTGGTCAGAAAAATCATGCAATCAGCCAACAAATACCCAGTCATTTTTAAAAATTATTTATTTATCTATTTATTTGTTTTACATCCTGAGTGAATTTCCCCCTCTGCATAAGGATCAAGAGTCTTTCAAATATATAAAAATGGATTGAAGTGGACTCAGTGGGATGACAACTGTTCCCTTATCATAATTAACCCCTATTCTAAGGTCTGAATATAGTAAAAGTGCTCTTTGGCAATTTGGTATCTGTAGAAATTATATAGGTCCAGCTACTTGAGACCTTGAAATTTGTTTGACCTGATGATTAAGGCAATTTTAAGCACAATTTGTTTTGGTTTGAGGGTATGGATTTGGGGGTCTTGGATGCTGAACTGTGCTAATTTTGAAATGCCATGTAGACCCTGATAGGGCGGAGATAGGTACAACCCTTTGCCACTGTGATTCATGCCTGTCACAGCAATCCCAGGTGATACGATTTGACACCAATTAGTTGGTGTGCTCAAAAGCCATCCCGTCCTCCAGTTTTCAGTAACCGCAGAGTGTCATGCACCTCTTCAAACATGACAACCAGTGTATAAGCCACTGCCTTCATTAATGCACGTCAGTGCTGACAGGTGGTGAGTTGCAGGGAGATGTTGCAAAAGCAGAAAATATGATTTGCCACAAACACAGCATTAAGGAGGATTACATTTCCTGCTGTCCAGACAGGATGAAACAACCATGAGATTTTAAAATGATTACTGACCCAAAGCACAAACTCACAGGGTGCTTGTAAACATCTTACACCTCAGGAGACTTTGGGGACTAGAAAGAACTAAGACACTTTCTGAAAGATTCCTCAACTTTCTGAAAGATTCCTCAGGCTGGACTCTCTCTTATACAGAGAAGACTGAGAGTAAATTGACCTACAGAAATCTTCAAGTCTGTAGCCTTGGGATACTATTAAAAATCGAGAACAATCTCAAAACAAAAAACACAAACAATAGCCTAAGAATTACTTGGGCAGTCATCATTCTACAATTTATTAAGTTCCATTTGTTAAACCATGGCTGTCAGTACAAAATGTGTGGCAGTGTGAAACATTGTTTCACACTAAAGCTCACCCCTAGAGCCCATCTAAACCTCTGCTTCTCTGTGCTTTGTCTAAGCCTAAGAACCACTGACTGGCTTACATTTTCTATAATATTGCAACATATCTTGGCTTAGAATTATTTTTAATCATGCCTCCCTGTGGAAAATTCTCATTATGAAATTATGTCTTGTTGTATTAGTTCCTTTTTATGTAGTATGACATCTACTCTGAAATCTCATGAAGTTTTAAACAGAAAACATGTATGTATGTATGTATGTAAATATGTATATATGGATGTATTTGAAAAAGTCAGGTCTAGAAAAACATGCAGGTTATGAGTCTCTTCATTTAATAGTGCATATTTACATATGATTCTCTTCATGGAACAGGCAAGGATAATAACACCCAAATAATAGAAACCTTAACTGTTTCTTTCACATAACTCTGAATTTGTGACTTTTTATGCATGAATTAATGACATAAATAAGTCTTCAGATGTCCTCCAAGGAGCTTGTCATTTTCCATGGTCCTGGTGCTGGCTGTATGTGTTAAAGCTGATGAAAAAATTGATTGAATCTAAGGAGAGGAAAAGTAAAAATGTCAAACGGAAGGAATATAAAGTTGCAAGGTCCCAACACATTCTGAAGACACCACTGAAATCCCAGAGACTACACACAAAAGGGTAATCAAAGGATATACAGTCTAGTCTAAAGCAGTGCTGATGAAAAAAAGAAAGACACTAGTTAGTGGTTAGCCCTCCTCAATCCACCAGTAAGAACAGAATGACCATTGTTGATCCCCCTCAGCCACAGTGATGTCATTTACCTGAAGTTAGATGACAGTAATGCTCCAAATCTTAAATGCAAACTTAAAAAGGCACTTGCCTGAAGGAACAGAAACACCGCCATCTCATTCCATCAGCAATTCCTAATTGTGTCTTTGGGGACATATATAAAATAAGCTGTCCAGTGAAGAAAGAATTGTTTGGTCAACCAAGCTTGGCAAATGTCACTAATTTTATTCCCTCTTACCCCCTACCCCCAGAGACTCAGAATAAGTGACAGTAGAGAAAACATCCTTAGAATATGTAAAGAAAGAGCCTTGACAAACCGACTTTATCAAGCCTGTTCGATAAAGGATTACTTTCAGGAAATTTCTTTGGCACACAGGAAACACCACTCTCTCCGGTACCAATGTTCTCTTCATTTCTACACTGTAAATGCTTAATTCCATTCCTTTGCCCACTGCACCTGCTACTCTGTAGATAACAGCTTTTAGAGTCAGGATTCCTTGATGCACTCCATCTCTTTATGCATTTTGACTCGTGTTACATTCAAAAATTGAGAAATATTTCATAAGTACTAACTATAGTCACTAAATTTTTTTCTGGTTCAACGAAGGGATAATTCAATATCAAATTCTTTTCAGGGATTGATAACATTTGTCCTCAAAACTAAGGTGAACATTGTTCCAATTTGTGAAGAAAAGGGATCCTGGAGGAGTCAAGTTGTTTTACCTAAAACAGCACAGTGAATAAATTGAAGAAAGTAGAACACACAGCACTGGACCTCACACTGTCACCCCTATCTAGGGCTCATCTCAGAGGCAAGCAATGGAGGATAATTCTTACACTTCTCCAGAAACAATTTCAGTCTCAATGCCAAGGTTTTTTTCAAGTTTTAAATGTGTTGTTAACTTGGGTAGCATTCAATGGGTCTTATCCTCTATTCCCACTAATACCCAAATACCTATAACCCAAAAAGTGTTCTACAAAAACATTCAGAACTCCAAAGTCTGTGTGTGAGTAATGAACACCATCTGTATATAGGCTGCATCTGACATGTTCACCATAATTGTCCTGTTGCTTCATTTTGTGTCTCATCAACTTTAATTCCATTTTTATTACTATCTTGTGCATATGCTGCATGAACTCAGGGTGGCAAGATAGAAATATATTGCACCTTAGTACTTCCAATGCCTTCTTAGTGTCACAGACCTTTTATCTCTAGCTCTATCATCATAAAATATCATTATAAAAATGAGCTGCAATGGAGTTCCAGTAAAAAACACACTTCCTTTACCTGAGAGCTTTCACACTAGCTGCCCAGTTAGCATACAGTGTGCCACACTGGGGGAAATCTGTCAGGAGCCCAGTTTGTCATCTACAGGTAAGTAAAAGGTGGTTAATGTAAATTGCAGTTCCAGAATTCATTTCACTTAGCACAGTTCAGGAATGGCCTTGAGACTGAGCTAAATATTGCAATGAGGGTGAATAACTCAGTAGCACTTTCCATTTGTGTGAACAGCCTTCTCCAGGGGACACTTTAATGTTGTCCTATTTGCTTCTCCTCGTTACACTTCTTTGCTTGCTCTAATGTGTTACAATGCAAGAGAATCAAAACCAGAGCAACCATTAGTTGCATCTCCCCTGAGCTAGTAGCTTCAACTGTGGTAAGAGAGAATTCAACCCATCTCACATAGATTGCTTTTCCCATGTAAAGAGAAAGACCTTGTTTCAAAAGTAGCCAATCTTATCAGAAGCTGACTTGGTTCACCTGGATGACAGTAGAGCTGGTGGCTTACAGAGTTCATCTGTTTTAATGATTGGGATGACCAAGCAAAGATCAGATTTAAGATCTATCTAGTAAGCACCACATTTAAGAAACAACATACATGTTTCATAAAGACTGCAGCAATGGGAAAATTTCATCATAAGAGTTAAAGTACAGATAAACAAAAGAAATTATGCATCACAACAATGTAGGCGAGTGTCTTGTTTTATTGTTACATATGTTTTTATTCAGAGGCAGGTTTCATATTGACTTTCTGATAAATGTAGTTAGACTATATTTATTTCCTACCTTCTCCTGTCTCTCCCTCCCTTTAACATACCTCCCTCTTATCAATTGTCTCTCTTCTTTTTCTACATCATAAAAGTCTCTCCTAGAGATTAATACTTATACAGGAAATATTTTGTAATGATTCATCTTCCTTACAATAGCTATTTACATCTCTCTATATTCACTGTATGTAATTTTGATCAGTGGTAACCATTGTCTAAATTGCAGCTGTATGACTTTTGCAGGGGAGAAGTTGTGAGAAGGTAGCAGGATGGGTATTTGTAAGTGTGTGAACACAAGAGGTCATCTTTGATTATTAGTCCTCAAGAGCCACCCACCTGTGTTTTCTGAGATATGTTTTCTCATTGGTTGACTTGGGCTCAACAATTAGGTTAGGCTGGCTGGCCAGCAAGCTCCATAGACCTTAAAGGCATATTCCACCACACACCCCATGTAAGGTGTGGGTGCTGGGACTCTAGTACACGTTTTCATGTGTGTATGGCAGGCCCTTTGTAGACTGTGCTATCACCCTCACAGATACTCTGGCCAATGTGTCTCGTCAATTTCCCAGGTGCATGGGTTTTTGTTTTGTTTTTAACACACTCAAGTTGAAAATTAAAATCAATTATGTCATGACCTCCGTTTTTCAATGTGACATGCAAATGCATCACTTTAAACCATAGCATTTCACCCCTGGCCACCACAGGCTCATAGCCATCTCTTAATGCAAAACATAGTCACTCGAATTTCAGACGTTCTAATAATCTTAACATTGTTCTAAAGTTCAAAGTCCAAAATCTCCTCAACTCAAGGCAATCTGCCAGATGTTAACCCTCAGAAAAATAGAAAGACATTAAATAATACCAATATACAATGGCACATAGTAAACATTTCCAGTCCAAGCAAAGCAGACTGGAAGTATAGCATGAGATGATAGGATTGAAACAAAGTGGAAACCCTTTAGGACAAAGAACAAATCCTGCAAATCCATGTCAGACATCTAGAGCCTGGAATATCATCTTCTAGGCTCCTATGGTCATGAGTGGCCCTGCTCTTCTGGTTTGACAATCACAGCATATGTGACCTCTATCTCTGGCCATCTCCAATCCATGCCTGCAGACTTTCTCAGGAGACATCCCATAGTTTTGGCACATCAAACATTGAATATCTGTTGCAATTTAGACTTCATCTCACAGCCCTGGCCTCTTGAGGCCTCCTTGCAGGCACTGCTCTCTTGTACACATTGCCTGGATTAAGTAACCTCTGGAGATCATGGTCCAAAGCTCCATGAGAACTATATGTAATTTGCTTCTAGCTGAAGGTTTAGTCTAGCTCTCCTCTATCACACAGATAGTAGCCCCTGTTTGTTTCGACATTAAAAACTACAAAAGCATTTCCTTTTACTGCTGGTTTTTAAGAAGGCAACCTATTCAGTGGCATTATCAACTCAGCCCCTCTATTTTCTAATGGATTATTGTTTTGATGAGCTAAGGATAACCTTCAATGTGTGGGACTTTACCCTTAAGGCAGCTGACTGGGAAACTGAGAAAGGGAATACCATTGCTCATCTGTCTTTCTCTTTTTTTCTTTCTATTGACCCTACAACTCCAGTCCATGGGATGGTGCTACACTCAGCGTGGGTCTCGTGGGTCTTCATTCCATTAAGTTCCCTAGTGATGTCCTCATATAGTTATGTCTCATTAATGCCCTGGATGTTTCTTAATTCAATCAAATAACCATTGAAATAGACCATTTCATTAACCATACCACTGAAATCTGATGGGGGATGTCCTTCTGTATGCTGTGAATATATGTTTCTCTTATTGGTTGGTGAATAAATGTTTATTGGCCAGTAGTCAGAATAGGAATGCTGGCAAGAGAGACACAGAGAGAGAGTCGCCAGTGTGAGATACCATTCACGTAGTCGTTGAAGGAGTAACTTTCCAGAGAATTATGGGCAAGCCACAGCCTCATGACAATACATACTTTAATAGAAATGGGTTAATAATTAAGAGAGAATAGCCAATAAGAAGCCTGAGTCATTGGCCAAACAATTTATAATTAAGCCTCTTTGTGTTTAATTGGGTCTGTGGGACTAGCAAAGAGAGAAGCTTCCATCCCCACATCTCCAACAGATTACTTAACAATTGGGCCCCTGTCAGTATATCTTATTCATCTTCCATATGCCTGCATCACTTTGGACTTCCTTAAAACAAAATAAAAGCTAAAAGCAAATATTTCTCTCATTCATAAGAGGTTGTATCTCCAGTCTTGAAAAGCAAAACTTGCCACTGTATCTAACTTACTTCATTAGCTTTTGTAGCTTGATGGCTAAGAGACCTCAATGGTGTCTTTGTGTCTTTCATTAATCTCAGCTTCCTTTTGTCTTGTTCTAACAGACTAAAGGCCCAGTGAACTAATATGTGATTATATTTCTTCATGCTTATATGGCTTAGTCATTGCCTTTATAGTCTGAAGATTGTTTATAATTTTTCTTTTGAAAAGTATACATAGACCATATTTCTTTTTATTTATCTTTTAGCATAAGTAAGCTGCTTATCCTAAAAGAAACTTTAGAAAATGCAGGACTTTTTAATATGCTATCCATAGTGTCACTGCCTAATTGCACCCAGCTTTACTTTTTTAGTACACTCAGCTTTGTCTCTGTGCACACATTTTACCTAGACATATTTGTACTGCTTTTGTAACCTTGTGCCATGATCCTACATAACCTGAGTTAATGAACATTTTTGTCTTTCCCATTAGTCTTTCTCTTACTGAACATTTATAACGGTTACATAAATTCCACCGATTATTAACTGCTATGAGTCTTACAAATTTGCATGGTGGTTTGTTAAACCACAAAACAC
Source organism: Mesocricetus auratus (assembly GCF_017639785.1). NCBI lineage: Eukaryota > Metazoa > Chordata > Mammalia > Rodentia > Cricetidae > Mesocricetus > Mesocricetus auratus. The sequence goes on from NW_024429182.1 coordinate 12,473,781, forward strand.
AGACACTGCTCCAGTTCCTTAGCCGCGCATCTCTGCTGTCTCCCGACTGGATGCTGTTTCCCCCATTTGCATCTTGTTAGAGTCCATTTCCACCTTCACTCAGTGGTTCCTCTTTCATGCTCCTTCTACCTTCCAACACCACTCGGAATTCCCTGTGACAAGCATTTGATTTGATTTCCCCTTGTTACAAAGCACCTTCTAATCTGTCAGAAAAGCTCACACCTTACATTGCTTACTCCATGAGCTGAGGCCCAGAGAGGCAGCAGTGATTGTCAAACACATCAGAAGCCATGTAAAGATGGGCCCAGAGGGCCTTAATTCAGAGGGGGGGGGCAGGAGAGGGAGAGAGGGAGAAGGCGGGTGCACTTTCTCTGTGCGAGAGGGGAAGAGTGATGAGACAGGGGAGCAGAAGGGCAGCTTTGGTTTCTAGGAGAAACGTTCTGCAGTGAGAAATGCCTGGGAATGGAATGGACTCCCTTGATAGGTTATTACGCATTGATAAGGGAGACCTGCAAATGGCATTGGTTAAACACCACTATCCATTCAGTGCATTAATGAGACAGCTTTCAGAATTCACTTGTATAAAAAGGGCTATCAATATAGGAGAAGTCCCGAGGTACTGTGGCAGATTAGAGCAGGATGAATGTCTGCCGGGGGGAAGGATATTTTTCATGCTGTTCCTAATTTTCTTGCACACCACCATCAAAAATCTCAATGCCCAGAAGTCTTAGAACTCCAACCTCAGGCTTATAATAGCTACATGATAATTTTATACTAAATGTGAAAATACCTGTGGACCATTCATTCTCCTTAGCTCTTGAAGCTAACTTGACATTCTGGTGACACAGAATCCAAAAAGCCTTAAGAATTAAGCCTTTTATTGTTCAACTAGACATCCAAAAACTATTCAGTATTTGATTCGAAACTTCGTACATTAATACATCACAAAATTAGACAATAGGCTTCCTTTACACATTAATGTGTATGTTCTTAAATACATATTTACAAAGAATTTAAGTCAGCTATTAAACTATTATTAGAAAAACTTACTACTATCTTAAATGGAATGAAAACAGAAAAGCTTATCAGTCGTGAAGTCATATGCATTGTGATCAAATGAGCTTTGTTGCTAGTGACCCAAAGGTGGCCTCTACTAGCTTAAAATGGATATTGCTATATAACATGTGAGCGAAAACTTCTACAAGATCAAGCATCATGTTTCTGTCTATTTATTTAGTAATTAACAATTTAAAAATAAAAGAATTTTAAAGACTGCCCATTGTACACTGGTAATTCATGTATGAATTAATATCTGTGACATTGGGAAACACTGCAAGAATGTGAGGGAATAAATTACAAACTTCCAGAAGGATCAAACAAATGGAGGGAATTTCAAGGAGTTTTAGAATATGCCCCCCTTTTTTCTGAGAAACAAGAATCACAAACACACCGAGGGCAACTGGTTACAGTCCCATCAATTAAAACTTCAGGAGATGGGAAAATGGCTGAGTGGGTAAAGTGTGTGACCTGATTTCAGGTGCCCAGAAAAAGCTACAGGCACTGTCCTTGGTTCTTGATCTGCAATCCCAGTGTGCTCCTCCTGAGTGATGGGGCCAGAACCAGACATGCTGGAAGCTCACTGGTCAGCTACTGGTGTGCCTAGAGGTGAACAACAGAGACCCTGTCTTAAATACAGGAAAGACGTGGAGTGTCTCAGGAAGCTGTCTCATGACCTTCACATGCAGGTCATAGCATTTGCACACCCAGACTCACACAGTCATATATACATGTGTGTCCTAAATACACACTAACAGACACACATAGTAGCAGGACCTCCAGAACTCTTGGGCATTAATGACATTCAAAGTAACCACAGAGCTATCACATGGAGCTATTTATAGGAAAGTCAATAGTTTTATCCGCTCCCAATTTCACTGATTTAGCCACTTCATTTTCTCTTCCTTGTTAAGAACTTACCTCTGGATAATTTAAATCAGAAGGTATCCATTGTGGGAGACACAAGCCATGTACACAGTGGGAGAGAAGGCATGATATACAAAAGAAGGCTAAGCTGAAGTTATCTAGCCACTATCTACAAATTACATCCAAGGATTTTGGAGTGACTCCCGTTCCTACAATCACTGCCCACTCAATAACTTCATCAAAGATAAAGCCTATGGTTTTATCTTTCCACAAAGGAGGGCATAATGGATCATGACTAATAGACACTACTATTTAGGATTCCAACATTCAGTCCCTGGGACTCTTACCAATCTCTCAGCAGTTCCAATCAGTTCTACAATACAAGAATGCAAAAGACAAAGACATTAAATTTCTAAGCAAGGTCATACCTAAAAATGTTATTATGATGACCTAACTTTTGTTTAATGATAGTGCTATAAACTGACTGAAAATGAAGCAGTAACTGCATTCTGAATGTTTACCCTTATACCCACAGGTGAGTGTAATTCGCAGTCATCATCAAATAAGCTTCTTTTTGCAGCAGAGAGCTGTTCACAGAAACACACAAGTAGTCAAAATGTGGAAAACCACTGGTTCTGGGGTGCCCATCCCTGGCTGATAAAGCTACAACACATCACCTATGTCTAAGGCTCAGGGAGCATCATGGGGGATGGAATGGAATGGAAATATAAAAATCAGAAGAACAAGAACATCTGCTATATGAAATGTCTTCAATATATGATGTTGAAGCTATATCCATGAAATCCCCAACATATTCTTACCTTAAAAAGTACCTGGAAAATGACACCAGTTGACACTCAACACAGAGGGAAATCACACAAGGTACAGATACTAGATGAAGAGCTGTAGGCAATTGCTGTTGAAAGGGAAAGATTCAGTCAACTCCAATACGAGCTCCATGGTAGGTTTTCCATTTCCAAGTGATCAGTCCTCAACACTCATACATTGAAGATACACTAAATGAACCCATAAATGTGTGTGTGTGTGTGTATTAAAAAAAGGTCATGAATTTAAGTAGTAGTGGGAAAGACAGAAGGAGTGGGAGGGTAGAGGGAAGAGTAGAAATTATATGAATATATTATCCATATATGAAATTGTCTAAAGAATTAAATTTAAATAAATGAAGCAATGCTTTTAAGATTCTGAAGGAAGACTTGTGTGTGACATAGACCACCATATCTGGTGATGTCACCAATCAAGTATGATTACAAATGAAAGTTTTAGAAATGCAAAGCCTCATGATTCCCTATCACACATATTTCTCAGGAAAGCTCTTCAGCATGTTCCTCTCTAAAATGAGGACACAAACTGAGAAAGGAAAATATACTCCGTTCAGAAAATATAGGCAGAACCAAAGAAGACGTGAAGAAATGTGCCAGTAGGTCATGTTCAAAGTCCAACAAGCCCAGAGGAGGGACAGGATGGAGGGGAGTACAGGGCCGCTTCCAAGCACAAGTTATCTCAACTGCTATAGCAAAGTGATGCTCTAAATGATTCTGCATTTCTTTTTGCTGCTATTAGATGGAAAGTGAAAACTAAGTAAACTTTTATATAGAAGCCATTAACTTAAAAGTGGTGCTTGTAAGAATCATAATCATGTTACTCTTCTCCAGAAGATGCCTAAGTAGTCATCAAATGTAGCTATGTAAATATAAACATAAGCCGGTGTGTGCATGTACACGCAGCATGCATTGGTCAATAAAATCCAGCCAAAAGTATATTACAATTGTAATATGATTCCAGTTCTGTAACTGTGCAAATAACAGAGGTATACAGGAAGAGCAGCAGTAAAATATGAGTGTTGAGTCCTTGTGTATCACTCTGTGACTTAGCACAATTACCATAAATCCACAACTGCTAATAGGAGCACTCATTCTGCCCTTCTTCCTTAATGGTCCCTGAGCCTTAGGGTGGAATATATACATTATATGTATGTACACCCACACACACACATACACACACACACACACACAGAGAGAGAGAGAGAGAGAGAGAGAGAGAGAGAGAGAGGGAGAGAGGTAGACAAGATGATAGATATATGGTAGACAGATTATAGGAAGATGATAGAGAGATAGATAAATAGATGATAGATAAATAGATAGATAGATAGACAGACAGACAGACAAACACAAACTCCATGACTAAATGCACACTATATGACCAAGCAGTTATAATCACTCATTCTTATCCTATTGAACTGGTCTGAATCTCTGAATTATCCACTACACATTCAGATAAGAAGTTTCTCTGATCAAGGTCTATAGAACAAATCTATGAATATGGACATCCACCAGTCAATCCTTAATCTTTTCTTTCTTTTGTTTTCCTCAATGAACAAAAGTCTGAAATGCCAGAAAGCATATTTCCCTCAACTCCCCCAAAGCATTCAATATTAATTTCCTGCTTCCAGAAACTATTTACAAAATTACCCAACAAAAACTGGAATCCTTTAGTGGATTATTTTTAATATCTCCCTAAAAAGAGAACAAATGTCTCCTCTGGGAGTCCCTAGTTATAAGTAATAATTAAATATTGTGCAACTAAATATTTACTTCCATAGGCTTTACTAGGTACATTGGCACAATGTACATTTGTGCATAAAAATTTCCTAGTCTCAGAAGAAGATGCATCATTATGTTAATGAGCACCACTTTTCAGTGTGACATGTATGAAGAGTTCAGCCCAAACAACCTGCCTAACACTGTTTCACAAAGTACTTTGAGGACACAGAGATGGCTTAGTAGGAAAAGGTGCCTGGTGCCAATCCTGAATTTGATCCCTGGGATCCATAATGTAGAATGAGAGAACTGACTCCCACAATTTGTCCTTTGATATCCACATGCCCGGGCATACACATCACACATCACATACACACAGAGGGGGACATGAGCTACACACACACACACACACACACACACACACACACACACTAAAATAAAAGAACACTTACTGGACTTAAGAAATGGGACCTGAATTCAGACACTCAGGTTTCAATGCTGGCATTATTGCCAGTATGGTAGGTACTATGTTCTCTAATGAAAGTGTAGAATAATGTTTTCAAGGGACTGTGTGGAATTTCTCTTGTTTTACTGTTCTGTAAGAAAAGACTTAAACTGATACATACATATAACAGTTTATATCTATCAGCTATATCTATCTATCTATTCCTATTCATTTGCTGGCTACTCACTCTAAGTCTTTGTTACATCATCCTAGAGCTCAAATTACCGTAATTGCACCCATAGAGAGTAGCCATGACCACTGAGAGATAATACTCATAGAGAACTTCTCATGGTGCCAGGAACATCTGTTCCCACTCCCAGGGATGAGTATTATTGTTATTCACATCACCTTTTGTCCTCAGTGAAATTATCTTGTATGAATAAAGAATAATAAATGTGTAGAGGAGATGCTTACTTCCAGTTTTATTTTTCAAAGTATATAGGACATAGTAGGTACAATAAATAAAATTTCAAATACACGGGTAATGTTTCTTTTGCCATATTTTTTAACTATCAATTTGAATGTTGGGCTAGGATTTTAAAAGTGAAAACATACATAAATTCATGAATGTGTCTTGGTTTATTAATAGTTACATAGTCACTTTTTTGTTACATAGGCAATTTTTTTGTAAGTTGCCACTATTTTTAAAATACTTTTTAAAAAAGCAAGTAATGTGTAGTTGTAATATTCTCAACCACTTGAATATTTATCAGTTGATGTTTTTATTGAAAATGTATTATCACTTAAAATAAAAAAATCACACTGAATGCATGCTACATTGTTTTGGTGATGATGAAATTCACAAAAAGAGTTTTACTGGGTCTCACCAGTATGTGGAATATTTTCACACACATCTAACCACTAAAGTGTCACTTGTTTCTAAATAAACTCCAAGTTTACAGTTTGGGAAAGAATATACCCATTTATCATTCTTTTGAGATTTTTGTAGGAAGAGGCAAAAATCAGCAAGATCTACTCCTGGCAGTCATGATTTTGAACGCATTGCAACAATCAACATCAAAACTGTTAATGTATACGTAGCTCAACCTTAATTCCTGTACACTAATAGGTAAAATCCAATGGTGTATAAACACAGAGAGCAGACTCTAGTGCTGCAGAGGCTGACAGAAGCTTCTTTCCAAACCATATCAGCTTCAGTCTGCAACCCAGCTCCTTGTTAGGATCATCTCTTTCATGGGCTTTCAATTTTGTTTCATTGTTAATGTGCAAGACCAAGTCAGGAGTTAAAAGGATTTAAATTGATCATGTGTCTGTATATTTGTACATATCGATGCTTACACTTACCTTCTGCCAAAACATCTCTAATAAAAATATCAATGATGTAGATTTGATTAAATTGTGAATTGTGTTTCAAATGCTACTTTTGATTTATAGATTTAATACATTACCAAATGAATCTTCCACATTGTCTCTTGAATTTTTTTGTGTATTACAGTAAACTACAGAGTGCAAAAAAAATGCTGATAATGGGCTTGAACTCCATTCCTATTACATCATGGAGTAGAAAATGTTCAATGGTGTTTTCCAGTAGTGCCCTTTCAATCTAGTTCTAGTGGTCTGCCAACTTTAAGCCTGAAATAGTGGTTCAAAGACTGGTCCATGTATGGACAGGTTTATCTGAGAGCTCATGAGAGATGTTAAGTCCTAGGTTGTTTGCTAGACACACAACATCTGAATCTGATCCAAGCTGCTATTTCCCAAACTTTGATGCCGTTGCATAAATAAACTGAATGTTCTTATCCAAATGCTCATTATAATTCAGTTGTCTAGGTATGTGGCCTCAGACTGCACTTCTACCAAGCGGTCAAGGGTTCCCATGCTGCTGGTCTGAATATCATTCCTTCAGTAACAATAATCTATGTTTTGGGAGTCATCTATATTAACCATAATTACCACACTTACACTTACCCATTTAGTGAGGATAAAAAGCTCTTATGTCAGCTACTACCCAGTGGTTCAAGAGCTTTTCTGAGATCTCAATAAAAAGACACTGATAACTCAGATTTAAAAAATAATGTGTTGAGGCTGGGAAAAGTGAAGAGTTTGATTCAAAGACAGGCACCTGCATCTTATTTCAGAGATCCCATTCTCCCAGATACATCTAGTCTTCATGATTGTGAATTAATTGATGTGAACATTACATGCAAAAAACACCAGTTATCCTGATTGAAAATGGAAACTACAGGATTAAGGAGTATATACCAACTCCAAGAGGCTGTTGGAATTCCTTCTTAAATTTCAAATGGTGACATGAGAGCAACAGGGTAGTTCTGTACTAAGACACTCAATGATGTCCTACATCAAACCAAAGATTTCTACCCAGAGACACTTTATTAATTCTGCCATTAAAATGTTAACTCTCTGTACTTACAATAACAAGACATACGGTAGAAAATAATTTATCAAAGCATGAGCTTCTTAAATATTTTGATAAATGACAACATAATTTTCCAGTGCTTCTACTCTGGGATACACAAATAAATATAATATACAGCACATCAATTGAACTTCCTTTTAGAAGAGACAAATATAAAATCATAAAGTAGTTAAATTCTAACACAAAGTGGCATATACTAGTTATCAATGGGCAATAAAGGCAACGCTCATAATCATAGTAGCTACCAATTATTGAATGCCTATTTTATGACAGATTGTTTTATATTAAGTACCTCATTTGATCACAGCAGTCTATGTACAGCTATAATTATTATTCCTATTTTGTAAGCAAAGAAAGAGAATGTTGAAGATTGATGTGGTCTCCTAAGGACTCACTAGTATTAAATACTAAATGGAATTCAAATCCAGGATCCATGACTCCAAATGTGATGCTATCTCTTTGATGTATCACTGCCCTTCTATACCAAGCTACCTCTTGTGCATTCTTGGAGGTCAGTGAAGGAAAACATGCAGCAACAAAGAAAGTGTCATGGGCTGTTTCCAAAAGACTGTTGGGATTTAGGAAGAGAGAGGAAGAACATGCAGAGAAATTAAATCAGGAAATGAAAATGACAAGGGAGCAGTATCTGGGAGCAATGGGGTGTCAAAGTTTGGCAGAAATAGTTTGTTTAGATGATGAACTAATGTCAATTAAGAAAGACCTGAAGAGCCAGGCGGTGGTGGCACACGCCTTTAATCCCAGCACTCGGGAGGCAGAGGCAAGCGGATCTCTGTGAGTTCGAGGCCAGGCTGGACCGATAGCCTCCAAAACAATACAGAGAAACCCTGTCTCGTAAAAACCAAAAAATAAATAAATAAATAAATAAATAAAAAATAAAAAAAAGAAAGACCTGAAGAAATAATCCAGTGACATTGGTCTAATTATAGTAGCTTCAGAGAGGTTTTCTGGAAAGGCAAAGAAATAATGACTGCAGGATTTTCATAAAACAGACAAAATGAAGAATGCAAAATGGGAAAGGTAGGAGTTTGTAAAGTATCTAAGAAGTCAGATTTGAAGCTGTGAGAGTCCAACGATTGACAGTGACATATGACATGAAAGAAAGGGATGGACAAAAGGGACATTTCAGATAGACCATAAGGAACATACTACCAATGAGACTGGGCAGAAATAACAATTCTCTACATTTCTTTTTCATATTTAGTTTATGCGAGTGTGTGTGTGTGTATGTGAGAGAGAGAGAGAGACAGAGAGAGAGAGACAGAGAGAGACAGAGAGAGAGAGAGAGAGAGAGAGAGAGAGAGAGAGAGAGAGAGAGAGAGAGAGAGAGAGGTACCTAAAGTGACCAAAAAGAAGGTGTGGTATCTCTAGAATCTGGATTTTGAAATTATGAGCTTTCTGACTGCAGAAGAAACTTGGGTTCTTTGGAAAGACAACAAATTCTCTTAACCACTGATCAATATTTCCAGAAACAGTGAGTTAGATGGATTGAATAGATATTCAATCTAATACATGGAAAAGGGAGGGACTTAGGTCAGAAAGGTATTAGAAAGTACTACATACTCTCCAGGACTTAACATGGATAGAGCTAAAAAGAACCAAGGAACCCAAATACTCTCTAGAAACTAGAAATGACAGGGAACGAAGCCCTTCCTGGGAACTCTAGAAGGACTGCAGCACTTAACAGCACCTTGATTAAAGTTTGAATTGCAAAACCTTGAACACTCAGAATGGAGAGGTAGTGTTATTGGTGCTGAGTATGAAACATACAAGTATTATGGTTTTCTTTCTGTTTCCACAATAAACACTATGACCAAAAACAGCCTGGGAAGGAAGGGATTTACTTGGAATTCAGGTACATCATGGAGGGGAACAAATGCGGGAATTGAAGCAGAAAACCACGACTTATTGCCATACTCAGTTATGATTTGTAAATGGAAGTTTGTATCCCATCCAATCCCACAGCCATTTAGTCCCAAATAAATACAGAGAGGCTTATATTAATTATAAACCGTTTGGTCTATGGCTCAGGCTTCTTATTGAGTTGCTGTCTCTTAATTATTAAAGCATTTTTATATTAATCCATGTATTTCTATGTGGTCTTGGCTACCAGTGATGCCCAGGCCTCTTCTTCCTTGGCAGCTTCCTTGGTGTATCTCTGGTGACTCACTTCTTGCATTCCTCTTCCCAGCCTTCTCTTAGTATTATAGCCCCACCTATATTTCCTTCCTGGCTACATCCTGCCTGTCCATTAGCCAAAATGGCTGTATTCATCAACCAGTAAGAGAAACATATATTCTCAGCATACAGAAGGAAATCCACCATCAACTTCCTCTTTTCTGTCTAAATATAAAGGAAGGCTTTAACTTTAACATAGTAAGATTATATATAACAAAATAGTTATCAAGCAAGAATTATAGTTAATAATATTTAATCCATTAACATTTGACATTTAAAGAAAATATTCTATCATCTATCCTATCTTTGTGTATCTAAAGTTTTATATGTAACTTATCTGTTATCATAACTAAGGAAAACCATAACTTAACTATCTATCTTCAACTCCATCAAAGACATCAGAAGGTTAATATATAAACTCTAGAACAGACAGAGACATCTCGCTAACTTTGGGACATCCCTCTTCAGCCTATATGTCCAGAATGTCTAACAGACTTTTTGATAAAGCAGGAACCTTGAAAGACCATCCTGTCCTTTGGCAAGTTCAGCAGTCACTTTTCTTTGTAACCTGCTTGTCCAGTTTAGACAGCATGCTGTCAAGCAGTCAAGGCAAGAGCAGTTTCTTGTCAAAGTGGCTATCCTTGCCATATGAAAGCAAACTCCATATCGAGATTATTCAATGCCCATCTTCCTCTCTGATGTAATTGGTGTTACCAGGAGTAGTTGTGTCTCATTGTTATGAAAAACCCTAATAAACCATTTTCAATGCCATATTCTCTACATCTTTGAAAGGTTTTGAAGAATAACCATCCATTTGAAATATATCTCTGGAGGGACCTGCAATTGACATGTGAAACAACCTTGTTTTTAATTTAAAAATAAAAATAAAAATAAAAAAGAATAAAATAAAAAAGAAATATATCTCTGTATATCTAGAAAACTTTGTTGGTATTCACGCATCTGTCCTGGCCTGTCCTTGGGGTTCTGACATGATGTGCCCTCAGCTGCAGCCACTACGGGCACCACCCGTGCATATTCACTATGTTCCCTTTTAAAAGGGCTCCGTCTACCTCCCATCCTTCTCTCTCTCTCTCTCTCTCTCTCTCTCTCTCTCTCTCTCTCTCTCTCTCTCTCTCTCTCTCTTTCTCTTCCTCTATCTGTTCTCTTCTCTCTTCCCCTCTTTCCTCTCTTTTGCTGCTCCTGTCTATGTAGACTGGCGTCCCCTTTCTCTTTCCCCTGTATATGATACCTTTCCCTGTAGGTAGAGACATTAGGACTGTGGCACTAGCCATGCCCATTTTGGGCGTGGCTAGAGGTGCATTCGGATGCTGTAATAAAAGGCAGTGCAGGAGAGAGGCATGCTTTTTTTTGGGCTTCCAGTCTTGTAGAGAAAGCTGCTGACTCATATTGGTTGCCAGTTTTCTCTTGTAAGTAATCACCACAATAAATAGTTACTGATACCCTCATCAAGTGTGTTGTTTTTCTGTACAGTTTGAGGTCAGGAGTTTCAGAACCTGGCTCCAGAAGCTGCCGTGGGAACAGCGGCTCCTCCTCAGGCGGAACACCACCAGCTCCAGGCACACATGGGCTCTCCTACCGCTGAGATTCCCACTGGCCCTTCCGCCACTCACAACCTGGAACGAGCACCTCCGGAGCCATTGCATTTGCCTTCCAGTAGGGTTCCTAGTCTGCTGAGATTTCTCTGGCAGCCATGTACTCCTTTACTGACATCCTGCTGAATTCAGCCTGAATAAAAATCCACTGGTAATAGGATTAACTGCTCTATACATAAGGCTAATAACATTACAATACAGGACATTAAGAATTTTCTTGTTTTTTGTATGGATGTGATGTTGGAAAGGGTTGAGGACCTACCTGGAATGTACTGTCTACCTGCAATAGTGTTTATCAGTTTGATAATCCATATAATTTCATTAAAGAAATGGTTTGAAAATAGGGCAAAAAATGATAAACTAATGCAAATCATACAGTCATCACAAGATGTTTATGAAAACCTAGTACAAAAAATTCAGACAATGGAAAATTCCTTCCAGAATAGTAAGGAAGGTTTGGTAAAAAATATTCAGAATATTCAAATTGATAATGAATATCTGAAAAACAGGTTGAACAACATGTGACATAAAATTGAATTACTTTCAGGAAAAATGTCTTCCAAGAAAAAGTGGAACATAATGTAGAAACACTTAAACAAAAAAACTGTTCCATCTCTGATTTCATTAGCAAAATACAAAAACTGGAACATAAGATTGAAATGTTAGATGAGATTTAAGTTCTAATAATCTTTCTTTAACGAATGTGGATGCCTTTGTATTTGGGGCATAGATGTTCAGGATAGACACTTCATCTTGGTGGATTTCACCTGTGATGAGTATGTAATGACCTCCTTCATCTCTTTTGATTGATTTTATTTTAAAGTCTAGTTTGTTAGATATTAGGATTGCTACCCCTGCTTTTTTCTTGGGTCCATTTGATTGAAAAAATTTTTCCCAACCTTTAACTCTCAGGTAATGTCTGTCTTTGAGGGTGAGGTGTGTTTCTTGCATGCAGCAGAAGGAAGGGTTCTGTGTTCGAATCCATTCTGCTAGTCTGTGTCTTTTTATGGGTGAGTTAAGGCCATTAATATTGAGGGATATTAATGACCATTGATTGCTCATCCTTCTTCGATTTGCGATGGTTGTTGTTGGTGGAATTATGTGTGGAATTTCACCCCTTTGTTCTTTTGGCTGTTGGTAGAGAGGGATTCTCTAATGCTTATGTATTTCTGGTTGTAGTTAGCTTCCTTGGGTTGGAGTTTTCCTTCCAAAATTTTCTGTAGGGCTGGGTTAGTGGACACATATTGCTTGAATCTAGAACTTAAATCTCATCTAAAGCCCCACACAGTTATAGTGGGAGATTTCAACACACCACTCTCACCAGTAGACAGGAATACCAGACAGAAACTCAACAAAGAAACAAAGGGTCTAATAGAAGTAATGACCCAACTGGGATTAACAGATATCTATAGAACATTTCATCCACATAAAAAAGAATATACCTTCTTCTCACCAACACATGGAACCTTCTCAAAAATCGACCACATACTTGGCAACATATCAAACCTCAGCAGCTACAAAAAAATTGGAATAACTCCATGCATCTTATCAGACCACCATGCTTTAAAATTAGAATTCAACAACAACACAAATTGCAGAAAACCTACAAACTCATGGAAATTGAATAATGCTCAACTGCACCATCCCTGGGTCAAAGAGGAAATAAAAAAAGAAATTAAAGACTTCCTCGAATTCTCGAATTCAATGAGAATGAAGACACAACATACCCAAACCTATGGGACACTTTGAAAGCAGTGCTACGGGGGAAGTTCATAGCACTAAGTACTCACATGACGAACAGGAGAACAGTTATACCAGAGAATTAACATCACAGCTGAAAGCTCTAGAACACAAAGAAGCAAACTCCCGCAGGAGGAGTAGACGCCAGGAAATAATCAAATTGAGGGCTGAAATCAATAAAGTAGAAACCAGGAAAACAATACAAAGAATCAATGCAATGAAGAGTTGGTTCTTTGAGAAAATCAACAAGATAGACAAACCTTTGTCCAAACTTACCAAACAGCAGAGAGTGAACACGCAAATTAACAAAATCAGAAATGAAAAGGGGGACATAACAACAGACTCTGAGGAAATCCAGAGAATCATTAGGTCATACTTTGAAAACCTGTACTCCACAAAATTCGAAAATTTAAAAGAAATGGATGACTTCCTGGACAGCTATCATTTGCCAAAACTAAATCAAGAACAGATAAGCAATTTAAATAGACCTATAACCCCTATGGAAATAGAAGCTGTCATCAAAAGTCTCCCAACCAAAAAAAGTCCAGGTCCAGATGGCCTCAGTGCAGAATTCTACCAGAAATTCAAAGAACAGCTTATACCAATTCTTCTCAAAGTGTGCCACACAATAGAAGCAGAAGGGTCTTTGCCAAACTCTTTCTATGAGGCTTCAATAACCTTGATCCCCAAGCCACACAAAGATACAACTAAAAAAGAGAACTTCAGACCAATATCCCTCATGAACATTGATGCAAAAATACTCAATAAAATACTGGCAAATCGGATCCAAGAACACATCAAAACAATCATTCACCACGATCAAGTAGGTTTCATCCCAGGAATGCAGGGATGGTTCAACATACAAAAATCCATCAATGTAATCCACCATATAAACAAGCTGAAAAACAAAAATCACATGATCATCTCACTAGATGCTGAAAAAGCCTTTGGCAAAATCCAACACCCCTTCATGATAAAGGTCTTGGAGAGATCTGGGATAACAGGGACATACTTAAACATAATAAAAGCTATATACAGTAAACCAACAGCCAACATCAAAGTAAATGAACAGAAACTCAACACAATTCCTCTAAAAGCAGGAACAAAACAAGGCTGTCCACTCTCTCCATACCTTTTCAACATGGTACTTGAAGTTCTAGCTATTGCCATACGACAACAAAGGGGGATCAAGGGGATACAAATTGGGAAGGAAGAGGTCAAACTTTCACTGTTTGCAGACGATATGATAGTTTACATCAATGACCCGAAGAACTCTACCAGGGAATTCTTACAGCTGATTAACACCTTCAGCAAAGTGGCAGGCTACAAGATCAACTCAAGAAAATCAGTAGCCCTACTATATACAGATGATAAAAGGGCTGAAAGAGAAATCAGAGAAACATCACCCTTTACAATTGCCACAAACAACATAAAATACCTTGGGGTAACGCTAACCAAACAAGTAAAAGACCTGTATCGTAAGAACTTTGAATCTTTAAAGAAAGAAATTAAAGAAGCCCTCAGAAAATGAAAAGATCTCCCATGCTCTTGGATAGGTAGGATCAATGTAGTAAAAATGGCAATCCTGCCAAAAGCAATCTACAGATTCAATGCAATCCCCATTAAAATCCCAGCACAATTCTTCACAGACCTTGAAAGAACAATAATCAATTTTGTATGGAAAAACAAAAGACCCAGGATAGCCAAAACAACCCTGTTCAACAAGGCAACGTCCGGAGGCATCACCATCCCTGACCTCAAGCTCTATTACAGAGCTATAGTTCTGAAAACAGCTTGGTATTGGCACAAAAATAGACAGGTAGACCAATGGAATCGAATTGAAAACCCGGGTATTAACTCACACACATACGAACATCTGATCTTTGACAAAGAAGCTAAAAATATACAATGGAATAAAGAAAGCATCTTCAACAAATGGTGCTGGCATAATTGGAGACTGGCATGTAGAAGAATGCGGATCGATCCATGTTTATTGCCATGCACAAAACTTAAGTCCAAATGAATCAAAGACCTCAACATAAATCCAGCCACACTGAACCTCTTAGAAGAGAAAGTGGGTGGTACTCTTGAACGAATTGGTACAGGAGATAGCTTCCTGAACATAACACCAGTAGCACAGACAGTGAGATCAACAATTAATAAATGGGACCTACTGAAACTGAGAAGCTTCTGTAAGGCAAAGGACACAGTCAGCAAGACAAAAAGGCAGCCCACAGAATGGGAAAAAATATTCACTAATCCCACATCTGACAGAGGGTTGATCTCCAAAATTAACAAAGAACTCAAGAAGCAAGTCTCCAAAACACCAAAGGACCCTATTAAAAAGTGGGCTGCAGAACTAAATAGAGAGTTTTCAATAGAGGAGTCTAAAATGGCTGAGAGGCACTTGAGAAAGTGTTCAACATCCTTAGCCATCCGGGAAATGCAAATCAAAACAACTCTGAGATACCATCTCACTCCTGTCAGAATGGCTAAAATCAAAAACACCAATGAAAATTTATGCTGGAGAGGATGTGGTGAAAGTGGGACACTCCTCCATTGTTGGTGGGAGTGCCAACTGGTTCAGCCACTTTGGAAATCAGTATGGAGATTCCTCAGAAAAATGGGAATAAACCTACCACAAGACCCAGCAACTCCACTCTTAGGCATATATCCAAAAGATGCCCATTCATACAACAAAGATGTCTGTTCCACTATGTTCATAGCAGCTTTATTTGTAATAGCCAGAACTTGGAAGCAACCTAGATGTCCCTCACCCGAAGAGTGGATAGAGAAAATGTGGTACATCTACACAATGGAGTACTATTCAGCAGAAAAAATAACAGAATCATGAGATTCGCAGGCAAATGGATGACACTAGAAGAAACCATCCTGAGTGAGATAACCCAGTCACAAAAAGAGAAACATGGCATGTACTCTCTCATATATGGATTTTAGACATAGATCTGGGGAGTGCCAGCCTACAATCCTATGGCCAGAGAGTCTGGGAAACAGAAACTTCATTTAGTGGCTGATCGAAGAAGAGGCAGACTCCCTTGGTTAAGTACTGAGCTGAACTCAAGAAAGCCAGTAACAGAGAGGGAGGACTGATGATCAAAGGGATTAAGACTGGGCTGGTTTAACCCCCAGAAACAGCTGACCAGACAAAGTTAACTCTTGAATCCCAGACATCAGCCTGGGAATCCAGCATGGGACTTATCAAGACCCCCTGAATCTGGGTGTCAGTGAGGAGGCCTAGGGAATCTATTGAGCCTTGGGCAGCAGATCAGTACCCATCCCAAGTATACACACGGACTTTGGACTCCCATAGAACAATGTGAGGTGCATTCTCACCCTGAACTCTTGGGGAAGGGTCTAGGCCCTGCCCTATATGAAATGACAGACTATGGACAACCCCATGGAGGGCCTCACCCTCCCTGGGGGAATGAGGGGATAGCAGGGGAGGGTTGGGGGGAGGGCACGGGAGGAGGGGAAGGAATGGGAGAGGGACCTGGAATTGACTTGTGAAGCAACCTCGTTTCTTATCTAAATTTAAACTGGAAAATAAAATATAAAACAAAATTAAATAAGTGAAGAATGACTTCAGCTTAATGACTATCAATAATATACAGTAAAATTGGAAATAAAAAAAAGATTGAAATGTTAGCAAAAAAGATTTGTTCCATATCTGAGAGTAAGGAAAAACTAGCTGATAGAACATTATTTCTGGAAGGCAGCTTACATGCTATCCAGATAATTTCTAAGGATGAGAATATTCAATGTTTGGAATCACATATAAAAATGAATGCAAACAAATGAATGATTCCATGATGTCCTCGGAAATTTATTTGACCCAAGTACTTCAAGAGCTCAGAGAAACAATGAGAAATATATTGCAGGTCCCAGAAGATGTCCAATCTGACACTTCAGAATTGGACATACAAGCAACAGGTCATGACAGAGGTTTACCTACATCTCTCAGACACCAAGAAGACCTCCTTAAGGTTGTTATGCCCTCTCCTATGGTCTTCCCAGTATCTATAACTGAAAAACTAGCAACAAAGAAACACCCAAAAGGCTTTTTGCTTATCAATGGGAACCTACACAGATGAAGGACCTAAAGGGAATCAAGGAAGCCACCGTTTCATATTGTCTTCATTTTCCCTATGTCAGGGAGCTCCTGAACTCATGGGCCACTGCAAATAGTGTGACCCCTAGAGATTGGCCCCTAAAAGATGTAAATGTTCAATTCTTAGGGATTGGAACCATATCTCAAGTAAAACAAAGCACTAGATAGGTTGACTTTATTGGGCCAGAAGGACAGAGAGGAAGATTGAGGCCAAATGTCACATATATTGCTATAAATCTCTGGGAGTGTAATCTATTACAGCAATGGAATACACAGATTAACATTCCTCCTGTATCAGATATGAATCATAGACAAGCTCTTGGTGGTAGAAAAAATATTATAAGGCACTACAGAAAACAAATGCCAAACATACAGGCTGTACAGGAACAGGATGCTAGTGACAAACTTACAGAGGAACCTAAAGCTCTACCCTTAAAATGGCTAACAGATGAACCTGTCTTGGCAGGCCAATGGCATATGACCTCTGAGAAGTTAGAGGCTTTGGAAAATTAATTCAGGAACAGCTAGATGCTGGACATATTGAAGAATCAAATAGTCCAGGAAAGTTGCCTATATTTGTTGTCAAAAAGGAGTCTGGAAAAATGGAGGATAGTTACTGATCTGAGAGCTATCAACAAGGTAATTCAGCCTAT
Source organism: Mesocricetus auratus (assembly GCF_017639785.1). Taxonomy (NCBI): domain Eukaryota; kingdom Metazoa; phylum Chordata; class Mammalia; order Rodentia; family Cricetidae; genus Mesocricetus; species Mesocricetus auratus. The sequence continues at coordinate 12,491,496 of NW_024429182.1, forward strand.
GGGCTCTCTACAATCTGGGATGCTACTACCTTCTCTAATACCTAAGGGTTGACCAATTATTGTTATAGATTTTTTAAAAATTGCTTCTTCACTATACCATTAAAAGAAAAAGACAGAGAAAAGTTTGCCTTCACAGTACCTACCTATAACAATTCTCAACAAGTACGGAGATTTCAGTGGAAGGTGTTGACACAAGGAATGTTAAATAGCCGGACTTTGTGCCAGTATTTTGTGCATAGAATTCTAAATATAATTCATAAACAATTTCCACAATAATTAATTTATCATTATATGGATGACATATTACTGTCTGATTCAAATAAAGTTACTTTGGAAAAGATATTTGAAGCAGGAAAGGAAACTTTGCCTGGCTGGGATTACATTGCCCCAGAAAAAAATACAAAAAGGAGATTCTATTAATTATTTAGGTTATAAAATAGATTCACAGAAAATTAGACTGCAGATAGTACAGATCAGAAGAGAATGTTACCAGACTCTTAATGATCTTCAAAAACTAGTAGGAGAAATCTCTCAACTAAAGACAATTATTGGAGTAGAAGGGAATGATTTAAAACACCTGAAAATGGCTTTAAAATGAGACAGAGACCTAAATAGTCCATGAATACTATCACCTGAAGCAGAAAAATAATTAGAATGGATGGAAAAGAGAATATTAGAAGCACATGTGGACTGTGTAGATCCAAATATGGGCTGCATTCAAGTTATTTTACCATCTAGAGAATACTCCTTAGTAATATTAATGCAGAGGGAAGACATCATACTAGAATGGGTATTTCAGCCACATAAACAGAATAAAAAACTGAAAACGTATATAGAAAAGATCTCTGATTTGATGTTAAAAGGTAAGTTAAGGCTTCATCAACTGACTGGAAGAGACCCAGCAGAAATTATTGTACCTTTAACTAATGAGGAAATTTCCTCCTCACAGAAGAATAATGAATATTGGCAAATGACTTGTGGTATGTTTTTGGGAAAGATTATTAACAACTATCCCAAAACAGAGAGAATCAAATTCATAAAGAAAACAATCTGGATTCTTCTGCCTATCATGAGAAAAACGACTATTTCTGGAGTTATTACATTCTACACTGATGCAAACAAATCTGTTAAGGCATATTATAAATCAGGAAAAATAAGTAAAGTAGTTGAAAGCCCTTACAACTCTGTACAAAAGGCAGAGTTGTACGCTATTCTCATGGTACTTAAAGACTTTACAGAGCCTCTCAATATAGTTACAGATTCTCAGTATGCAGAGAGAGTTGTCTTGCACATTGAGACTGAAGAATTTGTTCATGATGGTACAGAATTAACCTCATTGTTTTTACAATTACAGGAAACCATCAGAAAGAGAACTCATCCTATATATATATATATATATATACATATATATATATGTGTGTGTGTGTGTGTGTGTATATATATATATATATATATATATATATATATATATTATACATCAGATCCTATACGGATTTGCCAGGTCCTCAAGTGCTAGGCAATGATGAGATTGATCATTTATGAATAGGAAGCTTGTTGTAAGCATAAGAATTTCATAAGAAATACCATGTTAACAGCAAAGGTTTAAAGAAGAATTCTTCTACCACCTGCCAAAAAGTCAAGGAAATTTCCCCACCTGTTCATTCTACAAACTCCATTACCAGCAGGTAGTAATCTCAAAGGTATTCACAGAAATGAAATTTGGCAGATGGATGTTTTTCACTTTCCAGAATTTGGCAGTTTGAAATATGTACACCATACCATAGACACTTCTCAGGCTTCCAATGGGCTACTGCCCTCAGCTCTGAAAAGGCTGATTCTGTTATCACACACCTCTTAGAGGTGAATGCTGTTATGGGTATACTTGTACAAATAAAAACTGAAAATGCTCCTGCACATGTCTCAGGTAAATTGGAACAGTTTTTCAAATATTACAATATAAATCATGTAACTGTCATACCTTACAATCTCGCAGGACAAGCAGTGGTTGAAAGATCTAACAGATCCTTAAAAGAAATGTTTCTAGTCATGGATCAGAATAGTGCCAGTCTGCACTTCCACTGATAGAGAGTCTGGGAAACAGGAAAGAACCTAAAAGATATGCATATATACATAGTACCCAAGAGAAGAGGATTGAGACAAGATCCTCTGAATGGATGGGGAACACAGTGAGGGGTGAGGGAGAGTGGGAGCTGGGAAGAAGAGAGGGGGGAGAAGAGAAAGAGAGAGTAGGTCATGGGGGAACAGGAAGTTGAGTGGGTGGGGGTAGAATAGGGGGAAGAGGGAATGATAGGTTAGAAGACAGATCAGGTACCAGAGTGACCTCTAGTGATCTAAAGGGATAACACCAATTGGCAAGCTAAGTAATAGTGGAGAGACCACCTCGAATGCCCATTCCTGATAATGAACTTGATGTCTATAACCATCTGGGAGCCTTCATCCAGTGACTGATGGAAGCAGAGGCAAAGACACAGTTGAACACTGAACTGAACCCAAGGAACCCAGTGGCAGAGAGAGAGGAGTGATGAGCAAATTGGCAAAGAATGGGCTGGCAAAACCAGCAGAGACAGCTGATCTGAACAGGGGAGAGCTCTTGGACCCCAGACGGACAGCGGGGAGGCTAACATGGGACTGATCTGGACCCCCCCCCAAATGTGAGTGTCAGTGAGAAGGCCTGGGCAACCTATGGGGCCTTGAGCAGTGGATCAGTGTCTATCCCTGGAATACAAACAGTCATTGTGTGCCCATAGCACAAAGAGGGATGCTCTCTCAGCCTGGACTCTTAGGGGAATGCCTAGACCCTACCCGGAGTGAAATGACAGACTCTAGATATCCCCTATGTGGAAGGAATTGGCAATAGGGTGGGAGGCTGGGGGGGGAAGGGGAGTGCGGGAGGAGGAGAGGGAGAGGGAACTGGGATTGACATGAAAAATAAAAAAAAATAATAAAAAAATTAAAAAAAGAAATGTTTCATAAATGGCCGGGGGAACAAAGACCCCCATACTCAGATTACAAAATGCTTTATTAACGTTTAACTTTCTTAATGCTAATGAACAAGGACAAACTACTGCAGAAAGACACTAGACTACAGAGAAAACTTCTGAACCAACCAGCACATTTCAAGGATGTTATGACATAAGTCTGGAAACCAGGATATGTGTTACATTGGAAAAGGGGCTTTGCCTTTGTTTCCACAGGAGGAGAAAAACGTTGGATTCCATTAAAATTAATCAAGATCTGATCTGAACAGAAGACACCTCAGGAGAAGGAAAGATGACAGCTCATCTACAAGGTCATATTCTACTATGTGTAAGGAGACCTCATAAAAGGAAGGAGAAGTGTTCTGTTTTTGGTCTTCACAGGAAAACCAGGAAAACTCAGCTCCAAACAGCAAAAAATACTGGATGTATAGATGGACACCTGGAGAAGAATGGATAGCTGTCCTGAGGACCATCAAATAAATAACTCACTGTGTGGTAGCAAAGTCTAAATCTCTCTATATTGTTTTTGATAATATCCATTCCTCTTTGTTTCTTTTTTATTTTTTGTTTTTTTAAGAAAGGGTTTCTCTGTCTTGTTTTTGAGGCTGTCCTGGAACTTGCTCTTTAGACCAGACTAGCCTTGAACTCAAAAAGATCTCACTGCCTCTGCCTTCCAAGTGTCTCTTTGCTTGTTAATATGCTTTAGGCCTCATTCATTTAACTGAAGTTGGCTTTAGAGTTGGATTGGCTCTCCTACTCTAAATCCACGTGTATTGTTAAAATAAAATGCAAAATTTCTGTATTATATCAAAGAGCCATTGATATAAGACAGAAGAAAACAAAATTAGGGACTGTCATCTGTGTATATTCGGTTCCGTTTCTGAAAGTGTAATCTCTTTCATGTTTACTCTCTTCCTTCTTATTGTTGTCTTTCCCAGTATGCGTACACATAAAAGTTGAAAATTTCTTTGTTAACATTAATGTTTGAGTTTTCCAGAGAACAAGGAATTTCTTGACAGCAATCTTCAACCACTTCAGAAAGAAAATGTGGCCCCACTTCTTTAACTCCACCTGATTCGACTGGATGTATCTGAAATGCCCCATATCATTCAATCTACCTGACAAGTACCATCCTGAAACTGGCTTGGAACTACATTACTCAACACAACTCCAGAACAAAGAACTGATACAGTGCACCTTCTATAATCTGGCCAGAGCTTCAGACAAGTTCTTCAATCAACATTAGAACTCTAGTCAAAGAACTTCAATCAAGCATTTCCTGCCAAACAGAGACTGTCTAACATACTTAAGATTCTTGTTACACTAAGATTTTTCTTTCCACAGGTTCCCATGAGATTGTCATCATCCCATTTCAGCAGGAAGTTGTTTTGAGAATTCCATGCCCCCTTTCCCTACTGTTGATATTGCAGGACATTTTACACCTGTTATTGTTAGTTTTCAATTATTTTAGGGTTAGGATTGGAAGGAGGTGTTCAGACTTTGGTATCTCATTCAGATAAGCTTAGATTTTATAAGCTTAGGTTGAGATGGGAAAGATGTTTGAGATATTTTGTTCATTGACACAAGTTAGTTATGTTTTAAGCTTAAATATCTTCTTTAGAATAAAAAGGGAATTGTAGGAAGAGACATTAGGACTGTGCCACTAGCTATGCCCATTTTGGGCATGTCTAGAAGCACATAGGGATGTGGTAATAAAAGGTGGTTAACTGTGCCACTAACCACGCCCACTTTGGGCATGGCTACAGGCATGTACAGAGGTGGTAATAAAAGGCGGTACAGGAGAGAGGCACTTTTTTTTTCAGGATTCTGGTCCTGTAGCGAAAGCTGCTGACTCACCTGGGTTGCCACTTTTCTCTTGTAAGTAATTTCTACAATAAATAGTTACCTATACCCTCATCAAGTATGCTGTTTATCGGTACATTTCCCTAATAAAGAGAAAACCCTCTGGAAGAACCTGTCACATGACTTTTTTCTCTCGTATTGCTTTTCTTAAATCACAAAAAAACCTAACTAACATACCTATAAGTTTTGCCTATTATAGCTGACTATCTATAACCTGTATTTAACTATGCATTACACCTTAAAAGAGCTGTAAAAACGTAATACCTAAAACGAGTAGAAGTATACATATAACAAAATTGACCTAAATTTGTATCAATAACCCAAAATACATACCAATGCAAACTGTTCATTTCTATATCATATGCCTTTTTTTATAAAGAGATTGACTGTTATCATTAACCATATATAACCAACCAACTCCATTCAAATGAAAAAAAACATTTATAAACAATGTTTGGGAATGTGGGCATAGTTCTCTCCAATGTGCTTCTGCTGTTTGGGGGCACTGTCAATCCCAAGGGGATGGTGCAAAAACCCAGAACCCTGGCTGAATCCTGGCTGTAGAATAATCTGTGAGAGTGAATCATCTCAGCAGTTCTGAATGTTGAATCACCTGGGCCACTGCCTCAGGGGGCCTTGCTTAATCAAACCATATTAGTATGGAAGGAATCCAAAGCTTTTTATCTTCTGAGGAAACAAAAGAAGAATCTCTTTTCCAAAGTAACTTGTCCTTAGATTTACATTTTGAAGTCAAAGCATTTTCAAGATAAGTTTGTCTGGCAACTCACTGCCACCATTCCTTCTCAGCCTTCTCCTAGTCTGGTAGCCCCACCTGTACTTCCTGCCTGGCTATCTCCTGCCTGTCCATTGGCCAAAACAGCTTTATTCATCATCCAATAATAGAAACATATATTCACAGAATACAGAAGGACATCCCCCATCAATTCTTCTTATGCAGCTCAGACCCACCTTCCTAGGGAGGACACCACCCACAGTGAGCTAATTCCTCCTACAAATCTTCCCCAGTTGGGAAATTGTCCTTTAGGAATGCCTGCAGACCTAACATGTTGAGGCAATTCTTCAGTTGAGGTTCCCTCTCCCCAAGTGACTCTAGTATGTGTCAATTTGTCAAAAACTAAAAAGGACATAAAGTAAAAGATGTGAGAGGAGGCTAGGGCTCTGGGCCATTATAGAAGGTCAGCTGCCTCCCTCAGATCTTCTACAAGCTCTTAAGGAACAAAGGTAAGGCACTGCTATCCTTTCATATATCTATATTTCTAAAATAAAGCTAATTGTAACAGTATAAATTATAAGGAAGGATAGCCTCTAATAGAATTCTACCACCTAGAAGACTACCTCACACCACACCAAAGACAAGGAGCTAAATATAAAACACCCAAAAAAGACTGCAGCTACATCTTGGCGACTGAGATAGAATCAACTCTCAGCCATAGAGTGCTGTAAACTAAGCATGTAAATATGAAAATAAAGGGAACGTACTCTAATAACAGTCACTAAGACAAATGCAAGAGTGACAGTATTAAGTATTAAGACCAGACAGGGATAGCAACTAGCAGAGAGTCAAGGTCAACTGCTAACAAGGCACAACTCAAAATTGGACAAATAGGGCACTTAACCATCCCTAACCATAATGGCAGCATGTGAATATTACATGCCCATTTCCCCTGTTGGGCCCTTCTTCAGCTTGCCTCATGATAGCCCATAGGACTAATCAGTCTCACAGCAATAACATCAGCCTATAAAACCCCTGGAAAGGAAACTTCATGGTTTTATTTCTCTCTTGGAAACCCCTCCCACTCTTATGGTTTTCTCTCTTTTGTCCTTCATTTTTCACTTTTTCTCAAATCTCACTTTCTGTAACTCTTCTTATACAGACCATATTTGCTTTGCATGCTCACAGGATATCCACATGTTTACTGGTATGAGACAATATTTCTGCACAAGTCTAGCAAGTCAACATTTGGTTACCATGACTGTACCTGGATCACTGGGTCAAACACAACTGGGCCCAGGAAAATAAAAAATCCTGCATTGTTCATTCTGAAGAAAGGAAGAAAATTCACTAGGCAAAAAACCTAACTTCCTAGAGAAGAGCAAACACTTCATTTATGTTGACACACAAGATTCCTTCTGTTGGGAATGACCAAGAATCTCCTTGTGTCTGCTGTCTACTCCAATAATACAGCAAAGAGTCAAGCTGACACTAATACAAGTCCAGGGAACCCTGTCTGTTTGCTCTATGACATAAGTAGAAATCAGAGATTTTTCTATTTTATTTTATTTTTTGCCACTACAGAAGACATAGTTACAATGAGGTTGTCTCACTCCTGATGGTTGAGGCACATAAAGTTGGCTTAATCAGAGAGATGGAAAGACTAAGAAAAGAAGAACGAAAGCTATTTGCATGCTGTCATTAGGAACTTTCCTTTGAATGAGGATTTCATGAAGTTTACCATTGGATCATTAGGGCCAGATTAACTCTAAAAGCAAAATCCAATAAAAAATATAAGGAGAACAAACCTATAAAGTACTGTCCCTCATAAGCACAGAAATAAAAAAAAATCTATGACAAAATTTTAGCAGCTTCAGTCTGTTCATACCTATAAACGAGTATATCACAACAAAATGTGGTTTATTAAAGAAGTAAATGTGTACCCCACATTTAAAGTCACTGTATTCTCCACACAAACAAGTTAAAATGGAAAAGCATTATATATCAATATGTGAAGAAAAAGCATTTGAAAAATGTAATATTCATATGTAATTTATCTTTATTTCAGAAAATTAGGAACAGAAAGTAACACTTAAAAGAGGACAACTAAAAATAATAATAATAAAACCTCCTAAGTAATAGCGTAAATATAAATAATTGTCACTTCTTTCCCCCTTAAAACTACAAGGACATTTAATTTCAGCATTCTATTTAGTTTTGTACTAGACATGAAAACAAACACAATGAGGTAAGCTAAAGAAACAAAAATATATAAAGGTATATAAAGCTAATTGTCTACATTGAAATTCCCAACAATTCTATTAAAAAGAGACAAGAACCCAAAGACTGTGGTGAGTAATGTCAAAGATATAAGCTATTATAAAAAAATCAACTACATTTCAGAATTAAACAAAACAAAACATTGATTTTTTTCCCACAAGCGATGACATATATGGGGAAATTTTAACCCAACAATAAACTGCTTGTGTTATAGAAGCTGCAAAGTATCTTTGAGAGAAATTATCAGATGACCTCCATTAATGGATGAAAATTTTCAGCAAATCATATATCACTTATCAAAAAGCTGTCCTCTGGCTTCTACTCAGTCTCAAGTAAAGTTCAGTAGAAGTATATAAAAGAAAAAATGGCTGGGCCATGGTGGCGCACGCCTTTAATCCCAGCACTCGGGAGGCAGAGGCAGGCGGATCTCTTGTGAGTTCGAGGCCAGGCTGGACCAACAGCCTCAAAAACAATACAGAGAAACCCTGTCTCGTAAATACCAAAAAAAAAAAAAAAGAAAGAAAGAAAAGAAAAAATGTTGGCCTTTTTTGTGAAGTAAAGGAAAGTTATTTTGATGAAGAAACAGTAGATATAGGCTAATTATAACAAACATGATGAATTTTATAGTTTTTCTTTCATAAAATTTCCTTAAGAAAAAAATATGGAAAGTAAACTTCTTCAAATCTAAATTAAGGTCTTATTCTAGTTTCTGTCTGTTGCAGTGATAAAACACTTATCAAAAACAACTCGTGGGAATAAGGGTTTATTCAGTTTACAATTCCAGATTATAATCCATCACTCAAGGGAGCCTATGCATAGACTCAAAAGCAAGAACTTGAAGGAAGGTCTTCATGCTGTCCCGCTTATCATCATCTCTGAGCCAGGAACTCACTTCACAGCCAAGGACAGGCAGCAGGAACCACAAGGTGTGGGGGCACTTTTTCTGGCTCACAGACTGCCTTACACTCATCCACCTTTTTTTTTTTTTTTTGGTTTTTTTCGAGACAGGGTTCTTCTGTATTGTTTTGGAGGCTGTCCTGGAACTCACACTATAGACCAGGCTGGCCTCGAACTCACAGATATCCGCCTGCCTCTGCCTTCCAAGTGCTGGGATTAAAGGCGTGAGCCACCAAAGCCCGGCTTCATCCAACTTTCTTTCCTTTGTACTTTTTATTATTTTAAATTTTCCTTTACTTTTGAGATTGTAACATAATTATATCATTTCTTTTTCCTCCTTCCTAGTTTTCTTGCACAGTTCAAGATCAGCTGCTCGTGGATAGTCCTATGAATGGTGGGTTTCCAATCCCACATCAACTAACAGTCAAGACCACCCCTCACAAATATATTCACAGCTCAATTTCATCTAGGCATTTCCTTGGTTGAGGCTTTCTTCAACCAAGTTGACAGTTAGGGTGAACTAAGACAGCTTTCCAAATGACAATGCTAAAAAAAAAGAAAGGAAGAAAGAAATAGAGAGAGAGAGAGAGAGAGAGAGAGAAAGAAAGAAAGAAAGAAAGAAAGAAAGAAGGAAAGAAAGAGAACTATTACAACTTTGGAAGAAAACAGAGAAGAATGAAAATTAAATTGTAAACTGTAAACCAGAAGTAATATGAGGCAAAGTATTTTAATTAACAGAAAAAGCACATGGACTATAAGAACTCAAAACTCTCAAAGCTAAGACAAATAGTCAATATAAAATGTGGCTGATGGTGATAACTGAGGCTTCATTAAGCTAGTTGTTACAAAGGAAACATGTGGGCATAAAAAGACTAAATTGCTCAGTCCTTAGGAGAACGGAAAGCAAAATTTCATGGCGAATACAGTTGAGCCATGCTTGAACGGCTCAAAATTAAGCCAACTGCAAAGGTTGTAGGACAACTGAAATATTCACACACTGCCAAAGGTTTTATAAGAAAAAAATGCACTCACTTTAAACCAACAGTTATAATTTTAATATGTTAAACATGCCCTTATTATATGACTCAGCAAATATATTCCAGAGTATTTATATGACTAATGAAAATACTTACTACTACAAAAATACTGTACTTGGATATTCATATTTGAAATATTATTATAGGCAAGAAGAAAAGAGAAAAGTGTACATCAGTTGATACTGTGCCCATACAAACACAATAGAATGTTGATAGGAGAAAATAAGGAACCTGCAGGGATGCTGACAAAGAAGGAAATGGAAATATTCCATCTAGACTGTGGTGACTATCTTAAGTTCTCTACTCTGACTAAATCCCTGAGCACAATGATTTCAGGGAGGAGGGATTTTTTCTGATTCACACTTCCAGAATGTTCAGTGCTTCATGAGAGCCTAGGCATAGTGGAGCAGAGATGCTCACATCACATTGAGGAGGCTAGAAAGTCAAAGCCCGACTGCAAACTCTTCCATTTTCACCTCGCCTTCCACCCAGGCCATCAGCCTTGGGAACAATGACACCTATATTTAGGGAGTTATCCTTCTTCTGTTAATTCTCTTGGAAAACACCTTCATAGACAGCCCAGAGATGTGCTATACTAATCTCTCAGACAACTGAGCTGACAATTAAAATTATCCACCACAGTGACAGATAACAAAATCACAGACATTTGCCAAAGCATGTCACACTGCAATCCCACAAACACATCGAACTATTTTCTTTAAGAGTGTAAACTGTATGTTATATCATAACACAAAAGAAATAAATGCATAATGGTTGGGTTGGTTTTTATATTTTAAAGCAAATTATTTTCTGACTTTGTGTTTTGACTAGATGAGACTCTGTATCAGATAAAGAAGGGCTATATTTTTCAGAAGCTATTAATTAAATGCCCACAACATGCCAGTCACCTTGCTGGCATAGTGGATTCAATGATGTGTGAGAAACATGACCCATGATTTCCAAAACATATTAATAAAAACGGTGTCATACTGTTAATAAAATTCAGTGACAAGAAGTCACTCTGCCACTGATGGATGCAATAAGGTTCCAGGTGAAAGCAGAAAGATGTGTTTCTGTTTGTGTCAGGTACAAGAGGGTGAACCCAGGGCCTGTTCCTGGTTAGTACACCCTCTACCACTGAGCAATATTACCAGCTCAATGGCAAAAAGATTTTGACTTGATAAATCACAGCATCCAACAGGACTAATATAAATAAGGAACACAGGTGAAAACAGAGCAAGTTATTCTCCTAACAGTAGTGAAGCCATCACGTTTCTGGGGGCAGGTTTCTTTATATAAACTGGAAATTTAAAGTACTTTCAAACTGCATAGACCTTGGGGATTTGGAGTTTTCTTGAGGACACAGAAGACCATTTCAAACACCAGCACAAAGTTGGGGAAACAAAAAGATCTTTGAGAGGGAGAAAAATCTACAGTTTGATTTGGCGTTGAGGATGGGAACTGAAATACAAATTATAGGAATAATGGAACAGAAAAGGCATGACTGACTGATTGGAATGTTGGGATTCAGAAAGAAGTTATAGTGACCAAAAAACAGGTAATTTCTGGAAGTCTATGAGTTGCTTTTCTGTTTCTGTGCATTTGAAATCTAGACTTTGAATTTAAAGTGTAAAAAAATTCAACAGCATGCAGGATAACATTCTTCCTTTATATAAAAAAATCTAAAATCATAACAAGAGCTTATATTTGTAGACTTTACAGTTTAATGTCTCATTGTCTTATTCAAATGTCTAATAATCACCCCACTGTATATAAAGAAGTCAGCAAAAATATTACTTTCACATGTAAAGAAGTTAAGACAAGCATAGATTTGATCATCTGCTCAGGGTCACTCTATACCCAGGCAGGTAAACCAGAGCTAATCCCTTGTACCTCCAAGTCCAAGACTGGGCTTCTGCAACCAAGAATACAAATCTAAAGTGAAAGGAACCAAGGCTAACCGGGATGAACACACCAATTTCTGTAGCAATGTGTCATTCCTTCAATTAGTCCATTAAGCAGAAGACAATTCAATAAAAGTAGGTAATGACTTTGCACTTTAATTGTCATTAGGCTTAAATTACAGAGGTATTTTTCATCAGTTTCCAGGAAAGCCAGAGAGCGGGAACAATGAAAGTTGGAGAAAGTACTGATTTCTTTTTATTTTTGAAATGACATTACCTGTTTCTAAATGTGGGTAACTTTAGCATAAATCAATGATCTCTTAATTGCTGAACCGCAGTGCTACTCATTTCCCTCAAAGGATATTTGTTGGAGATAAAGACTTACCAAACTCCAACCAGAATCCATCTATGAATCCATCTATGATCCATCTGTCCCAACACTGGGATTTTTCTAACATTTTTCAAACTTGATCTGCTGAGAGACAGAAAGAATACTAAGACTAGAAGAACCCTTGCTAACATCTAAAACTATATTTTCTGAAAGAAAAATGTGGTGTGAATTCTGGAGACCTAATACACTATGACCCCCAGTTACCAACATGAAAATCATGTCTTATAGTCACATGTTGCCTTGATTTCTTACTTGGCAACAGAATAAAAATCATCAATTTCTAAAACTATTTTAGTGAAGATGTCTGGAATAAAGGAAATTCTAAATACAAAACAGTGCAAATGTAAGAAACTTACAGAGGTGGACAAGAGATCAATTTCATCTGTATCTGTTATCTATTTGATAATATATCAGGATCCTTATATGTATTTTCTAATGCAGTCCTCCCCCTAAATCCACTGCACATTATCTGATGTTATGTATGTATTCCCCTAAAGGAATAAAAGTGTAAAGAATCAAACTATTGAAATAAATAATATAGTGATATTTAAAAACTTCAGACTCTAGATCTAGACTCCTTAGGTTCAAGCTTCATATCCATGTCTTATTATTTGTAAACATGAGTACTTATTTCACTTCCCCATATGTTAGTTCTCTCATCCATAAAATGAGAATAATTATGCATCCCTTCCCATGGGGTTGCAGTGAAACTTACATGAATTCTTTGTTCCTGGTAATTACAAAGAGTTATGAAATACTATTGCATTCTTCTTTTTAACCAATTTTGTCCTTTGAGAATTTCATGTATGTATGAAATACACTCTGGTTACTCTCTCCTTCTTTATATCCCTGCCATCCCTACAAAACCTGCTCAAACCTTACAGGTTCCTTTCCCAAATTCACGACTTTGGGTTTGTTGTACAGACCATAGAGTTTTACCAGGACTGTATATGAGAAGTGGATTGGAACTATCCACTATAGACAGGTGGAATCAGCATTGGGCACACAAATAATTCTTAATAGTAGTTACTATCAATGACACCTAATTTTAATGTGTCATCTTGTCTAGGCCAGTGATCAAACACTAGACTAGCTATTGCTATAAAGCAATATTTTGCCTGTGATTAGCACTTAAATAATTAGACACCAAATAAAACATACTGTCTTTCACAATGCAGGTGTGACTCAATCAGCTAAATATTTTGAAAATACAGTTTTCTTGAAGAAGGAATGCAGGCCTCAGACTACATTAATGACCTGGAGAGAAATCTCAGTAGATGAGGAACTGCAAAAACAGCATGGACTGAAAATAATGCCTAGAACCTGCATAAACATTGCTAGCATAGTGGTGTCTGCACTTGTGATCCTAGTGTCAGGGAGATGGAGACAGACTTCCCTCTTAGTCTAGAACATTCCTCCTCTGAGGGTTCCATCACTCTGAACAGGAGCACAGCTGACAAATTATGTTTCTTTCATAGTAGAGAGAAAAGTTTAAAATGAGATCCCAGACTTTCATTAGTTTGGGAACTGCCCTAATTTCTTTTTCTCCTTTGCTTTCACACCAGCTGCAGACTTTAATTAAACTGTGACAGATCTCCTAAACTACGTGGGCTTTCTGGAGAAAGAAAGGACGCCACCTTACAGGGAAAAATTTTCCAGCATCCTCCAACTTGATTTGCTGTTTTTGCAACTGTCTGTGTTGGTGGTCAGCAGCTTTAGCATATCCTCACACCATTCTCATTCATGCCCTTTGTTCTCCTCCACTTAGAGAATTTCATTGGAAGGTCCTGATCCATGCATTACTGCCATGGCTAATTTGATGTAATATTTCACTGCTGTAATTATGGCAAATTACTAGACTGGTTTATCATTTCGGTTCTTTATTTTAAGGCACTCTTCATGGCCATGGGATAAAACCATCTATCTGTATTTATAGGTTAATTAATACAACCCTTTATGATAGACAGTGATAAAATGAAAAGTGAAGAGAGAGCATAATCTTATTAAGCTGTGGACAATGACAAATAAATTAGGGATTGTTTCAGAATGCTCCAGAAACTCAATACCTCAGTGCACTGGCATATTTTATGTATCAATATTCTGAAGGTAATTGTGTATTACAAATATCTCACATTCACTAGTAACCTTAACACCACGATGTCCTTAGTTCAGCAAGTTAGTATCTTTCTTTCTTTAAAAGATCATTTTATTCTGAAGGAGACATCTCAAACTATATCATTAGTGGTCTTGGTTTTTGACTTCATTTTGTTTTCTTTGTTTGCTTTTTAAGACAGGATCTTGCTATATAAAACCCCAACCTCCAAAATTATGTAAACTAAAGTTGTCTTGAACTTGTAATTTGCTCCCTGTCTTTTTTCCCAAAGGAATGCAAATATTCAGGGATCATTGACCGTCTTACTTACAGGAAAGATATAGAAAATAGTGGTGTCCAAATAGCCTGACTTGTGAAGAAATAAGGAGGTTAATAACTGGGTGAGTGATGAAGAAAACATGGGGATGCAAACATTAAGGACAAAAACACCTCCTATCTTTTGCTGATTAATGACAAATGAATGCATACACAGAGAATAGGAGCTTAAAAGACAGCTTTCATCACAAAAGAACTGAGATTAAAAGATGTTGAGATGCGACTGCATCTGTTGCCATTTCCATCTTAGTGACTGAAAAGTATCTACATAAATAACAAGAAAGAAAGTGTTAGATTTGACTTACTCTTTCAGAGGTTTCTGCATGATTTGCTACACCTATTAATTTGGGACTGGAGTAAGGCTGAATATCCTGTGAGAAGGTGTGTATGAAAAGCTGGTCACTTTCACGTTGGCCAGGAAGCAGGGAGAAAGATAGGAACTGGGCACTGGAACAAGATACTTTTTAAGTCCCTCCCCTAAGAGATATACTTCCTCCAATGAGGCCCAAACTCCATAAAAGTTTTAGTTCATCAAAAGATTAATCCATATTTTATGTAAGAGTCCTTAGAATCCTTGGTGCTAGAGAGAGGCCTTGGCAGTTAAGAGTCCTTGTTGCTCTTCCAGGTGGCATAAGTTTGCTCTGAACACTCCTATTAAGTAGTTCACAATTGACTATGACTCTAGATCCAGGAGCTTTTTATAGATACTCTCTTCTGGACTCCATGGGAATGTGTGCACACACGCGCTCGGGCACACACACACACACACACACACACACACACACATCTTTAAAAACAATCAGGATCAGGATTCATTTTCTTTTCAGTTTTGAGTACACAAGCTGGGGACCAAGGTACGAGCATCTTAGGTGATATTTCATATCTACACAATGACAACAAGCAAGACTAGTGAGAAGACTAAGTTTTTCTCCCTCTGCATCCAAACTAGGATTCACCTATCTTAAATCCCATTGTTTCATCATACACGCTTAGCCTCAAGAAGTCATCCACAAATCTACCACATTGCTTGTTGGGCACTGAAGTTAATTATTTAGTAAAAGTATGCCATGTGTCAGAGTCTTAAGTAGGTATAGGCTTACAGTCATGAATAAGGAAGGTGTAAAACTCATCTATGTGATACCTACAGTCTGTTAGAGAGAAATATACTGCACAATATTAAGACAGCTTATACTTTTAGAACTATAAAATGTTTTATGGAGATAGAAAGACAGGCAGACAGAGCGACTACCCTGAGAACATACCTTAGGATGGGGCAAGTGTGCTAGTCAGAAACTGTAAGGAAAAACTCCAAGGTGAAGGGATATTTTCAAACCATAAAATGAGACAGGCTTTCGTGAGGCTGTCCCTTCTCCCTGGATATCCTCTCTGCCTTTGTCTGGCCAGGGATCTATGAAGTCAAGAAGCTTGACATCAGAGGGAAGAGCGGCTGCTTAGAGGACACAGTTGAGAAGAGACATAAGAGTGGAGGAGTACAAGTGGCCAGGTGGTGGCAGAAATTCACAGAGTACAAATTTATGGGACAGAGAGGACTGTATATTGGAGGAAGAGCAGGTTGGGGTCATTTGAAGATTACTTCATCAGCCAGCTTGTATGGGGAGACTTTTCCATGGCAAGAGATGCTATTTATGAATATTAATTCATACACTCCTGACTTTGCCTCTATGAGGCATCTTCAAAGTAAGTCTCAAAGGCAATGTGCTACTAGGTAAGTTGCAAATTGTTATCACTCACAAGGTCCCTGAACTTTTCAGGCTTGTAGTCTTTGTCTCTAAATTCTTAACAGTTTGCTATGTTTTATAAGTCAAATTAAATGATGTAATAAAGAGTGTTAGGGGATTCTGCAGACTCAGGTTATTATAGCCTTACCTCTCTGGAGTGGGCTTACAGATGCTCACTCCCAGATGTGAGGCACCTTAAGTTCCCAGCCTTCTTCCTTTCTAACTTTGCCTTACGACCACTGCCACTCTCCTCTGGGCAACAATGAAGTTCATATTGGCTAAGACAGGTCTGTGGTCTACTGCTGTTCTCTGTTCCTGGCAAAGACATTCCTATTGACGAGGGTAGAAATAATATAAAGGAGGACACTAATACCTTCCAAGAGATGACAGCAGCATAGTGTGGTGGTAGATGACAAAAATGGGACAAGTCTCTTACCTACTTTGCTCTACTTTATGTCTTCCATAGCCTGTGAAAACCCTTATGGATCACTTATCAGTAACTTATCTGAATGGCCAGTTCCCAGAAGGAAAACTGAATTTGCTGATTGTTGATTGTGTTGGGATTTTTACCTTGGTCTAGAGGTTTGGTGGCTGACTAACACCTTCTACTACATAGTAGGACTTCTGGGTACCAGTGAAAGAGTTTACATACTAAATTATATGTAACTATCGATAACACTAAAAAATGTCTATCACCAGTGATACTTTCACTTTGAATTTAAGACAGATGGTCTTGTCATTCTCCTTGACTATATTCTATAAACTATAGCCTACCTGCACATCATATTCTATTTCATTTGATAGATATGAATTGGGTAGCTGTATGATATCCTCACAAGTGATTCAAGTTCTCAGAGTCTGGGCTTCTTGGTCACTGTGTGAAAGATGCAGTTTTGCATATATTTATGATGTTTACTATTGATTTTAACTTGCCAGGATCTAAAATCACCTAGGACACAAGCCCCTGGACAAGTCTGTTAGGTATTCGAAGACTTCCTCAAAATATGGATGGAATTACCCTATGGACTAGTGTTATAAACTGAATAGAAATGAGAAAAGGAATTAAGTGCTAGCATTCATGTCTCTCTGTTTCCTGAGTCTATGCACAATGTGACCTATGTTTGTGTCTTATGTTCCTATCCCCATGCATTATCCACTACAAAGAAGTATTCCCTTGATATTTGAGACTAAATAAATACTTTATTCCACAAATTGATACAGTTCAGTATTTTGTCACAGCAATTAGAAACTAATGTAGATTGCTACTTGAATATCTTCAGCATTTAAGTGAGGGATATAGATTACTGATTGATGGATGGATAAATGATAAATAGTGAAATTAAAAAGTAAGGTAGATACAATTACATGAGTTATGATGTGACATGAGAATACAACCTCTAGATCTCTCTATCCATATGTTAGGATTTCCTAAGACAACATTACTTGAATCCGAAATTATGTCTCATTAGACCATTCTGGAAGCCATCTCCCATTTAGAAAATGATGATTCACATACTATTTTAACACATCTGCTGTCTTCCTACTAGATACAAACCTCCATTGTGGTTTTTAGAGATTACAATAGGGGTCAAAATGCAAAGAGTCCTAACTACTTTTGTTTATCTTATATCCTAGGGAAGTCATATAAAAAATAATGTGCGATGTATTGGATCAAGATAAATGCTACAGAGAAAACAAAACAGGTGAGTGTGTAAAGCGATTCAATAATCAAAGCAAGGGGCTATTGAGTAAAAGGTTAGACTTGTATATATGACCATGAGGCTTTGGGAGTAGTAGAAAGTACATTAGAACAATATCCTAGAGTTGTTCCTACCCTCACCTGGGAAGAAAATTCCAAGGAGCATTTAAGCAGGAGTAAGTCTCTGAGACATTAGCTTACTTGTCTGAGGAACAGCACTAAGGTCAGTGTATACATAATAGAGAGAAGAGGAGGAAAGGGAGAATGTGTAAGTCTAGAAAGGTAAAGTAAGACTATCCTCCAGCTATCACAGCAGGAGCTTTACCCTGTTCTTGAATGAAATGGAAAATCATCAAAACATTTTTAGTAGAGTAATAATTTCACCTGTTTTCACAGGCTCACTGTGACCTCTGTGTCAGAACTAGATTTGACTAGGCTGAGAGATGGTAATAGGAAGGAGAGGTGGTAGAAGAGGGTGGCACTGGTACTGGAGGTCTGGATATATATGAAGATGAAGCCACCAAGGATTGATGCCAGACTTGTATGAGGACAAGAATAAAGAAGAGATCAATATTTGGAAACCCTAGTCATCACTTGTTAAAGGGAGATGTCATTCTGTAAATCTGTCTCTGGTTGTTGAATAAAAGCACTGTTGGCCAATAGGGAAGCAAGATAGGTGGGACTAGGAGTCAAGGAGGATTCTAGAAACGAGAGGCAGAGTCAGACACCATGTAGACCACCAGAATAAGAGGTCCTGACTCTTTTCTCTGGTAAGAGAAATACTTAGATTAACATTATGGGTTAAATACTTAAGTCAGAGATAGCCAATAAGAAACCAAGCAAACGGCGAACAGCTTTATAATTAATATAGTGTCCTGTGTGTTATTTGGGGGTTCAGAGAGCGTGGCAGGGCTCAGGCAACTGGCAAGAGAAATTACACTCTACAACTTGTGATGGATCCAGGTATAAGAGACACATAAGCCAATTCTGTGCATGATGTCTAGTAGACATTGGGAAGAAGTTATGCAGTAGACATATTTAGAGTTCAGAATAAAGGTCATGAAGAGAGATAAAAATGTGTAAACTTTATTTTATTGGTGATATTTAAACCTGCAGCCCTGGGTGAATTACCTAGGGAGAAGGATGTAGGGAAAGTAAATATAATTAAAATGAGAATAGTAGCACAAAGTATGCAATGTACATTAGTTTAAGAATCATCATAATACCTCCTCAAGATAGGTTATTCCAGCCTCATTTCATGGCAAGGAAATCCTGGTGGTGAAATGCTGTGCCTAAGTTCATCCAAGTGGGATATGACCAAAAACCTCACAAAGCTGAAGTCTCTAGTTTCAAGCTATGCTCCTTTGTCTCCTGTCATGACTACTGTATGCCGTCACCCTCATTTTCCTACAGCATATATTCTTTTATCCCCCAGATATGGAAGTATCTCTAGGTACCAGGCCCTTTCCTTCATAGCTCTTGGGACAGGGTGTAGAAGAATAATGACTATTGTGTTTACATTCTCAGCCCTCTTTATGTCAATTGACTTGACATGAAATCCCTTGCCTTGAAAAATATCCAGGAGGGACCTCAGGAAAGGAGGCCACTGTAGATGAGTGCTGTTACAACAAAACTAGAGACCCAGGGAGATTTTTCACATGTCCCAAACTCAGTGTTTCCAAAGTTTATAGCTGGTACTAAAAGCAAAGTCTTGTCTAGGAGCTTGCAGAGTGCAGTTTGGCTCCCTCTTGTCTTCACCAGCAGAGCCTCATGAGATTCTTGTGTTTGGCTAATTTTAACTATGTCTTTCTCAGTGCCCTCAATGTACCAGGTTTTTACAGTGTTCACAGCTGTTAATTAATAAAGACCTCTTTTCCTGAACAGCCGTTGGCATCTTTAGTGAAGTTATGGATTTTCTTTCTCAATTGCTCTGGAGTCACCCTGAGGCTATTAATTTGGGCTATTAGCTGAGGGTGATTTCAAAATCCATACTGCTAATGCTGAGATGGCTCTGCCTGCCTGCTGCATGGCCACAAGTAAACAAGTGGGGGGTCTTCTTGGTGGCTTCTGCAGAGCCCACATTTTCCAAGGTGTTTTCTAGAGGGTGAGGTGAGTCAGGTAGGTCATTACTGGAGAAATTCTAGTTGAAAACAATAGAAGCTTTCCTAATAATAGCAATCATAAAAAGTGGATGTAATGATGGTTTGTTGTTAATATAAGCCTTATTGTTTCACATCAATTTTAACTAAGATGGTTTTGATAAGTAAAGGGGATGACTGTTTCAACATTAATTTTATTAGTTACTTCTAGGTACCACTCCCAGAATGCCCGTTTGTATCCCAAGGAGAGTTTCTGTTAATATAACCATTTCTTGGATCTGAAAAGACAGCTTAAAGGCTATGAATGCTTACTGTTCTTCCAGGTGATCATAGTTTAGCTCCCAATATCCATATCAGATGGTTCACAACCACCTCTATCTTCAGCCCAGAACATCCAGCACTCTCCTGACATCTGTGGGTACCTTAATTCATGTGCACGTACTCACACAGGCACACACAGTTTAAAAAAATAAAAAATATACAACCTATTTGAAAATATGGTGTCTGGAGATTGAAAGTTGTTGCAATGTCCCTGTCACACAGTAAATTCCTGGGGATCAAATAGACATCTGATTCACTAGAATAGTACTTGTGACCAGAGGTAATAAATGTGAGTCCTACAGATTGTGTGACTCCAAGCTACTTGAAGATGTCTGTTATCATGAACTTGGGCTACATCAATTATGAGTTTCCCAAATGCTACTGATACTTAGCAGAACCTGGGAATTACAGTGTGACTAGTTGCTAAGATACACCCCTTTGAAGTGTGGGCTCTTGAATTGGATCTTTGATAAGTGGACTCAAATCTATCACTTTTTGGTTACTTAATGTCTTTAACTTCAGTTTCCTTGTTTTTAATGGAGGATAGTACTAAAAGTTGACTGAGAGTACAGCTCAGTGGTAGAGTGCTTATGTGTACAAAGCTGTATTTGATCACAACTAGCATAAAAATAGTCACGAAAGCTGACTTTAAAATATTATTCAATACCACCAATTTGGAGTGTTTACTAAAGGTAAGGCCAAGTGTGGTTAGAGGACAGCTAATTAACAGATCCAGAGACTGCCAGTTTCTGACAGTATTTTTATTACCAATTACAGTCTTTTAAGACAATGGAGCACACTGGCCTGTGGACCCAAAGCATTGTTAATCTTTAATGACAGCCATAACATCTAATATGAACAGCGTAGAAATGTCTGACCTTGATGACAAATCACACCTGGATTTGAAAACACCAAATTAGAACCTTACTCTGCTCCTACCTCTCTTATAACTGTATAATATGTTTTTTAACTTAGCAGTCAAAACCTAAGGTCCAAGCCATTTGTTTTCAATAACCCAACTTAAATAGTCAAATTAAAAATGGAAAATAGAGAAAGTTTTATTCAACGTGACCAAATTGTGAAGAGGGACAAAGAGATCTAGCACATCCTTCATGCCCATCTTCAGGACCCTGAAGTGAGGAGAAAGTATAACTAAAGGCCCAAGGATATGCATGTCTAAGCCTTCCTAGCCATGGTGCATCAGGTCCGTCAGTGACCTATCATTATCTGGGTTCCAGTCTCATCATGTCAAGTTATCTGATACATTATTGGAACTGAAATATTTTTCCAGCAAACAAGTTCCCCATTTAGCTGGTGCTATTTCTTTGTCCCAGTGTGACAAGCCTGGGGAAAAGTACCCATTTCTTTGGGGTCCATTTCTTCATCCCTGATAGAAAGGTGTGGCGTCTCTTTAGAGTATATTCATTTCTACCAGCATAATTATGAAATTAACCCTTTCTTTTCTTTCTTATTCACTTTCTATTTTGTGTATCGTGTATATTCATGTAAGTGTATGGATGCATATTGTTCTGCAGTTACCTACAAGTCTACAGAAACTGAAGAAGGATGACAAGTGTCACTCTTACCACCTTACAATGCATTCCCTTGAGAATGAACCTCCTGTGGAACCTAGAGCTAGGCTGACAGCCAGTATGCCCCAGTAATCCTCCTGTCTGCCCGTAGCCCCATACAATAATGAGTCTATAAGCTTATTCATAGTTGTACCCATTTCGGGTGTTCTGGAGATTTGAACTTAAGCCCTGAATCTTGCACAATAATTACTCTAACAAGTTGAGCCATCTCCCAGCACACCTCAGCTCAGCTTATAATAATCATATAATAAGTGGGTTAATAGTACCTGCTATGCCCTGATGGTGTGATTCTGTCTGCATGCTACAAACAGTGCACCAGAACACACTAGATAAATAGAATTGTGCCTCCCCCATTACACGGTCTTCACTGAACCCCTCAGAACTCAGAAAGCTATATTGATTATTGGAGAAGACGCTGATACTACAGGTAAGAATTTAGGTAATCTATGGGGCCTTGGGTAGTATTTATCCCTGGCATGCAAATAGACTTTGAGTGCTCATGCCACAATATGGGAGGCTCTCTCAGCCAGAACTCTTGGGGAAGGGCCTAGGCCCTGCACTGGATGAAATGACAGTTACTGGAGATCCACCATGGAGTGCCTCACCCTCCTTGGTGATAGGACTGGAGATTGGGTGGAGGACTGGGGGACCTGGTGGGGAGGAAGGGGGAGAAGGGAATGGAGAGAGAGCTGGGATTGACATGTGAAACAAGATTGTTTCTAACCTAAATAAAAATAAATAAAAGAATTTAAACAGTGGACATATGCGATGTTTGAACTCATGCCTATTTGTGTGTTTCACTACGAGGCTGTTAAAATTAGAGTGTTGGAAAGTTCAGAACTAGATTCCACATTTCTCTAAGTTCACTGTGAGACACTGATACAGGCAGCATACGGAACAGAGTGGTGTAACATGAATTCTAATTGGTCTTAATAACAAAAACCCAGAGCCAGATATTGTGGTAAATGCTGAAAGATCAGAGAAGTAAGGAGCAGCCAAAGTCATCTCTTACCTCCCTAACTCCTCAGACTAAAAAGGGCTGAGTTCCTGTCTCTAGGAATCCTCAAACCCAATGGGGCTGAGTTCCTGTCTCTAGGAATCCTCAAACCCAATGGCGCTGAGATCCTGTCTCCACCAGCCTTATATTCCTGTCTGCACCTCCCTAGAGCTGGGATTAAAGACATGTTCCTCCCAAGTACTGGGATCAAAGCCATGAGATCCCAAGTGTTGGCAGCAAAGGTGTGTGCCACCACTGTCTGGCCTCTATGGTTATCTAGTGGCTAGATCCACCCTCTGATCTTCAGACAAGTTTTATTTGCTAGAACACAAACAAAGTATCAGCACTAAAAATATCATCCACTGAAAATAATCCAATAAATAAATATGCAAATGCAAGCTTAAAAGCAAGAAGTCAAATGTCCCATTTTCCTCATTTGCTTATGAATTTCTCTCTCTCTGCATCTCTGTCTCTACGTTTATCTCTCTGTCTGTGTCTGTGTCTGTGTCTGATTCTCTGTCACTGTGTCTATCTCCATCTTTCTCTGTTCACTAGAGTTTCTATTTCATTTGTTTGCCTTTTTTTTCCAATTTGGTTTTTTGTAGTTAGGGCATGACTGGTAGGAAAGTTGAAAAATTAGGTTATAGAAGATCAATAAAAGGAAGTCAAAGCTATGTATAATATACTCTAAAAATAGATATAGACAAATTGATATATTTCCTCCCAAATATTTTCTGTGATAGTGCTAAGTGATAGATAATCTTGCTTTTCTCATATTTCACTTGGTATTTGTACCATAAACTTTCCTGACTTGTTTTAAGACATCATTTTATTGACATTCACAGTGTTATGCTATAATTTCCTCAAAACAGCCTCTTATAGTTTGACACTTCTCTTATTTTGAATTTTCATTCATTAACAGGGACATACTTAAACATAATAAAAGCTATATACAGTAAACCAACAGCCAACATCAAACTAAATGGACAGAAACTCAATGCAATTCCTCTAAAATCAGGAACAAAACAAGGCTGTCCACTCTCTCCATACCTTTTCAACATGGTACTTGAAGTCCTAGCTATTGCCATACGACAACAAAGGGGGATCAAGGGAATACAAATTGGGAAGGAAGAGGTCAAACTTTCACTGTTTGCAGATGATATGATAGTTTACATCAATGACCCAAAGAACTCTACCAGGGAACTCTTACAGCTGATTAACACCTTCAGCAAAGTGGCAGGCTACAAGATCAACTCAAGAAAATCAGTAGCCCTACTATATACAGATGATAAAAGGGCTGAAAGAGAAACCAGAGAAACATCACCCTTTACAATTGCCACAAACAACATAAAATACCTTGGGGTAACGCTAACCAAACAAGTGAAAGACCTGTATCGTAAGAACTTTGAATCTTTAAAGAAAGAAATTAAAGAAGCCCTCAGAAAATGGAAAGATCTCCCATGCTCTTGGATAGGTAGGATCAATGTAGTAAAAATGGCAATCCTGCCAAAAGCAATCTACAGATTCAATGCAATCCCCATTAAAATCCCAGCACAGTTCTTCACAGACCTTGAAAGAACAATAATCAATTTTGTATGGAAAAACAAAAGACCCAGGATAGCCAAAACAACCCTGTTCAACAAGGCAACGTCCGGAGGCATCACCATCCCTGACCTCAAGCTCTATTATAGAGCTATAGTTCTGAAAACAGCTTGGTATTGGCACAAAAATAGACAGGTAGACCAATGGAATCGAATTGAAAACCCGGGTATTAACCCACACACGTACGAACATCTGATCTTTGACAAAGAAGCTAAAAATATACAATGGAATAAAGAAAGCATCTTCAACAAATGGTGCTGGCATAATTGGAGACTGGCATGTAGAAGAATGCAGATCGATCCATGTCTATCGCCATGCACAAAACTTAAGTCCAAATGGATCAAAGACCTCAACATAAATCCAGCCACACTGAACCTCTTAGAAGAGAAAGTGGGTGGTACCCTTGAACGAATTGGTACAGGAGACAGCTTCCTGAACATAACACCAGTAGCACAGGCAGTAAGATCAACAATTAATAAATGGGACCTACTGAAACTGAGAAGCTTCTGTAAGGCAAAGGACACAGTCAGCAAGACAAAAAGGCAGCCCACAGAATGGGAAAAAATATTCACTAATCCCACATCTGACAGAGGGTTGATCTCCAAAATTAACAAAGAACTCAAGAAGCAAGTCTCCAAAACACCAAAGGACCCTATTAAAAAGTGGGCTGCAGAACTAAATAGAGAGTTTTCAATAGAGGAGTCTAAAATGGCCGAGAGGCACTTGAGAAAATGCTCAACATCCTTAGCCATCCGGGAAATGCAAATCAAAACAACTCTCAGATACCATCTCACCCCTGTCAGAATGGCTAAAATCAAAAACACCAATGACAATTTATGCTGGAGAGGATGTGGTGAAAGGGGGACACTCCTCCATTGCTGGTGGGAGTGCCAACTGGTTCAGCCACTTTGGAAATCAGTGTGGAGATTCCTCAGAAAAATGGGAATAAACCTACCACAAGACCCAGCAACTCCACTCTTAGGCATATATCCAAAAGATGCCCATTCATACAACAAAGAGGTCTGTTCCACTACGTTCATAGCAGCTTTATTTGTAATTGCCAGAACGTGGAAGCAACCTAGATGTCCCTCACCTGAAGAGTGCATAGAGAAAATGTGGTACATCTACACAATGGAGTACTATTCAGCAGAAAAAAATAATGGAATCATGAGATTCGCAGGTAAATGGATGACACTAGAAGAAACCATCCTGAGTGAGGTAACCCAGTCACAAAAAGAGAAACATGGCATGTACTCTCTCATATATGGATTTTAGACATAGATCTGGGGAGTGCCAGCCTACAATCCTATGGCCAGAGAGTCTGGGAAACAGAAACTTTATTTAGTGGCTGATCGAAGAAGAGGCAGACTCCCTTGGTTAAGTACTGAGCTGAACTCAAGAAAGCCAGTAACAGAGAGGGAGGACTGATGATCAAAGGGATTAAGACTAGGCTGGTTAAACCCCCAGAAACAGCTGACCAGACAAAGGTTAACTCTTGAATCCCAGGCATTAGCCTGGGAAGCCAGCATGGGACTGATCAAGACCCCCTGAATCTGGGTGTCAGTGAAGAGGCCTAGGGAATCTATTGAGCCTTGGGCAGCAGATCAGTACCCATCCCAAGTATACACACGGACTTTGGACTCCAATAGAACAATGTGAGGTGCACTCTCACCCAGAACTCTTGGGAAAGGGTCTAGGCCCTGCCCTATATGAAATGACACACTATGGACACCCCCATGGAGGGCCTCACCCTCCCTGGAGAAATGAGAGGATAACGGGGGGGGGGGAGGGGAGGGCACGGGAGGAAGGGAGGGAATGGGAGAGGGACCTGGAACTGACTTGTGAAGCAACCTTGATTCTTATCTAAATTTAAACTGGAAAATAAAATAAAAAAAATAAATAAATAAAAGGGTCACATTGAATATAATAATAAAGAAATCTTTAGTTTTGTATGCATTTTTTATTATAATGTTTTCCTAGAAAAGGCTATTAGGGCCCACTTCTTTAATGCTTGATATTCCCAAGGTATTTACCAAGACAATGGCTCTAAGCTATACTTCCAAAAGCATAATATTGAAATTCATGAGTAACTGCACTCCATGTGTCTTACAAATTATGTTTTGTTATACAAATGTTATGTGTATCTTCTTTAAAATCATTGAGAAGGTTATTTAGTCTGCATTGTCAACTTGTGTGGCTTTGGAATCACTCAGGAAACAAGAAACCGCTGCCCATGTCTTAGAGGATGTTCCTAGAAAAGCTTAACTAAGAAGGTAAGAACTGCCTTGGATGGTGGAAGCACCAGCCCAGGGCCTAGGGACTCAGACAGATTTAAAAGAGAACAAGAAGAAAGCCATGTACACATTGGCATTCCCTTTCACTGCTGCCCGATACAAATAGATGAAGAGTCTGTATGTTCTCTCAGACATGAACTCTACCACGCCACTTCTATCATGATGGATACTAATACTCAAACTAAGAACCAAAACAATTCCTTCTCTTTAAATTACTGTTGTCATGTATTCGGTAACAATAATTTAAAAAGTAGCTAATCATTAAAGTCATGATAAATTCTGAACTCTCAAGTTAGAGATTAATCTTGTTTTGTTATGCTTTTTAAAGTACTCATCACAGGCATCAAGTAACCTGATATGATCCCCTACACCAAAGTTGAAAGAGAAATAAAAGATGTTAAGTCTCAAACTGGAGAAGTCTTGTATTGGTACACCTGAAGGATATTCAACTGAGCAGATTACTTCCAGGGCAATACTTTGGAATCCATTGGAGTATGGAGTAGATATTTGATGAAGATTCACTGAATTACCAGATGGCTTAGGTCTCACAGGGACCTTACTATGAGACAACTAGACCCTAAGTAGCGAAGGCTACCCTTAACCACACTGACCCAAACCCAAAAGCAAGCAGCAGAGCCTGTCAGTGGTGGTACACACCTTTAATCCCAGCACTGAGGAAGCCGAGAAGATGGATCTCTGATTCTGGTCATCAGAGAAAGTTCCAGAAGAGCCAGGGCTGTCACACAGAGAAATCCTGTCTCCAAAAGCAAAGGCAAAACAAAGGGCTCTCACACAGAGACATCCTGTCTCCAAAAGCAAAGGCAAAACAAGCAGCAGATGCATGAAAAGTTTAAAAAAGTAAATGAAATGGTTGTATTTTGAGTTCTAAAAGATCATTCCAGCTTCTCAGAGAATAGTTGAAGAAGAGGCAGAATGGAAATCTCTTGGCTAGTTAAATGGCCATTATCATCAAGACAGGAGTGACAGTAGGCTGGCCTTCAAATGAAAGTAGTCATTTTAGTAACTGTAGTGGCAAAACTTGTGGCCATGTGGACTTACATATACATAGATGAGTAAAGATGTTTCCTTCCTGTTACTTGTTCAATGAAAACAAAAACTAATGATTGCTAGGGACCATGAGTTCTGTGCTGTCTTTCTGCTACACATGACCTACATTATAGCATCTCTCCTGAATTCTGGCCAAATATTTCTATTTCTTTTTACTGTAAGTTTCAAGGCATACCGGTCTGAATATCTTAAATTATTGTTAAAAGTCTTTTGGGTGGTGGTAGGAAGGAAGGTGCCAAAGCTATAGATGGCAGACATGCACTTGTCATTTCCCTGACAAAGGACACTAGTAAGACATTTTCCTTGTTTGTTTTAAAAATGGCACACATATTTAATAAATGTTTTAGGGAAATGATACAATTTTATTGTTTGTTTAAAAAGTGACTTGAGCTGAGATCATCTAGGAAGGGAGAAGCTCAAATGAGAAAATATCTTTTATCAGATTGGCCTGTGAATGGGCAAATCTCCACTGAATTTTTTTTGGATTAATGATCCTTGTGGGAGGGCCCAGCTGATCGTGTGTGGTACTACCCCTGAGCAAGTGGCTCTGGGTTGTCTAAGAAATCAAACTGAGCAAGCTGTGGAGAGCAAACCAGTAAGCAATTTTCCTCCATGTTCTCAGCTCCAGTTGCAGCTTCATGTTCCTGCTTTGTATCCCGGAATGATGGATGGCAACCTGTAAGCAAAATAACCCATTTTCTTTCCAAGTTCCTTTTGCTGATAGAGTTAATTACAGCAATAGAAAGCCAATTAGGACATAAAGTAATATTTGAAAGTTCTGGTTTTTATGTGTTTAAAAAATATGATAGTCAGAGAAAACATTACTCAAAAAACAAAGCAAAACAAAAATGATGGGACAGAAGAACTTTCCGCCATCCCTCTCTTTGGAGGCTTGAATCCAGTGTTTCTCAAAAGACAAAGGTGGAAGGAACAGAACGGTAGCATTCCTGGAAGCCCATTCAGTTGACTTTGGTGTGGTGTTGGGGACAAGCATGGTGCCCTGAACTATTTGTCTGGCTTGGGTTTCTGAATGATAGTCACTGGTAGTCACTTCATCTCAGTAGTGTGGAGTGGGGATTCAAAGAAATCCTGATTATTTGGCATGGCTCTTCTAAATAAAAGAGGTATATGAATTCAGTGCAGTATGGATTAGAATGTATTTGTACTTAGGGATTTTACAAAAATTAACGTAACCCAGGAAGCATCTTGTTTTCTAATTCTGCACTAGGAAAAGAATCTAGTAGCAAACACTCAGGCAAGGTGTTTCTTCTGATCCACAGAATGAAGGCAGCTTCATTCATGGTTTATCCTCTGATTATCCAATTCCCTTCTCTTGATCAAACTGCCAATCACTGTCATCTTGTTTTCTCAAGAACACATGACTGGGAATGGCTTCACAAAATGTCTGTACCTTTTAGTCTTTGCATTTTACATTCTTCAAATGCCCAGTCAACAGCTAGTCTTGGTGCTGGCTATATTATGACTTTGTGAATTAACAAAGACAGATGCTGTCAAAAATCACAGGGAGTGACTTCATTTCAGCCACATGCTTCAGGAATGCCCATGTGACCGCTGAACCCTTATCATATGTTGGGGAAGTCTTATGTCAATAAAGCACTGTTGGGCCAATAGGAATCTAGATAAGTGGGACTAGGAGTCCAGGAGGACTCTGGGAAGGAGAAAACAGAGAGTCGAGATGTAACGCCATGGGGTAGGAAGCCCGGAAACTTCTCCGGTAAGAGACATACTTAGATTAACAATTATGGGGTAATTACTTAAGTCAGAGCTAGCCAGTAAGAAACAAGCAAGGCCAACAGCTTCATAATTAATATAGCCTCCTGTGTGTTTATTTGGGACTCATGCGGTTCTAGAACCAGGCTGGCTGGAAGGCTTCTCACAAAGAAAAAGCTTCTCTTTACAATCATAAGCTTCTGTGCTGTATATGATTAGTCTATCATCTTACTTTTTATGAAAAGCCTAGGCAGATGGTAACATTCAGCTTGACTATGTCAGGCAGACAAAGGGAGCATAAATGTGCTTCCCATAATTTCATGAAGACACCTAAACCCTGACCTTTAGTTGGCTCTCCAGAACAAACCCACCTCCCATGACAACTATTAGTTGTACCAAGATCAAGAGGATCCCGTCAGGCTCAGAGAGTACCAAACAAGTCCCATCTTCTCATTTCTGCTGTTTGCAATATTTCAATGCTGAAATACAAAAACACAGAAAAATCAGGGGGCACAAGTAAGGGTAAAATTGAGCTAATCCAATGTCCTTTCCTTGAGCAGTATTTACACCTGTAATGACGAGGGTGGCTCGGAACCCTGCAAACCTGCAGCCACTCACATGACCTCCTGTGACCTGCACTGCAGTTTGAACTCTGTTTGCTCAGCTTCCTGGGTGAAACTCTTCTGTTTATTTATTTGTGATTTATAAAATTGCACATTTGGCAGTCTGCTGGTTTTGGACAGCAAGCACACAGGCAGCTACATCAGCCAGTAAGTCTCATGAAGACTCGTACAGCAATCAACAGGCACTGTCAGTGGGAACAGACTTAATGATTCCCACTTCCCTCACACGAATCAGGGTGGGGCTACTTACAAAGATGAGGCTCCTTCTAAACCCCTAGAGGAGGGAGGTCAGATTTTCTTCCCTTAAGACTCACAAATCCTCTTACAGCAATTCTATGTTCTTTGTCCTCTTGAAACTCACTTCTTGACAGCCAAGAGAGAAATGCCATCCCTAAAATGTCTGGGGGGGAAATTACCTAAACTCAGAAAAACCTTGTTAATATACAGACTCCCTCGCCCATCCCAGAGTGGCTCATGGGGCAGGCACACATTACTTAACCCATTATTGAATCAATGTCTTCTGGGTAAAGGATGGAAATGATATCTCCTTCCAATCCTGTCTCAAGGACTTTGAAAGGGCTGTTCCCATGGCCTCTTTAGCTAAAAAGGATATGGGAACAAGGGAGGCAACCCCAATCAGGCAATCTGTTTTGTGAAGGAAGGAAAATAGCAAGGCTCTTACCAGAGGAAGGGTGTTTGGGGAATCTGTGATATTTTGAAAATGTGATTTTGCTGTGGCCTTTGTTTAAAGAACACAGCACAAAAGCTGGCTGATAAGCACTCTGCATGTATCCCCACCATGACTTGTCATTAGGACACAAGAGTGGTCCTCAGCACGCCCTTCACGGCTCATCCTCCCAGCACATCAGGCACATACTCCTGTTCTCTCTACCCTCATAGGGGAGACTATGAAGTAGTCCACTGTATGCTTAGAGTCAGGCGATTGAATCATTTCATTGGCACATATAGGGACTTTACTGATAAATGAATGGTAATTGAATGCTCTTGTTATAATACTTATGGATACTGTCTTCTCTTTAGCTTGCTTTTTTATTTATAAAATACTGTGTTATTTCTTTACCTTGTAGAACAAGTGTGTAAAAATAAATCAAATAAAATAATAGAACTGTCCCTGAGTATTTCATAGCTTCAGGGCAAGGCATTCAAGACGTATTCTTGTGGATCCATCTATCCTATTGATAGAGATTTCCAGTTGTTGAAAGTATTTATTTTATTTTTTGAGATTACAATGTCATTCCAAAATCTCTCTTTTTCTATTTTTACTTCTAAACTCTCCCATATACTTTTCCTTTGCTCTCTTTTTAAATTCATGACATCTTTTTTCATTAATTTTTACATAGATTTATGTATATGTATTTCTAAAAACACAAATACAACCTGTTCAGCTTGTGTAATGTTACTTTTATGTATGTCTTCAGGGACAACTCCTTAGTATTCCAATTTCTATCTTTGTTATATACATACCTGACCCCATGAAACCATTTCCTTCTGACAGGAAATTTGGTTTTCTCAAATGGGATTTCAGGGATCAATATAACTCAGATATACTGGATGTATGTATGTATGTATGTATGAATAATCAACGTAGTATCTAGTGCTTAATAGAACTTGAGCTACAAATACTAAGTAATATGCCAGGCAGAGGTGACGCAAGTCTTTAATCCCAGCACTCGGGTGGCAGAGGCAGGTGGAGCTCTGTGAGTTCAAGGCCAGCCTGGTCTTCAAAGAGAGTTCCAGGACAGCCTCCAAACCTACAGAGGAACCGTGTCTAGAAAAACCAAAAAAGAAAATAGTAAGCAATGTCATTCCTTTTAGCATTATCCCATGGCACACCATCAGTATGCCCACTGCAGTTTCTCCCATAAGTCTCAGTTTTTGCTCTGATCTCTTTCCCTTTCTCATCTCCTGATATGCACTGTATTTCCTAGAAAACTAATACCAGGTTACTTTCAAAGGGGAGAAGCAAAAGTGGTCAGTCTAGCACTAAACACCAGTACACTTTACACTATTTGTGCATTTGGTGATAGTTGTATTTTCGTCAAAGACAGTGACTTAACTGAAAGAAAGGTGAATACTTCAGAACTCAAAGTGCAGCATTTAGAAGTCAGATCTTCCTGTAGTATCCAGCAATCACAAGTGTCTTCCACCCACTTATTTCTGAGGCATTGAAGCACAAAGTCAGTTATGACTAAGAATACCCACAAAAGTCTCCTTTATTCCTCCCCTCCATCAAGAAGAAACCTGTCACCAAGCTGTAGCACATTTCTGCCAACTTGAAATATGCAGCCATCAGATGAGTTAGGATATGCCCATATAAGGGGAGTGCTTGATAAAGAGATTTTCTTTCTTCCTTTTTTCTTCTTTCTTTCTTTCTTTCTTTCTTTCTTTCTTTCTCTCTTTCTTTCTTCCTGGGAACAAGCCCTAAATTCCCCAGTGATGGGGAGCTAGTCCACAAGCAATGTACTCAGGACAATCATGTGAATGAGTACAAGTCAGAACACATAGTCTAGCAATCAGAAGCACACTTAAGAGATCTGGGGATGGGGTCATTGAAATCTGGATATCTCTGCCAAAGATTCAATGTAGGATTCTTGCACAGGAATATGTAGGCTAAGAGGCAGCCTTCTGCCTACCAGATACATTCTTGAAGAAAAACCCTGGTGGGTGTGTCATAACTAGCCAAAAGGAGACTTGGTGTGTTCAAAGACACTACCTCACCAGCAAATGTCAGCAGATATCTTGACAGCTATCATTAAACAAACCCATATTACTCTCCTGATGATGCTGAATGAGAAAATGAGAGTTTTAAAATCATCTAGTATAATTTCACTTCTGCATTCAGCAAAATGATTAGTTCAAGGGCACTTACCTACTGATATCTGTTAATGCCTTTAAAAGTAGTATTCAGCATTTTCTGTTTAAATTTTCCTTTTTTATTACGTGATATTTAGAAAATAATAGTGTCTGTGGCAGAGCAAAGTCATCACTTCCAGTATATAGATAAGGAAAATCAGGATCAGAGTGAATTTGTTACACAGAAATTGCTGATGGCATGCTACATGATCTTTGCTTAAAACCCATGGACTTTCTGTGTCTTTTAAGATTTGTTTATTTGGCTGACTATTCATTTGTGTCCAGGTGTGATCCTCCCAAGAACAGATTGTATCCTTTTTTTCAAGGAAGTCTAGTATATCAACAAGACATGTACATGTGCATCAGACCTACTTGTCTCTGCCAAAGTGCAGCTGAGACAGTGAGCATTAGAGCTGATGTCTCTGGGCTCAAACAGCCTATAACAAACATGAGGATTAAATAGGCTGGGCCAGGAATGACATGGACTCAAGAAACTTCCTAGTTCTTGTAAGGAATTGTCACAACTTTTTGTTTATTCTTCTTGCTAGGCAAGGCCTGCACAGTGAAATTGAAGATGATTCTCTCTACCATCTCCTTACAGATCTCCATGTAAGCATTGCAGCTCAGTTGGAAAGGTGCAGCTCAGTTGGAAAGGTGTCCTGGCAGTCGGGAGCCAAGGAATACCACAAGGTCACCATAAGTATAGCAGCTTATAGCCCTGCTCCAGGGAAATGTTTGCTCAATGCAAGTGTAACAGTTCTGCTCCAGCAGTGAAGTTGTTACAGCTATGATACTCTCTGCTCCAGTCTAGTAAGTGTTACAGCTCTGTTCCACTAGGGGAAAGTTTCTCCAGTGAAAGTGTTACAGCTCTGCTTAGATCCCCCGGTGTGTAGCAAGTCTGCTCCACTAGGGGAAAGTTTCCCCTGCAAAAGTGTTACAGTTCTGCTCCACTCTGCTCTGGTGAAAGTTGTTACAGCTGGGCTTGGCTCCAACAAAACTGTCCCATCACACAACAAACCTTACTCAATAGATTTATTGGAAAGGAAGTATCCAAGAGGGTAGCTGACTTGAGTAAGAAACATCAGCAAAATTAACAGGGTATAGACATTATATAGGATTACTTGCAGGAGAGGGGTCTTCCCAGTGATTGGTGGATTTTTGTGATCTGATTCTGGGGCAAACTCAGAATTGTGACATTTTGTGCTCAGGGATTGGTGACATTTTGAGCTCAGGGACCTCAGAGACTGGTGGGATTCTGTAGCCTGACTCTGGGACAAGCTCAGGTATTGGTGAGATTTCAAGCACTGGTCCTGGGGTCAAGTCAGGCTCAGGATGTTTTTCTTTGGCCCAGGTCTCAGGTCTAATCACAGGCAGGATGTTTTTCCTTGCCCTGGCCCCTTTCACCCTACACTCAGGGTCTATGCCTTCCTTGCTGGTCTCAGAAGGCAGAATAATAAGAGTTGACCATCAAAATCAGGACTTCCCAAAGCTGTTCCCCGTGTTTTCCAGCATCTGATTATTCTCATCGCATCTCCTCCACCAGGTAGCACAAACTGCCCACACCTGTGGGTGCATTAGTACAATAATTAGGAATATGCAATCCTGAATGAGACAGACAGGACTGAATCCAAGGCTTACCAGAATCTGAGTGAGTGATCCCAAATATTAGTGTTAAGGTGGGATGAAAAGTCACAAGCAGAAGCAGACATCTAGAAAGGTTAACTGCCCCTCATAGCTATGTGTGGCTAAAGATCTGCTGTTAATACAAGAGGACCCCTGAGTAGTGAGCTTGACTATAGGAGTGATGGAAACAGGGAAGAGAAGGCTCACTACTGGAATCACAGCTATGCTGCATTTTACTTTAACCCTTGATGAATTGTCTGTCAACTGTACCCCATGTCTGAGAATTTATGCAGGCAGTAGGTATGTTTCTCAGAGGTTGATATGAGGTTTCATAATCAAGAATCCCAAAGGTATCTTTACCTCTGCAAGGCCTACACAAAGTATCTATCCTTCTGTGGCCTGGGTTCCTACCCTGGGGAGTAGAACTGAGAATTTGAGCACTGCAGAGCACAGCAATCATGGAATAAAGGGTGTCAGAGGTGAACTGCAAGGCATTGGCAGGTCCTGCTTGCCTCATCCTCTTCCAGGGACTCCCTATTCATCCCACCCTCTGCTCAATATCTCTCATTGCCCCTTTGCCCATCCCTGCCTCTCACAGTCTCCTGGCATTCCAAGGGAGGTGCCCCTTCTGGCTGCACCTAATTGTTGCCTGTCTCTCAACATCTCCAAATACAGACACCACATTTGGTTGCCTCTGGGCCTTGGCCTTGTTCTCATAACCAGAGCATCCTTCTGGCCATGCTAAGACCAGCACCCTTCAACTCAGAAAGTTTTGACCTTTTCCTGGTGTCTTTGTTGGTTGTCTCTGTCCTTTCTAAAAGCCTGATATTGATGTTTGGCCCTAATAGGGAAATGTAAACATGCAATAGATAAAGGTTAACAATACCCAATCAATGCTGCAGAGGGACCCGACACAGACTGGGATATATTGAAAGGCCAAATGTAAGCTGAGATTTATTGACAGTTTAATTGCATTTATCCTTTACTCTCATATGCTGAATGAATAAAAGGAGCTGCCTGATAGCCTTTCATTTTAGCCATGTTGTTTTATTTTTTGCTTGTGTGTGTGTTTTATTTTGTCTTCCTATTAGATGAGAAGAAAGACTTAATGTAACCGGAATCAGTTTTGTGTTTTTAATTATTTATGTCCCTGGAATATGTTTCTCTGTCTCTTATCTCCTCCTGCTACTAAGATGCTCCAGTCTGAGTAAGGACAGCACACCTGCTGACTTCCCCAGGAAGCATGACTGGGATGTACCTGAGGTGCAATTGACAACACTTCTTCTTATCCTAGCTGTCCTGTTCCAGTTTCCTTGGCATCTGCCTCTCAGGCCAAAATTCTTATCTAAACTGCACAAAATATGCAAGTTGAAAGGGAAGGAAAGCAGATTCAAAAGGATGGTATGCCTTTCCTGTGGCCATATATAACATCACAAAATTTAAAGTACAGCACGGTGTAACGGGTGATGGTTCACAAAACCAGTGATCCCAACACTCTGGAATTGAGGCTGGAGGGTAGACAGTTGGAGATCATTCATGACTTCATAGTTAGATCTTGTCTCAAAATGTAAAGAAACAAAAAGTACACATATATTAGTTTTAAAACCTAAACCCTATCTTGCATTTAATATATTTAATTGACTATGCAAATGGTATGTAAAGAATTACTCCCGAACAAGAAGAAAAAAAAAAAAGAAAAGCAATAAGGAAGAAAGAAAAAGGAAGGAGCCGAAAGGAAGGAAAGAATGAAAGAAGGAAGTAAGGACAGCAATCAGTCCTGCTCACAACGAGGTAAGAACCAAACCTAATTAATTCCAATATCATTTTCTCCTTACCACAATTTCTTTCACACTGTCATTAGCTTCCAGTTCTCCCATCTACTACGCAGTCTATAGCATTCCAAGAACAAAAACCAATATCATCTCCATTTAAGGTACCCAGTGGATGGAAAAATGCAGAAAGATTTGCTTATTAGCAGCATACTTGTCAAAGTAACATTTTTATATTTTTATATTATTCGAATCTACATTTGACTTTTTACCCCCAGTAATAAAAACACAGATACTGCAATGTATTAAGGTTATCTGGCCAAATGAGCAAACAGCCCTCTATTAATAGTTTCCACAGTATAGCAAATCTACTAACCTCAGAACCAATGGCTTGTGCAAGAAGCACAGACAACATTTGAGCAGATTCCATGTTCTCCCCAAATGTGTAATTTAAAGAGCCATGTTTTTAAAGGATGATTTGGTAGAAAATATACTATGTAGGGTAGAGTTTGTTAGTATTTGGTATGCAGTATTTTTTAGTTATCTGAGACTTTTCTCCAATATGCTCTGATAATATTCACTCTGCTTTCCCTATCTCTCCTACACCAATATATTCCCTTCCATACCCACCAAAGTTTCTGTTCCTTCCAAAATCATCAAGTAGAGTTTGTGCTTCCCATATCCTCTCAACTGTGGGGCCTTTTCTGAAGCATGGTAGACCTACCAGTGGCTAAACACATAAAGTGAGTTTCCCTCTACCCGCAACTGTCAATAGCCAATCGTTCCTAGGTAGGGGTAGGGCTTCATGTCCACCTCCCCATTCAATACTGAGGTTTTGTCAGACTTGGGCTTCTTCAGTACTTCTGTATAGCATCAAAACTGCTGTGAGTTTCATATGTTCAATGGCCCTATTGTGTCAGGAAAATACTATTCCCTTGCAGTCATTTCTCCTTCTCCAGCTCTTCAAATCTTTTATCTTCATCTTCCACAATGATCCCTGAATACTGGGAGGAGAGGATGTGATATGCATGTCCACTATAGGGTTGAGCATTCCACAGTCTCTTGTCCTCTACACCTGTGTGAGTCACTGTGTTAATCACCATCTACCGAGGGAAACAAACAAAGAACTGCTCTGATGTGGGTTGAGAGCAGAGTTAATCTGTAAGTATAGCTGTCAGTCATTAGGAGGAAGCTTAATTCTATGCACATTTAACAGATTAGTAATAGTAAATTGTTCCTTAGTGCCTATGACCTCTCTAGCCACAGTAATGTCTATATTAATCTGTTTCAAAAAAAAGAAGGAAGGAGTAAGGAAGGGAAGGGAGGGGAAAGGAAGAGGAAGGAAAGGAAGAAAAGGGAAGATTTTTGTTCCCTCCAGAGTAGAGCAGAGGAGAGGAGACAGCAGAGCAAGAACTGGAGACCCAGCCCACTTTCTGTACATAGTGTATGATCTCCATTTACTCACTACAGAAAGAAACAGAATACTATTGTGTTAAAGAAAATTGAATCATTAATTATGCACTTCATCACTGTCTTCCAGAAGGGCAGGCTGTCTTTTGTGACATTTTTACATATTCAAAGGCAGCACTATGTGAAGACAGAGCAGGATGTTTGGTTTATTAGATGTCACACACAATTCCCACTGACAGTGATGGGTTAATCTAATGGGAATGAGAATTACAGAGAGGACCAGAGTTAGACCCCCACAAAAGGCAGAAGAGGCCCAGTCTCAGATGTTTTTGCCTTTCATTCACTCACTCAATTACCTTGCCAGGAAATTTTCTACAAGGTATAATATTCTAAGTATTAGAAATGTAGAGATGAAAGTTACTGCTCCACATTCTGAATGAGCTCTGAATATAATCATTAAGGCAAGCACTTCAACACATAATTTAAAATATGTTAAGATGGCAGCAATACGTGAACAAAGGTTCAGAGAGGTTGAGGATGTCTTAACCTGGAGCAAGAAGCCAGGCTTTCTGTGAAAGTTTTTGAATATTCTAAACAGAGATTTGATGGGTAAAAAAGAACTTGAGGTATGGGTGATTTGATAGTATGTGGGGATGTGCACATTCACATGCATGGACATATAATTTATAATATTTAATATTAAGTTCATTAATAGTAAATAATTAATATTCCTACTTACATAATTTTTGCTATATATTTTGGTGGGCAAATCTGATAGTAAAGACAGTACCAAAACAGTTTTTTCTATGTAGAATCTTTGTACAATGCTACTTCCAAACCTGAAGTCTTGTGGTATAGTCTTTTTCAGACTATTGACATTATTTAATACTTTGTTGTCACTTAACTCTCCTTATGTTCTTGTTGTTAGGATATTAGTTTTTACTATAGTAAATGCATCTAATCAATGTATAGACCACTTTCACTCTATTTCAGAGGGCATTTCAGTGCAATTCCCCTACTACACCACCATCAGCAGAAACACAAAAGTTTTCTTCACCTCATATATTAGTTACTTTTCTCACTATTGTGACAAAACACATGACAAGTGTAATCTAAGAAAAGGAAGTACTGTTTTGGCTTGCCATGCCAGCTCAGGTAAGTCATCTGCCTGTGATAAAAGAGCTAGTTGCCAGGAAGACCTTCTGAACCCATCTTGGCCTGAGCACTACACAGATTTCTGACTGTGGAAGTTTTTTCCCCTCATGGGTTTCTAATGGAACTGAACTTGATTAGCCAGCATTGTAACCTTGCACATCCACCTTCTACAATGCCCTAGAAAGGATAGATGGTTATACAAACTGATGGCTCAGGAGGGCAGCCATGGTGAGCAGTCCAGTTAGAAACATATGATTGTATGTGCATTCAAACTTAAGCCATGGTTGGCTATGCTTCCTAGTTACAAGGTATGAACTCCACAGATCCTCAGATGGCAAAGCTCACTTCAGCTGCTGGAAATGGAATCCCTGGACTTCTGTCCTCGACATATACTGGACACCTGTGACCTTGGGCACCCTCTTCAAGCACACTATACCTAAATGTCAAGGTAGTTAGGATAGCACACGCTTCATAGTGGCCTGTTAATAAAGCACACAGAACTCTGCCCTTTGCCGATGGCATGATTTTTGGCCTTGTTTTCTGTCTCTTGAAAATAGTGTTAGAATCCTGGAGTTGAGATCTCTTATTCTTTTCTGTCACTTAGTTGATGTTCCCCACCTGCCCCTCCCCCCTTATTTTTGTCATATAGGCCAACATTCAGTGTTTGAATTTTAGTTTTGTCCCCTTGCTTCTCCATCCCTCCATCTCAGCCATTCTGTCTCCTTCCCGTCTTCCTCCTATTTTCCTTATCGCTCTTCTGGCTCCTGCAGTGAGATAAGCTCCTCCACAGGTAAAGCATGTAAGATTCTCAAATGAAATGTGGTTACAGATAAGAGGCTGTCTCCTATAAAGGTCCAGAGAACTCCTCAGTGGGATTTCAGTGGGGTCACAAGGAAGGGACAGAAGAAGATTAATTCCAAAATAGCCCAAATTGCTTCTCAAATCTGGCACCAGTTTTACTTTTAGCAATTTAGTTCTCTTGAGAAAAAAATAATTAAAACAAAAATCAAAACAAATCACATATTTCGTTCAATGCTGCTCCTTTTCAGAAAAAGGAAAATCATATTATGTCACTATTTCACCACTCGTGAACCCAAACACATTAATAGTCCTTTGAAATCTAATGCAACATTTAATGATTCTCCAAATTGCCTGCAAAATGTTTTCTACAAGTCATACGTGAAAGAAAGGGGCCACCATTGCATCTGAATTTCTTAACTATGTTTCAGCTAGTTGCAATTTCAAACATTCCATCTTTTATTTGTTCATTTTGCAAATTCTCCAGGATACACTAGGTTAATTATCTTCAGGAAAGTTCCACACTAGTCATCGGGTTAATTGTTTCCTGAAAGTGTCACTCATGTGCCCGTCCATCCCCTGCGTTACTCTGTGGGCCAGAGGCTGTAAAGTATTTGCTAAAAGCTTCATTAGACTCAGACTAAACAATTTTGGCAAGAATGCTTCACAGGTGGTGCTGTGTCATTCAGATTGCACCACACCAGGTGGTACATAATGACTCAGGTTTAGTGTCGCTAAGACACATCAGTGGCTTGGGTGGTGGCAGCCATGGTTCAGCATTGTCCTGTGATGTTCCTGCAGAGCCCAGATTAGACCACGTACTAAGATACTATAGACAGTGTTTTTTCAGGCTTCACGGAGACTTTCAATAAATACTAAAATCCCGAGTTTGTGGATAAACAGACACTCTCCCAGAGCTGGCTCCCCCTTTAAACATTAACAAAGATGTCATCCGTTACTGAAGATGGATGGTTGCCAGGGACTGTCCTAGATACTTCCCGAATCTGAGCCCAACAGTCATCTACATTTCACAGTGGAGACATCTGAACTACAAAAAAAGTTGAAAGTTAATTAATTTGCCAAGGTCACATGCCTAAAAAGTGGCAGTGCTAGAGTTGGATTTTGAGAAGTCTGGCCTCAAAACTCCATTCTCTACAACTGCCTCCTCCCATCCCTGGACAAGTCACTTGGGATCTTGGTTTTTGCAGGAAGCTGTCCTTGACTGTCCCGGTTTTCCTGGGGCCTCTATTACACAATGCAGCTCCTAAACAACAGAATGCTTAGTTTGCTGCCCTATTTCCTTACAGCAGGAAGCATATCACACCTGAAATCTCGAGACGGAAAGGGAGGAAAAGACAGGAAGTACATCTCTGTGTGTCACTTTCTAGCTGTCTCAAGGCAACTTAAATTTCCTGGGCCTAATTCTTGTCCTAGCAATATTTTTCTATTGAAATTCTATTGAAGGTTCAATGAAAAAATATAAAAGATTTTTATAACTTTAACTGGTAATGCAGTTAATCATGTGCGTGTGTTC
Organism: Mesocricetus auratus; assembly: GCF_017639785.1. Taxonomy (NCBI): domain Eukaryota; kingdom Metazoa; phylum Chordata; class Mammalia; order Rodentia; family Cricetidae; genus Mesocricetus; species Mesocricetus auratus. The sequence continues at coordinate 12,532,956 of NW_024429182.1, forward strand.
ACTCTCTCTCTCTCCTCTCTCCCACACACACACATACACTACATGACACTGTGTAATTAGTGTGTTATTTTCAAGGGGCCATCTCTGCTTCTCTTTTTCTCCTACTGTCCTCACACTTTTCCTTGCTTAGGACCTTATTGATGGTAGGCACATCAGTTGCCAAGCAGCCTTGCTAGATACTGCAACAACTGGTTACCTAGTCTTCATTAACCATTGGGGCTTCATTTCCTAATAGACACCCAGCCCAGTGTTGATTTATTAATCCAATGGGTCTTGTTATTCTGGATTGTTGCCCAGGCTTATACTTCGACAGCATTTCATGGGAGAAAAAGAATATCATCTGCATTAAAGTCACATAGATTTAGATTATATTTACATCCTTCAGATATCCTAAATGTGCTTCTAATTTCGAAATAGTCTTGGATAACACAATGTGGTTGCCTAATGCCTTGATGTCTAACCCTTTTACTCTTCCAATTCCAATATCTACATAGATAACCATTAATCTCCTTTAGTTTATATGTCTTCTGATGTGAGTGTTAGCTACTATATAATCAAGGTTTATGTCTATTTATCCCAAGCATAGATGAACAATCCAACTGAAGTTTTTGAATGGCTTAATTTTATGCAAGAAACTAGCAGCTTTGTACATTCTAGGCATGTCATTGGTGTAATAAACTTGGGAAGAAGCATAAACTTAGGGGCATGGAGATTTTAGAACTCACCTAATGACTACAAAAGAGAAACATCCCATCTTATTTAGAGAAATAGTAAGTCTATTATTTAAAACATTTATTTATTCCTTGAGAAATGTGTACATGTATAGAGAATAATATATTCTTGATAAAAAGGATTGACTACAGCATAATTAATTCCTCTGTGAACATTCAGAGAATCTTTCCAAAATGGTTTGATCACAGTCCAGAGCTCAATGTTACATTTAATTTTTAACAAAGCTTATAAAGTATACTTATAGTTCAGCCTTGAAAATGGTACAACTAAATGATATGTGTTTAATCCAGTTAAGTGCAATAAGGCTCCGTTGAGAATCTGCTCAATTCGGTAAGTCTTTGCAATGATACAAACACTAGTTATTTATCTCTGGATGTTCATACATGTATATGATCCCATAAAAATAGGCATAAAGCTCCAATCAAGATACCAAGAGTTATGGGTTAAGAACTGAATGAGTAGGATATATCTTTCAGTGGTTGAGAGTTTATTATTGCTCTTCCGGAAGATGAAAGTTCAATCATATCAGATAGCTCACAGCCACCTCTAAAACTCCAGCTCCCAAGATCCCAGGTCCTTTTCTGGCCTCTGTTGGCACCTGTACACATGGCACATATTCCCACACAGACATCTACAAAAGCACACAATTTATAAAAAAGTAAAATAACAGCTTATGACTCTGTATTAGGTACTTTACTTGTTTCTATGACTAAATATGTGACAAAAAATTAAAGAAAGGAAGGCTTTTGTGTATTTTGATTTTGTTCTTGTGACTTAAGAAGAAATATAGGTCTAGAGAGGTTACTAGTGTTTAAGAGTAATTGTTCTTTCAAAGGACCCAAGTTATACTCTCAGCATTGACATGAAAGCTTACAGTGACCTGTAATTCTAGTTTAAGGGGAATCCAATGCCTTCTTCTGACCTCCACGGGCACACAGACAAAACTCCTCTACAAATAAAATAAAAATAAATAAATCTATTTAAAAAGTAATAATTAAGAATGGATGCAGTCCATTAGATTAGAGGAAACTTGGTAACAGCAATGTAAAATAGGGCATTTAAATCTGGTACTGAGCATTCAGCCAAGAATCTCATATATGCTAAGCAAGTGTCCTACAGACAGGGTCTCACTAAGTGGCCAAGGTAATCTTGAAATAGCCGTTTTGTACAGCATTACAGCATTCCTTAACTTTATGATCAAGTCTGTACAAGAAGGCCCTCTTTATATTAGTGTCTTAAAAAGGACAGTATAAGAAACAACATGACATGGTATAGCCTCTCAACAAATATGATCTACCTTTCTGCCTATAATATGCTGTAGACCTTGATAAATTCTACAAATCAAGTGAAAGCACTGCAAACCTATGAGAATGGATTAATTCTGACTGACAGATATTTTATAGTTATGCTGTATTACATGTTCCCTAGGGCTCTTATATTATGCCTTTGAAAACTCTCGTTTAATTTTATTTTCTAGTAATATATTAAAGTATTAGTTTCAAATATTTATAGAATTTGATTTTTAAGAAGCACCTTAAATGGATGATATATCCCATTAAAGATCTACCTCACCAGAGATGCTTTGCAAAAAGACGTCCTCTCATTCTGCCTAAAATGACCCCGCATCTTTCCACTTTTTAGTCATAGGTAGCCAGCATGATGGACCCTTTCAGAGTATTCTTCAGTGCTGTCATATTTCTTGTAGTTAAAGCCCCTACAACTTTGTGGGCTATTCTGATTGCAGGGAAAAGAACACATACACATACAGTGTTAATAAGCTCTGCCTCATTGTGGCAAAGATTGGTCTTGCCTAGGAGTTCCAGAGATTAGAGTCAAGGGCCTTTGGTAGATAGGATATCATGGAAAAGAGTATGTAATGGGGGTAAAACTGTTTACCTCATGGGGGTTGAAGAGTAGAGGCAAACCACTGGTGCCAGGGTTCTAATTGCCTGTCCAGGAACACATGCCCAGTAAAGTGACTTTATTCTACTACATCAGAACCCCTGATGTTTCCATTATCTCCTAACAATGTCATGACACTTCAAGCAAGCTTTTGACACCAGCTACGTTGAGAGACATTCCAGTTCTAAATTACAATACATATATAAACACCATACAGCATTTTAATACAGTTTTATTGTTATTTGTTTTATTTTGTGACCAACAATATCCTGTCTTTCACTACATGCTTGTCACTTGGAATGTGTGTGTGTGTGTGTGTGTGTGTGTGTGTGTTTCCTTTTCTCCTCCCATTTCTTTTGCCCTTTATTTTGGCATTAACCTTTTTCTTCTGCGATACTTAAAGACCCACTATATGTCCCGGTCTGCCTGATGTGTCCAGTCTTTTCTGCCTTCTTCTCTTATGATGCAGATAAACGAGTGGAGTGCCGGTTGAATCACAAGGGGACCAGACATCAAAAAGGAGGCGTCAACAAGGCTCACATGGATACTCCGAGTCAAAGCAGCATTGCCAAAAAAAAAACAAAAAACAAAACAAAAAAACCAACCAAACAAAAAACGCCCCACCTGCACTCTTGTGGATACAGATGTCCATTCATTCCTTATGAAAAGTAAGGTAAGTGAGTGAACATCTGGGTTCACAGCACGGAAGCAAACATTTCCTGGCCAGCTCTGAATTACAGATGGGCATTAAGGAGAGATCTAAGCTTGTGCAATGAACAGGCTTATGCCACTTTGGAAAATTTTACTGGGTTATCAGAATTTACATTTATTATTGTGTGTCTGGAAAAACACATATGTTTGAAATGGGATAATTTTTTAACCTGTTTGCTTATTTAACACTCTATGTGGCCTCATATATTTTGTTAATTTTTTTTTAATCCACGCCAGACCTTATACCGAATAATGGGAAACACACATTTCTCCATTTTTTATTTTGTTGCTACTTACTAATTATCATTGACTTACAAATAGATATTTATCACAATTGTTTTTTAAAAGCTTTCCTAGCATTATGGCACACTAGTTCACCAGCCATTAAGTGACTAACCACTAAGTCTTCTAAGCCCAGCAACCCCAAAGATGCAAAGAGCCACCACTAAACAGAGATAAATGTTCTGGTTTTTACTTACTGTGTTTTGAGTTTCTCTTTCATGCCCTGGACACTGGCAGCTATGCACTATATGATCCACCTAACACTCTTAAGCCATAGGATTTTCCTCTACATTGAAAATAATTATCCTAAACCCCTAGGGTTAGAATAAAGATTTTTAAGTATTTTCTTTTAAGCCACAAAACAATATAAATGGATTACTGTTGGCATTATTTTTCCTAATTTTTTACTACTTTTCTAATAAACATATATATTTTTAATGGCCCAGTTCCTGAATGCTTTCCATACACAATCTTTACTTACAAATACCAACCCGGATACTATAGCCTAAACGTGGTCTAAAAAAGTACAAGTCAAATTCAATTGCCACCTAACTTATATATTTGGTTACAAGCAGCAAACCAGTTTCAAAGAAGTTTAAGCAAATAATGAGCTTCGTGTTTGTTCATTTACATGTGGGGATTCAGGGACTGCCTCATAGAGCCCAAAGGCAGGAATCTGAGCAAAGAGCTGAAACCAGGAATTGAGACTTTCTTAACAAGGCTGAGGTTTCTCTCATTTCTGCTTCTCTTGAATGTCTTCTTCATTTTTCTCTTCTCTTGTTCATTCTCCAGCTGGAAGGTAATGCTTCACAATCCCAAAGAACACTATTGCCATGGTTGGAACAAATACATACCTGAATTTCAGAAAAGAAAGTCTGATTGACTTGGTTTGGACCACATACTCATTTTAATTAATTCTCTATCATTATATTTTATTAATAAAGATTTGGCAGCCAGATGTTAGGGTGAAAACCTACTATCTCAGAGAGACAGAGAAAGCACCCACCCAGTCACTTCCTCTTCAGTTGTAGTCCCAGAAAGAGAGAGCTTTCACTTAAACCCTGTGAAGCAATCAAACACAAAACTCCTCCAAATGACTTAAACCCTGTGAAGCAATCAAACACAAAACTCCTCCAAAATGATATCCATCCCCTTTACTTTCTGTAACTCTCTCTCTCTCTCTCTCTCTCTCTCTCTCTCTCTCTCTCTCTCTCTCTCTGTATATATATATATATATATATATATATATCCTCCTGACTTCCTCTCACTCTCTATGGCTTTTTACTGTCAACTTGTCAACTTGTTGTTGCTTGCTCTGTCTCTTCACCTATTGTAGGGGTGAGCCCACAAAACTCTCCATGCCCAGGAGGGCAGACATATAGAGATTAGCACAGGTGGGATGCTTAAGGAAAAGAAAAGTAAACTCTCTTTGGAAGCCTGCCATGCTTCTGATCTCCCAGCTTCTGTGTGTTTTTCTGTTAATAAAAATATTTGATTCCACATTGTATTGGTGTCAGAAGTAGGATTACATAATGATTTACTAAGGTTGAATTTTCTTTTTTTCCTTTTTTTATTTTAATTTTAAATAGCTCGTTTTACATGTCAATCCCAGTTCCTTCTCCCTCCCCTCCTCGCACAACCCCCTACCATTCCCCCCAGCCTTCCACCCTATATCCATTTCCTTCCACATAGGGGATATCTAGAGTCTGTCATTTCACTCAGGGCAGGGTCCAGGCACTCCCCTAAGAGTCCAGGCTGAGAGAGCATCCCTGTCTGTGTTATGGACACACGATGACTGTTTGTATGCCAGGGATAAACACTGATCCACTGCCCAGGGCCCCATACTTTGTTAATACTAATGAAAAAGGACAAACAGCTGCAGAAAGACACTGGACTGCAGATAAAACTTCCGAGGATGTTATGACCTCAGTTTGGAAACCAGGATATGTGTTATGCTGAGGAAGGGGTTTTGCCTTTGTTTCCACAGGAGAAGAAAAACTTTGGATTCCATAAAAATTAATCAAAATTCAATCCGAACAGAAGAAACTTCAGGAGGAAGAAAGATGACAGCTCATCTACAAGGTCATATTCAACTATGTGTAAGGAGACCTCGTAAAAGGAAAGAGAAGTGTTTTGTTTTTGTCTTTACAGGAAAGCTCAGCTCCAAACAGCCAAAAAATCTTGGATTTATGGATACCTAAAGAAGAAAGGATAGCTACCTAGAGGACCATCAAACATACAATAATACAAAGTGTGGTATCAATGTCTGAATCTCTCTATCCTGTTTTTATAATATCCATTTCTCTTTGCTTTTTAATATGCTTTAGTCCCAATTCATTTAATTGAAGATGACTTTGGAGTTGGATTCGCTCTCCTACTCTAAATCCAAGCATACTGTTAAAATAAAATTCAGAATTTCTGTATTATATTAAAGAGCCATTGACATAAGACAAAAGAACACAAAATTAGGGCCTATCATCTGTGTATACTTGGTTCTGTTTCTGAAAGTCTAATCTCCTTCATATTTACTATCTTCTTTATTGTCTTTCCCAGTATGCACACATACAAAAGTTGAAATTTTCTTTGTTAACACTAATGTTTGAGTTTTCCAGAGAACAAGGAATTTCTTGACAGCAATCCTCAAACACTTCAGAAAGAAAATGGAGGCCCACTTCATCAACTCCACCTGATTTGACTTGATACATTTGAAATGCTCCACATCATCGACTCCACTTGACAAGTACCATCCTGAAACCGGGTTGGAACTACATCACTCAACACAACTCCAGAACAAAGAACTGATATAGTGCATCTTCTACAATCTGACCAGAGCTTCAGATAAGAGTTTCAATCAAAATTAGAACTTCAGTCAATAACTTCAACCAAGCATCTCCTGCCAAACAGAGACTAAGTAATCTACTTAAGACTTGAGTTACACTAACATTTTCTACCCACAGGTCCCCAGGAGATTGTCATCGTCCCATTTCAGCAGGAAGTAATTTGGAAAATTCCACGCCCCCTTTCCCTACTGTTGACATTACAAGATAGTTTACATCTGTTTATGTTAGTTTTCAATTATTTTAGGGTTGGGATTGAAAGGAGGTGTTCAGATTTGGGCATCTCTTTCAGATAAGTTTAGAATTTAGATGGGATAGATATGTTTAGCTTAGGATATAAGTAGATTATAACTTACTTATCACCTTCTATGTATATATGTTGTATATGTTTGAGTTTTGTATCAAGTTTAAATCTTCTATTTAGAGTAAAAGGGGAATTGTTGAGGTGAGCCCATAAAACTCTCCATGCCCAAAAGGGCAGAGATAGGTAGATTAGCACAGGTGGGATATTTAAGGAAGAGAAAAGTAAACTCTCTAACTCTTTGGAAGCCTGCCAGGCTTCTGATCTCCCAGCTTGTATGTGTTTTTCTGTTAATAAAAAATATTTGATTCCACATTGTATTGGTTCACATACAACCTATGGTTGATTTTATTTAATCCTAAAACACACCACAGCTTGAAGCAGGCTTTCCCTGAAAACAATTCAATCTTGGGGTTCACAGTGTGGTCAAATATCCTGCAACACTTATGGGCCATCAGGTGACTTCCTTGTCCAAATTGTGTGTGTGTGTGTGTGTGTGTGTGAAATGAGGTGTATATGGAGTGCCATGGTGTTTACAACTTAGTGTTGGTTTACATAATCTACACAAACATTTAGGAAGATACATTGCACAACTATCTTTTCTTCAGTCATAGTTTACTCTTCTTTTAATTTCAAAGAGATAAATTTTCACACTATACTGTACATGTCTGGTCAATATGGAATGTGCCTAATTGATATGCACCCACTCCCACCACAACACAAAATGATACTTGAGAAATATTCACTTAGTCAATTAAAATGCACCTCATCAAAAAACATAGTCTAGGTGTAAGAAACCAAATATATTAATTACAAGCAATATTTATAACTTTGTAGTTATTTATGAATATATATATACATATGCATCTGTGGAACATGTATATTCATGTGTTTAGTTTCAGCAAAGAAATGATTAAAGGTAAACCATGAGTAATTTACAGATTATAAAGAGTCATTAATGTTTCTGTGATGTCCTATGAGCCTGATGGACACAGTGAAGGAAAATTCAATCAATTTTTGACCAGCATCTATGGACTCTAGGTGAAATACCACCCCTCATCTAGCATGTTTCATCATGTAAAGTTCTTAGACTGGGAGGAATTTAGGAGAATAAAAGCCCTCTTTTAAATATGCAGAACAACTTTGACCTAGAAAAGGGAGGAAACTTGAAACTGGGCAAAGAGAAGAACTGGCCAAACAATGGTTTTTCTTAGATCATCATTTCAAAGGGTGATTGTGGATGTTGCAGTTTTGCTATCCATTTTCACTGACTTGGAGATCTTGGCCATGATAGATTCATGATGCTTGAAATATTTATCAGCACAATGCATGTCTTGAAATGCATTATTAATTTTTTAACCAACATTAAACGTTAAAGACCATGTAAAAGCTTTTCTACACTATCAACTGGATGATTTCTCAGAACAGACAAATGGAAGAGTTAATGTTGCCAGATTACAGGATGATGGGGATTGCACTTTACAGTGCTCCTTTCGAGATGGCGTCTGTTCCTACTTATCCCCTGGAAAAGGGAAGTTCTATTCTAGGTGTATAGTAAACAAGCTTTGGGATATTAAAGTTTCAGAAACAGGAAATGATCCATGTGACTAATCATATTGTCATCTGCTTTCGTATACAACCAAGTGTGGACAGAATTATCTCATAAAGTCCAACATTGTATTATTTACTAAGAAATGTGCAAAACATTTATTGGTTTTTTATAAATTTCTTTAGTTAGCATCATTATGTCAGTATTCAGGCAGCTGTGCTGGAATGTCCATGGGGTTCTGATGAGATATGCCCTCAACTACAGCCACTAAGAACACCTGTGCACATGCACTATGTTCCCTTTCAAAAGGGCCCTGCCCACCTCTCATCATTCTCTCTGCCTTGCTGCCTGTCCACCTGTCTCTTCCCTCCTCTGTCTCTGTGCCTCTTTTCTGCCACTCCTGTCCCCAGAAAGAGGCTGGTGTTCCTTCTCCCCTCCCCCATTTTCCCATTCTCTTTCCTCCAATAAAAAATCCCTCCACCCAAGATCTATAGTATGACAACTTTCTCTCATGCTCTGATTTTTAAAATTACAGCCCATTAAATTAATATTTTATATTGAGAAAAACTTTTGATTTTTAAAATTGGTATTGTTGATAAATTAAATAAGCATAATTGTGTTATTTGCTTTATGTTAAAAATAGCATAGATTTATGAGTCTATGCAACAATTTTCTTTGAGTTAAGAATAGTTTGTTCTCTTTAATTTTCTAAATCCCACATTTATCAGTGTCCCAAAATCCTATATCACTGTTTTCATGAAGAAACATCATTAGCATGGCCATGATCATTTATTCAGGATTCTTTATTATGTTTGTCATATGGTACTTTGAGTGACAATCGTTCCCTATAGACTCAGGTATCTGAAAGAGGGACTCCAGTTGGTAAAACTATTTGAGGAGTTGGTGTAGACTCACTGGAGAAAGTATGTCACTAGGGTTGAGGTTTGAGGATTCACAACTTCACATTTTTCCTGTCTCCCCCATCTCCTTATGTCATATTCGGAGGTGAATATATAATCTATTTCCCAGTTTCCTGTTGCAGCCCCTGCTACCATGCTGCCATGGTTCTCTACCATTATGAATTATCTGTCTGTAGCTATAAGCCCAAATAAACTCTGTAGGTTGCTTTTGGACATGGTGTTTATTATAGCTACAAAATAACTAATACAGTGTTATTAATGGGAAAGTGGTTTTCTCTCATTGCAGCAGCAAATTAGGAGAAAATAAATAGAACAAAGGCGTAGTAACCATGTGTTTCAACAAAAGTAGACTTTTAAAGGATGCTGTTTCTCCTGCACATGTAGTTAAGAAGGTAATACATTTAAGTCTTCACTATTAAGTGAACCAATCCTGCTCCATTCCCTTTGTATGAAATACCCTTGGGGATGAGATGCTCACCTCCTGCTGTTACAGGACCCCTCTGGTTATTTCTTGGAATGTTTCAAATCTTTGAGATGCCATTTTGGCTGACATGGTAAAATAATTTCCACATGTGTTTATGACTGTGAACAATGGAGATAAACACAACAGAACAGTATTATACAAGAAAATCAAACAAGCAAAAATCAAGTAAAACCAGGAACCCAGATCTCCAGATGATAGGCCTCCTAACACCTCCTAGTCATGAGATGTTTAAGTGCTATAAAGTTCTTTATCTCTGTCAAGATTTTTTAGCTTGAAAAAAATACAAGTCTCTTCAACCTCATAGGAATGTTAATTTTATCAATAGCAACATTTTTGTAATGAGTGTGCTTTTACTTCATTTCTCAATTTCCATTGGAAAAAAGCTTTTCCCATTTAAGCTCTTAATGAACCTATTTTCTGCTACCACAAAATCTGAGTGGAAATTTTCTTAATTTACTAATGGGGTCTACAATGCCCATTATAGTTGTAATTGCTGCAAACTGCATACTGTATTAGATATGATAGTACTTCATCTTCTTTTCTATTTTTCATAGAAAATATTGAAGTTTACATATCCAAAGGAAATTCTGAAATATTCACTTTTTCATTGTGGAGCGTTTATTTGGATAGATCGACAAGCACTCACAGTTCATCTGTCTCTTAAAAAAGGAGAAGAGTATGACCTTAGGAACCACAGTACTTCAAGATATCAAGGAAGGATTTCCAGACCACATAGTCTCTCTCTCTCTCACGCACACAAAGAGCAAAAATCCATTCTTGAAGATGGTCCTCAAAAGAAGAAAGAACTGAAAATGTGTGCTTCAAGAGCCAGCCCTTATGTTCTTGATGTACTTCACAAAGTGATGCTAAAATAATTTGTCAAACTAGATGAGAGCATTTGTGTTACACTTTAATAAAATTGATATCAATTTTCTGTCAGTATTCTGGGAGGAATTACTAAAGTTTCTCAAAAGCTAATACTGAAATAAAGAAAGAATAATTGACTGATATTTAAATTTTATGATCTTGTGCCTGAATTTGCCAAAAATATGTGAAGTAAGACACTTAACAATAATAACAGCTACACAAATAATAGAGGAAGACTATTATATTACTTCAGCATTATATAGTAGCCACTTAAATGGAATACGATAATAGTAGAGTTATTTTGGATAAATATATTTTATGTTTCAGTCCATAACATACTTGCTTTCTATGATGGCATAGCAAATAAACACAATGATAATTCCCTTAAATTGCATTTGACATGCACTATAATGTTTCAAAAGACTGTAAATCTAGGTAATTACCTACGTACAAATCTGTGGAAGCCACCTCTTATCAATTACCATTCTTCTCTAGGTCTTTTCGCAAAGCATCTTACTTTCTTACCTACAGCAAATAGTTAGAAGGAAAAGGTGAGGTGTGGAGTTTGTAGTTATGCAATATGAAAACTTTCCGAAGATTTCTTCAGTCACAATGCAATGTTTCTTAGTGCCACGGAATTTCACACTTAAAGTGATATGATGGTATATTTTACATTGATTTCTTATGATTCTTTAAAAGTCCTCAAATGAGGAAACATGAGATACCTTTTGATCTTGAAAGTTATCACTGTAGTTATGAATTGATAACAAATTTTGTTAGTAGTACTGGAAATGTTATCTCTAATAGTCAATATTTTTCCATAGCCCAATCATAAAATATACTTCAAAATGTTGGCCCATCCAGGAAATGGAGTATTACCCACATATTAAATAACAAGACCAGGCAAAAGATATTTCTCTGGCTGTGTCCAAAAATAGATTGAAATGACTTACACTAGTGGGTCTCAAAACTTAACATGTGTAAGAATCACCTGAGATTTTGTTAAACTATAAATCTGAATACAGCAAGTGAGAATGAGATCTGAGATTCTGTACTCCTTACAGTCTCTTTAGGGATATGGATACTGCTGATTCAAAGCCAACACTTTAACTGTCAACAGAGTCAAATAATTAGCAAATGTTGACCTAATTGTTTACTATTGCCAGTTTCAGCTGGTCAAGAAAATCACCAAATAAAGACACTTGGTAATTTATTATTAACATGTGAACTTGGTACTGGGATCACATGTCATAATCCTAAGGTGAAGTCTTCAATCTATATGTTTAACTTAATACTTGATAAGGTCAGTAAATAAATGATCAAATATTTACTTAATAATCTACAAGATAGACATTAGCACTGGATGTGGAAGATTGCTTCTCTTTTCCTCATAATTAAACTTAGGTATAATATAATATACAAAGATATAATCACACATATACACATGCATAGATAAACATATTTATAATACTGGATATAAAGTGTACACTAATATAATTTATGCATAGATTATAAAATATCAGAATAGTATAATATACCAATAATATAAAATAGTATCTTATAAGAAATTGTTTTAACATGAGTATTCATTCTCTGTATGCTTCTATTCTGTACCTATCCATATTTAGAAGAAATAAAATCAAGCACACAATTAATTAAAGCTCCCTAACCTTTCTAAGTAATTCAAAAGAAAATGCACTCTAAACAATGTCTAAAGAAATTCTTCATTCTACTACCTCTTCTGTGTCACTCTCCAAAAATCAACCCTTTCCTTCTCATCTAATTTTCTACCACAAAAATCTTGAGAGAGACAGAGACAAAGAGACAGAAATCTGTCAGTAGAGTTCAAATTCAGACAGCAAAACTCCAAAAGCAAAATCTTAGTAGTCAAGGATGCCTAATAAAGGAAAGAGAAGACTCGAATTGTAGTAGATTACATTTCCTTTCCCCATCATATGTGTAATTAGGAGTCTCAATGAGCCTGTTCTGAGTATTCAAAACTGACAGTGCACACCAGATGTGTTGTAAATGAATCAGCACCTTGGACAAGGCTCACGATGGGAGCTGCATGAGAGCAAGCTGGCCAAGAAAACTCATTTAAATTCAAGTTCACAAACATCCAGAAATAATGACATTGAAACTCCTTAAAGTCATGCAACTTTTGAGATGCCTTTCTTTTCTTATTCTGCACATATAACTCAACAGGAATACAATTTGTGCTGCAGTTTTTTTTCTTTTGCAAGATAGTACTGAAGAATCTTGAAAAACAGTCCCTACTCCTTGGTGTCTCTGACTTTGTTGGTGGAGTCTGAGGTCCTTCATTCCCCACTCTGTCTGTCTTCTGATAATATATAAACATACACACACACACACATATATATATATATATATATATATATATATATATATATACGTACATATATATAATATGCTGGTCTTTGATCACTTCATACATTGATGCCACAAGTGTTTGCAGAAACCCAGTACCTTAAGAATTATAAGCAATTATAGCATCTTATTTTGTTTTTAGGCTGTTTGTTAATTTTTGTTTCTTCACTGTGACAGCTTTTTTATTCATTAGCATATGCTTATCAGTATTTTTAGAGCCAAATACTGATTATTGCTTGGAATGGCAACTATTTAAGTTTCAAAATAGCCAAGTTAAGCACACAGGCAGACAGTGCTAGAAAGGAGCTGAGAGATCTACATCTGGATCTACAGGTAGTAGAAAGAGAGAGCCACTGGACCTGTCTTGGGATTCTGAAATCTCAAAGCCCAACCCCATTAACACACTTCCTCCAACAAGTATACACCTACTCCAACAAGACAACACCTCCCAACAGTGCCACTCCTTGGTGATCAAGCATTCAAATCTATGAGCCTATGGGGGCAAATCTTATTAAAATTACCACAATGAGAAAGAATCTGTTCTCAAAAGAGTTTGATATTGTTATGCTTGCACAATAAGCAATTTACCCATCAACTTATCTTCAAAGCCCATATTACATTTTATCTAGTATAAATCTTTCAACAATGTACACTCCAGGCATACTAATGGAAAATGCTAGGCTTTGGGTTCAGATGAACCTGGGTTTTCTAAACTCAAACCCACTTATGAGCTGCAAGACTTGGTGGTAGTTTCCTAATATTATTAAGCTCATCCATATCAAAAGTCATGTAGTTTAAGTCAGCTTCATACATGAAAATAGGCTGCCAATGAGGCACCCAGCATAGCTCTTGGGGCACATATCAAGCTCACTAGATGTTAATTTCTCTTCTCCTAAACTTTTATTATGGGATCCTCCTAGGTCACTATGACTCATTTGTGCACCATCAGCCTTCCATCTGCCTTTCTCAAATATGGGTCTCTATAGTTGAAAAATAAGATCGAGATACACTCTATTTACTTGGTAATTCTCAAACACAATTTGCTCAATAAATATAATCAACCTTTTGGTCACAAAATTAGAATTTAGGTTTCAAGTATCTACAGGTCTTCTGCTATATCCTGACACAATGTGTCATATACACTTCTCAACTTCTTTTCACCTTTGAACCTTCATGCTACTAGCATACCGAGGAGAAATATAAAACATTGTGATTGCTTTATAAAATATTGACATGAGACACAAACTTCTCCTACTTATAGACACTTCTACTATTTTGTAACTGAAATGAGACTAGACATTGATAACAATTGAGATAGACAGAGAACTTAGAGTCATATCAGCTTGGATCACTTCCAGTTTTTTTTCTGAATCTGTTGACTGGGGGAAAGCACATATTTTAAAATTTGAGGATGCCCCTTTTTATTATGTGTCCATTGTAGATGCCACTCATGAGTCCTTCAAAGCTGCTGTCTTTTTCCAAGTGTCATCTTAATTTAGGACTACATATCATGGTGTTTTCTAATTAACCAGGTAAAATTAATCTAGACCCAGGGGATGCACACTTTGCCTATTTTTAATGTAGTTGCACCAAGGCTGGGCAACTACCTGAACTACCTGTGTTGAACAGAACTGAAAATAATAAGCCAAAAAAGAAGCAAACAAATGAAAAAGTGAATAAGTACACTTCATTTCTATGATGAATTGTGTGTGTGTGTGTGTGTGTGTGTGTGTGTGTGTGTGTGTGTGTGTGTGTGGCCAGTGAGAGAAATATGTCGGAATTTACTTTTAGTGTGAGTATATTTCTCAACCTCCACTTCTTCCTTTCTACCTTTATAAAAGATAGAAATTATACCCCGGGATCTTCGCAGGCTTTGATTTGGACATATATGATTTTCCTAGATTCTGCTCAAGGTGAACTGCTAGAATATTTTAAAACTACCACAGTAGAGGCCACCTACTAACAAGTCCTGGGGATTAAAAACACCTTAGCAGTTACTCCATATGAAAACACTGGGACTTAAACTCAGCACTCTTGCCAGGAGTGTTTTGTGACTATGGGATTAGAGATTGGAGGAAAAGAAAGTTGCCTCCTGCAAACTCTAAACTGCTCCCTGGCAGAGAAAAACAGTGATTATTAGACTGTTGCCACTCTCACGATCCCCTCTATGAAAGAATGTCTTGAGTGCTGAGGCCAGGTCAGGACGCTTAAAGGACTCCTTTCTTCTTTAGCTCCCTTTCTCCTCTGTATCTCAGATCTCACTCTGTATCTCAGATCTCACACTGGAGTTTCCAATGAGAGTTAATGCTGTTGCAAGCTGGTGGCATCCAAAGACTCCGCTGAGAATAAATTTCCAAATCTTTTACAACCTCAGGGAATGGTGTGTAATTGTTGTTATAAAGTGAGACACAGCAATAACCTTGGGAATTTGAAATCACTACAGGAAATTGAAGAGTAAATTCCTCTTAATAAAGCACTGTACAGCAAGATGCCGAGAAACGAGAAATTAACCCACGGAATAGCTGTTGTTTAATAGGGAGGAGAGATCTCCAGCTGTAAGAACTCAACAGGGTAGACTTTAGATACTGCATCCAATAGGTCCCTGGGCTTTTCCAACAGTTGTAACAGTGCATTCTGAGTGAAGGATTTAGAGAACAAAATTACTCCTCTGGCTTAAGTAGAAAATTGAGCATGTTGGGGTGTGGGGTTGGGGGTAGTGACTCTGAGAAGCAAAGTTGAGCCTCAGTTTATTCCTTGAAGCTTGGTCATTGATGTTCAAGGGACATATCATATCACAAAAGCCTCAGATTCCTGAGTCTAGCTCAGAAGCATGGTGATCTTTACTCCTCTTGGCATGCAGGGAGGTATCATGCTTTTACACGGAGTCTACAAGAGAGGAATTATGTGAAACTTGAACAAAGAGGCATTTCATTAGTACAAATTATGTCAATATGATAGCCCTGCTATTTCAAGTGCTTTGTATATGTCTCCTTGTCCTTAATTTCTTTCATTAAGGGCTGAGACTAGAGAATGTGTCCAAAGGAAATGAAAATAGCATTGAAGCAGCATGTTGTTTCCTGAGAGAAAACTGCTACAAAGGTGTCTAGGATGTGTTTGCCTTAAATCTTCATACATCATGACTTAAGACCTGGCTCTCCAGTGACGGCCACACTATACTACTCTCTACATTCCACTAGCTCCATCCACACCATCTGCAACACTTAGGTCTCCAGCACAAGGCATTGCTAGGTACTTTAGGTGCTTCTCTTTGTGCAAATGGCATCCTTTTATGAGCCGAAGTGATCATTCCCCCATTTTAACTTCTAGGTTTTCAGTTGCTCCATACTATCTGAGCCAACAGCAGTTCTTGAGTGTATTCTGCATGGCCAAGTCCCAGTCCTTCTGTGTACAAACAAGTCATTGACCTATTCCCCTTTAACATTCACACTGAAAATATATATTGCCAGAGATACTAAAACACATGTGAAAGAGGCCTTGATATGTGGTAAGATCAATGCATTTGTGACAGTCTTTATATTGCTGGATTCCTATTTGGACTGGCCTCTGATCTGCTTTTTGAAGCATTCCTTAAAACGTCTCTATTTCTCTATACTTTCCTTTAGTTAATTTTTTAAAATGCTGTTAATTCGGTCTAAAGTTCCTTCAGCTTTCTAGAACTCTGCCTTCTCATCATCTATAAAATGGGAATAACGGTGGTGAGGTGACTTTTCTCTCCTGAATTCCTGTTGTACTCAGTGGTGTCATTCAACATCCCAGAAGCTCATCCTAATATACCATCCCCTCCCCAATAGGCATTCGATGAGCTCATCACCCAACCTGTGGTATATGTTGTTTAAACTAAGTAGACCAGCTTTATTTTTCCTCTCATATTTCAAGATTCATCATATGAACATCCTCTCACAGTGACTTCCCTTTTCTGATGTTGTATGAATAGCCTTTCTTTAAGTGTACAAAACCTTATACAATACTACCTTAACCTGTGTAATAGGCTATATTATTTGGTACAAAATGTCTTGCACCAAGTAAATTTGTAAAATAAGACCAAGCAAGCAAAAAAGACACAAATACAATGTTGACAGTTCTGGGAAAGTGGCAAACTCAAAATCAAGGCAGCATATCCAGTATCTAAAGAGGAGATGTTACTTGTGACAGTGCCATCAATGAATCTTTCTCATATGTCAACAGAAACAAAGAGGCTCATTCAAGCCTCTTTCATAAGGAATTTAGTCTCTTGATGTACAAACCTTGACCCGTCTCAATACTACCATGCTGAAGACAGGTTTCATGACAGGATGTAAGAGTGGGGAGCAAACACTGAGACTATAAAATCTTTTCCTAATGGACAGGCAGGCAGCCCAGCTAACAAGGTACTATACATTACCACCTTTGTTTTAATTTTAATTTTTCATCTGAATTCTACGTATGTCACAGTGAAGCATGGAGCTCATTAAGGTTTTGACAGTGTCACCTTACAGCTGCTACCTCATTTCGAGATTCCTACAGACAAAACTTCTGAGAGGAAAAGCTTGACTTTTACCTTCCCACTTCTATATTCATGTACTTCATATCCTGAATTTGATAAGAAAGACTTCAATTTCATTCGCATTAAATTTCATTTTATTCATTTCAGACCTTCTTTTTATTTAGTGAGTATTTTGTGAAAACTGATGGCTTCTTCAATGTGTTAGCTGTCCCATCCATGCCATTTACCCACAGTGTGAAGGAGTTACCCCTTCCACATTCACCCAAGACTGCTGAAAGACATGTCTCACAAAACACAATCAGAGGCTTGGGTCATACACCAGGTGCTTTCGTTACACTTCTCTGTTGAGAAATCATCTATGGGATTTTACACACTGCCATAATTTCTCTGTTACAGTTGCAACTATGCTCTTTGGCTGGCCACACACCCATCTACCATGTTCTCCTGGGCCAGTAAACCAAAGTTCTTATAAACTTATAAACTTTATAACTTGAGTCAGACAGACTTATCATTATTTATTGTTATTGTTATTATTATTATTATTATTATTCAGCATCCACTGCTCACTAATGATGAATGTCCCTGGGCAGCATAGTTGGGATCACTGTGACATCTTTGACGTCACTCTGACAGGACAATTGGCAGAAACAACTTAGGGGAGTAAAGACTTCTTTTGGTTCAGGGTTAGGATTTAGTCCATCACGGTGGGGAGACAGTGTGAAGCTCATGGCTGTGGAAATGTGTGACAGAATATCCTTGCGTCACAGCAGCTCAAGAAGCAGTCAAAACATGAACAAAACCAGGGTCCAGGTGTAACCTGTAGAGGCCTGCCTGGGTGAGCGACTTCTGCCAGCCAAGGCCACTTCGGAAGACTCCATAGTGGGCTCAGGGAGCACTACCAACTGGAGACAATCACTCAACACAGCATCTTCTAGGAACGTTTCCGGGCCAACCATGGAAGTCGGAACATAAAAACAGCTCTTGTTTACAATTCACAAATGAAGAAACTGAAATTCACGATGGCGTCTCTTTCACAGAACTGATGTGACTTCTATGCTTACGTAGCAGGTTGAAGCATATGTATCCAGGGCTGACAGAACGCTGCTTGTGTCTGCCAAGTGCTGTATAGTATCAGTGGCTTTTAAGTTTGTAAATAGTAAAGCTCCACCTAAGAAGAAATGAGTTCACCTAGCCAGGCCATTGATGATTCTACTAACCTGTTACTTCTCCCATGTTCCTTATCTTCATAGCTCTCATCATTAATTGCAATCATACATTCATGGCTATGATTATTTAATTGAAATCATCTCTTTCATTAAATCATATGCTCCACAGGGACACCATCTTTGTCAACCTTTGCTCAGCTTTGCATCTCCAGGACTCTGCCTAGTTCCAATATATTCTATGTATATTAGGTAAATAAACCAGCAGTCCCTATGGAATTATATAATACACACACACACACCACACCATTGAAATCTATGACTAAAACACCAAGGAAAGCTGATTTTCTGCCTTGCCCACTCTCCCACAGGATCTTATGAAGAAAAGCTGGCTTTGATTGGAAAAGTTAGAAGAATTCATTGTACCACTTTGCTAAAGGGTATAAAATCAGGTATCTCTCTGCATCACCTTTTGGATTCTTCTCCAGACTGAGAGGAATGTGGATGCTCATGAAGACTATGGATACTAGGCTGCATAATTTTGAGCCTGATGTTGCTTTCTTTTGGGGGGTGGAGCTGGTTTCCAGTGTTACAAGGCCTCAAAGAGAGTGGCACAAGACTGAGAGACTCAGGATGTAGAGTTGTCACAAGCAGGAAGGCAAAGAGAGAAGAGAAGTGTTGGGGAAGTCTTATGTCAATAAAGCACTGTTGAGCCGATAGGAATCTAGATAGGTGGGACTAGGAGTCCAGGAGGACTCTGGGAAGGAGAAACACAAGAGATTCTAAATGTAACGCCATGGGGTAGGAAGCCCAGAACTATTCTCCAGTAAGAGAAATACTTAGATTAACAATTATGGGGTAATTACTTAAGTCAGAGCTAGCCAGTAAGAAACAAGCAAGGCCAACAGCTTCATAATTAATGTAGACTCCTGTGTGTTTATTTGGGACTCATGTGGCTCTGGAACCAGGCTGGCAGGAAGGCTTCTCTCAAGGAAAAAGCTTCTCTTTACACAATGGTGTCAGAGCAGGATTGAATTTCCACGCAAAACAACAAAAGCTTTAAAGGAATTTTAGAAACAGAAGAACAGAGAGAAGCACAGATTTTGGTAGCAGCATTTTTGTCAGGTGTGCTCTGTTTTGCTAGCCACAAGCCGAGATTCACGCGGCTTGCTTACTGGAGTCTTCCTGACTCGGCATAAAAAAAGAAAAAAAAAACAGCAAGATTGTTTTAAGAGACTCTGCTAACGAGTGAAAGGTGTGTATGTACAGCTGGAAATGGCAGCATTTGCTGGATGTCAGCATGGACTGATGCCCACCGTCTTGGAAACGGCAGTTTAAAACAGCTGCGATTTTACAGATAAGACATGTGGCCAGAAAAACATAAAGATTTACAGTAAAGTCAGACTTGGATGAACAAAACCTCTAAAGGTTTACAGTGTGTTTAAAAATATACGTGAGATTGAGAGAGAAAATGAAACGGCAAAGTGGTAAATAAATAAAAAAGCCTGCATTGTGGTGGCGCACGCCGGTAGGATTTACTCCAGACACAGAGGCAGGCAGATTTCCAAGGAGAAACCCTGTCTCAAAGAAAAATGAATAAAAGTAAAATAAATAAAGTAATAATAGATAAATAAATAAGCCACCTAAAGATGGAAAATACACAGAGAGTCTGGATACTGTATGCTATTGTGTTTTTCAGTTTTTCATTGCTAAGGAAGGAACAACTACTAAAGTACACTTGATTATAAAATGCTGCTGAATTAATTCAACTTATATTTTTTAAAAATGCCTTGACTTCAAAATTTAAGTATAAGGATATATTACTTGGAAAAGGAGTTTTTATTTATGTTTCTACAGAAAATGAAAAGCTGAGGATTCCTTCCAGGCTTCTATGGTTTGACGAACCAAGACCCCCGGAATCGGTGGATCAGGTGTTGCAACAATTGAAACAGCTAAGATGATGCAGCTTTACAGACCCTGAAAATAAGGACTTATACAGGTTTCTGAGTTTTGTCATGATCCCCATGGTATGAACAGCGCCCCCTTCCAGCATGAAGCAGTTTGGAATGAGCGACGTCCTAATTCCCATCTTGTTTATAAACCTTTGTTTTCATTTAAATGGGATTGTTTATAATTGGTTAATGATCACAACCAATCTACTTTTAATAGTAAAAAGGGGAATTACGTTATGGGTATGGTTTTTCATTTATTGATGCAAATTCAAGGTCAATTTTGTGATGTGTATATTTCTCCTCTTGATTAAGTATTGTGCTTATACTGATCTTTTAAAATGTAATGCGTAATTAAATACAGACTATAGATAGTTGCTTATAATAGTCAGAACTTATAGTTAGGTTAGTTAGGTTTTCTAGATATACAGAAATATATTTGAGATAGATTAACAGTCTTCAAACCTCTCAAAGATCTTCAGAAAATGGCATTTAAAATGGTTTAGGGTTTTTCTTGACAATGAGAAATGTCTGCTCCTGGCAGCACCAATTACGTCTGAGAGGAAGATGGACATCAAAGAAACTTGTTATGGAGTTTGCTTTCAACATGGCAAGATTAGCCATTTGGGCAAGAAACTGCTCTTGCCTGTACTGCTTGACTGTTGTTGTATAATCTGGACATGCAGGACCCACAGAAAGTGACTGCTAAACTCAGTCTTAGAGGGTTCCTGCTTCATGGAAGAGTCTACCAGACTTCCTGCAGGACACAGAAAAATGACTGACAGACTGTCAAGGCAGATGGACAGTTTGAAATTTCCTGCTTTGCTGAGAAGTGTTCTGGACACATTGAGGCCTATGGGCTGAAGATGGATGCCCCAATGTTACAGAGGAACTTCGGGTGACTGTCCAGGCAGTAAGATATCTCTGTCAATCCTAGTGTTTATATATTGTCCTTCTGTGGTCTTTGATGGAGTTGAAGACAGATAGTTATAATTATAGTTTTCCTTAGTTATGATAAAAGATAAGCTACATATAGAACTTTGGACTCACAAGGATGGGATGGATGATATTTTCTTTAAATCTTGCTAAAATATTGTAACTATGTTCTTATTTGATAACTGTTCTGTTATATACAATTTGACTGTGTTAAAGTTAAGACCTTTCTTTTTGTTTAAACAGAAAAGAGGAGATGCTGGGGAAGTCTTATGTCAATAAAGCACTGTTGAGCCAATAGGAATCTAGATAGGTGGGACTAGGAGTCCAGGAGGACTCTGGGAAGGAGAAACACAAGAGATTCGAAATGCAACGCCATGGGGTAGGAAGCCCAGAACTATTCTCCAGTAAGAGAAATACTTAGATTAACAATTATGGGGTAATTACTTAAGTCAGAGCTAGCCAGTAAGAAACAAGCAAGGCCAACAGCTTCATAATTAATGTAGACTCCTGTGTGTTTATTTGGGACTCATGTGGCTCTGGAACCAGGCTGGCGGGAAGGCTTTTCTCAAGTAAAAAGCTTCTCTTTACAGAGAAGAAACCTCCCCCAGCACAGCGGCAGTATGCTTTCCAAACACAAGGGAGGTTGTATCACTGGGAAGCTTGCATCCAGGATGAAGACCAGATTCTAGACTTGGATGGAGTCTAATCCCAACTCTGTGACTTGTACTTCTGTAAATCCCAGCATGTCATTAGTTCTCCATTGGCCTCGCATTTCCAGTTCTCACAATGAAGATGGATGTATATCTCTTACGGCTGTGCCAGTGAACTCATCAGTTCACCGGATCACTCATTCTCCAAGAGACAAAGTGGATAGGCCAGATCTGGGTAATGGTCTTGGTTTTAAAACCTAAAAGTGATAAATTTAATATAATATATTCTTACTCTCTGTGGAAGAGAAAGAGGGTTGGGAAGAGACAGAAAAGAAAAAAGAAAGAGCAAAAACTCTCTACAAATCATTTCAGTAAATATTAATATGTAAATCTGTGGGAAGTGCAGAAATGCCATGAAAGTTATCTAGTTATTATTTCCCAGATTTACCTCATAATACCATTTTTAAGGTCATAGTTTCTAGGCTCTGAACAAGATCAAGAAAACCACAGTCCTGAGGGAAGATACATGCAATGTTGTATGAAAATAAACCAGGTGATTCTCATGACCCAACAAAATCCAGAAACCCCAATTACCCCAGAGCCCTCAAGTGAGATTTCACATATCGGCAGTATCAACCAGAAGTTCAGATTGCCAGCCCAGTTCTGTAGTCTGCAGTGCACTTTGAAAATTTGTCTCACAGGCCTGTCCTCAGAAGGAACTTTTTCTCCCTCTTCCCCAAAACTTTCTTCCTTTTGCTTTCAAGTGGTAAAATGTTTTTCTTCCCTCTGGCACTCCTTTCCTTCTCATCCCAGTTTTTCCATAGCAAGTTTTCTGGAAGGTGCAGATCATTGTCACATATTCATATGTCACTAGACACTCTTTTGCAGAGATGTGGCTCACACCACTTGCAAATGCTCTGAAGTTTTACCAATAGTAAGGAGCGGGCCGGAGTGAGAGGTCTCACTGTCACCTAAAGTGAAAGATATATCTGTGGACAGAGTTTGTGATATTTTTTATCCCCTGCATGCAATAGGACCCTTCCATGAAAACAAAATCACTCTCTGTATTGAGAAATTTAATAACAAAGCTTGATGAGAAGGAGCTGTGCGGGTAGAAAATTTAATTGAAAAGGGTGTTTACCATTCAAGCACGAGCATAGAGTTTGATTCTTAGAGCTTATAAAGATCTGCACATGGTGGCACTTGCTTGTAATCCCAGATCTGGGAACATGGAAACAATGAGCACTGGGATTCACAGGCCAGGCAGAGTAAGCTAATGGGTGAGTCACAGATTACAGTTAGAGACCCTACCTCAAAGAAACAAGGTGGATAGCTATTGAATGACACTTTAGCTATCCTCTGAGCCCAAGAAGTACACACACACACACACACACACACACACTTTGATGATGAACCTTATGGAAAATATTACGAAACTAAATAGAATAATGGAGCCACTAAGATTTTAGCCATACCAGAGGCATTAGCAATCCTAGAGTATGGGGGGAGGGGAATGACAGGTGAGGAATCCATGTTGTTCTATCCCTGAACTGGTATTTCTCAATGAATTCAGAAAGTGCAGAATAACCACAAAACACTAGTTAGAAAAGCTGAGGAGATGCACCTCTGTCTGAAACATCAACCAAGGCATAGAACTAAGAAGAAACATCATGGCTTCCTCCCATGACTCCTGCCAACTACCCTCCTGCCATCTGCTAACTGCTCCCAGATGTTAGTCAGGGGACCCAGACATCTGGGTAATGCAACTACAGAGACATGGGTGATCAAATAAAATAAAGACAAAGATAAATGAAAAGATCTAGTCTCTGGCAAAGCATGAACAAGAGAGAAAGCAGAGAGTAGAGAGAACAGCAAGGGGAAGTGAGTGCAAAGGCTCCATGAAAAGAGGATCCTGTTTTGTGGAATAATTTGAGAAGCATTGGCGCTAACTCTTCTTTGAAAGTCTGATAGAATTCTGCACTAAAACCACCCGCCCCTAGGCTTTCTGTTTGTTTGTTTAAGAGATGTTCAATGACTACTTCTGTTTCCTTAGGGGTTATAAATACATAAGTTATTTATAGGATCTTTATTTAACTTTGGTAAGTGGTATCTATTGAGAAAATTATCCATTTCTTTTAGACTTTTCCCATTTGTATAGTACAAGTTTTTAAAATATGACCTAAATCTTTGAATTTCCTTTTTGTTTTGTCTCCCTTTTTATTTCTTATTTTGTTAATTTCAATATTCTTTCTCTGACTTTTGGTTAGTTTAGATTAGGGTTTGTCTAGCTTGTTGACTTTCTCAAGGAACCAACTTTTTATTTCATTTATTCCTTGTATTGTTCTCTTTGTTTCTATTTTATTGATTCCAGCCCTCAGTTTATTTTCATTCATCTACTCCTCTTGCATGTGCTTGCTTCATTTGTCTAGAGCTTTCAGTTTCCTGTGTGCTGTTAAGTTGCCGGTATGAGTTCTCTACAATTTTTTTGAATGTAGGCATTTAGTGCTATGAACTTTCCTCTTAGCACTGCTTTCATTATGTACCATAAGGTTGGGTACACTGTGCATTCATTTCCACTGAATTCAAGGAACTCTTTAATTTCTTTATTTCTGTATTAACCAAGTAGTCATTCAGTAAAGAGTTTTGTTTGTTTTTTGTTTATTTGTTTTTGGTTTGGGTTAACTGTTTGTTTTTGTATGCTCCTGGAACACTTTTTCTCCTGCTGGGTTGCCTTGTCCAGCCTAGATATGAGGATTTGTGCGTAGTTTTATTGCATGTTGTTATGCTGTGTTCAGTTGATATCCCTGGGAAGCCTGTTCCTTTCTGAGGGGAAATGGAGGAACAATGAATCTGGGGGAGGGGCACTAGGAAGAGTGGAAGGAGGAGAAACTGAAGTCGGAATATATTGAATGAGACAAGAATAAAAGAAAGAGAGAGAAGAGAAGGTAAGAAGGCAGGGAGACAGGCAGGCCGGAAGAATGAAGGAAGGGAGGGAGGGAGGGAGGGAAGGAGGGAGGGAGGGAGGGAGGGAGGGAGGGAGGGAGGGAGGGAGGGAAAAGAGGATTCCAAAGCAGACATAGTTTTAACCCCATGCCCAGGACTCCTAAAATTGCTTAGAAGTTCTAGAATATTGAAGAGGCATGCTCCATACACCTCTGGACAACTTGATCTCCAAACAAACTTCACATCTCATATTCAGTGTTGATAATATCCAAACCCTTCTGGCTAATGTCTGCAGCCATGACATATGTGGTAAAGCCTCACTAATTTTGAATAATGAGGCTAATATGATTCAGTAGCAAAACCAAATTGCAGTCATTTTGTTAACAAAATGCAATTTTATTACTCTCAAGTAGAGAATACATTATAAACTGAGATATAAATGGATATTATTAACCTAACCGGAATAAGTTTATGTAAAATTACAACACACCATAGGCCTACATAACATGACCATGTATCACAAACACGTAAATCCTTAAGCGTAAGGGAAGTAATTGCTGTGGTTGAGAAATTGAAGGCAGAAATTAGAGGATCTATAATTTATGGAGTTTGTAATTCTCAAAGCAACTACGTACAGTTTAATGTGGCCCTTTAATATGGCCCTGTGGGATAAGAAAAAAAATTAAGTAAGAAAATAAAACTTAACTTCAATATTTGCTTGGGAAACCCATGATATTTAGAATCACTGAAAAATCTGACATATAGAGGCTGGAGATCACAAAAAGATAAGTGTACGCTAAGTTTTGTCTGCTTTATGAAAATTTAAATGTCCTAAGGCAAATCTGACAGAAAATGTATTAAAGAAAACAGAAGATTTATATGGGTGTAGGGTTCCTTAAAAGTGTAATGGTCAAAGCAGAGCACATCAAACTTCAAAACACCCGGGAAGTAAAAAAAACTGATCCTTATGCTGAGAGTCTGGCTTAGGCAGTACCATTCTGAACTCTTCTGTGGCATGGATCCTGTAGGTCCAGAGACCACACTTTGGGAAAGAATTAAAGAACTTCTAGGCTATACATGGAAACACTGTGTGACTTTTGTGAAAAAAATTTCCTCCTTTCAATACAAAATTGTAGCATATGTGTCTCCATACACACAAACACACATATGCTCACATGCATGAAACAATGTATTTTCTCTAGGTAAATTTATTCTTGTCACTAATGTCTGCTAGTGGTTTCAACTAAACATGCTTTCACAAAGCTTGTGGTTCACTGTGCTAAAGACAGGCAATACAGTACTTTTCAACTGTTGTGAGCACACATCCCATTTTGATAAGCACAAAATCCACAGCTATTAGATATTGTAATTAATAATATGCTACTCAGAAGCAAAACAAACAAAAAAGGATAACAGCAGCAATTGATCTTGAGTTAGAGTCTCATAGAAATTTAATCAGAACAAATTGTAACAGCGAGTAACATCCAAAACTTTTTACTTTTCTGTTGCTGTGATAAAATACCATGCATGACCAAGGCAATTTGTAGAAGGCAGGCTTTACTTGAGCTCATGGTTCCAGAAGGAGAATAGTCCACCATGACAGGGAGGTATAACAGCAAGCATGCAAGCAACCCAGAGAAAGAAGGTGAGATAGCAAATATCATATCCTAAACAGCAAACAAGAAGCAGAACGAGCAAATAGGATATAGGAAAAGACTATAGATTCACAAATCCCATCCCAGGAACACACTTCCCCTAGCAAGGCTGCACCGCCAAACCTCCCCAGTGCTCCCAATTAGAAAGTGAGTTTCCAAACACTGGAACTTGTGGGGTCATTACTTTTCCAAACCACTACACCACACAAGAAGATGGAGATATTACCAACATTGTGATTCCATTATCCCACAAGAAGGTTCTCTGATAGAAGCCGGATTAGGACCACTATCTTCAATCTTTCCTTGTAACTTTAAAAAAATTGATGAGCCTTAGATCCCCCTGTTTCCTGCTCCCTGGGTGTTCTCCACACCTAGAGAGGACCCTCCCAGCCCAGAAGAATCCTGGGTCTTTTGTTTTTCCATATAAAGTTGATTATTGTTCTTTCATGGCCTGTGAAGAACTGTGCTAGGATTTTAATGGGGATTGCATTAAATTTGCATATTGCTTTCAGTAAGATTGCCAATTTTACTAAGTTGATCCTACCTAAACAAGAGCATGGAAGATCTTTCCATCTTCTGGTGTCTTCTTTAATTTCTTTCTTAAAAGACTCAAAGTTCTTGTGATACAGGTCTTTCATTTGTTTGGTTAGCGTTACCCCAAGGTATTTTATGCTGTTTGTGGCTATTTTAAAGGGTGATGTTTCTCTGATTTCTTTCTCAGCCCTTTTATCTCTGTATATAGTAGGGCTAATGATTTTCTTAAGTTGATCTTGTATCCTGCCACTATTCGGAAAGTATTCATCAGCTGCAGAGATTTCCTGGTAGAGTTTTTTGGATCACTTATGTAAACTATCATATCATCTGCAAGTAGTGAAAGTAAGACTGTAGATAGATCCATATCTATTACCATGCACAAAACTTACATCCAAATGGATCAAAGATCTCAACTTAAATCCAGCCACACTGAACCTCTTAGAAGAGAAAGTAGGAGGCACCCTTGAATGAATTGGTGCAGGAGACCTCTTCCTGAACATAGTTCCAGTAGCACAGACTCTAAGATTGACAATAAATGGGACCTGCTGAAACTGAGAAACTTAAGGCAAATGACAGAGTCAGCAAGACAAAAAGGCAACACACAGATTGGGAAAAGATCTTCACTAATCCCACATCTGACAGAGGACTGATCTCCAAAATTTACAAAGAACTCAAGAAACAAGTCTGAAAAACAACAAAGGATCCAATCAAAAAGTTGGCTACAGAACTAAATAGAGAATACTCAGTAGAGGAGTCTAAAATGGCTTAGAATCACTTAAGAAAGTGCTCAACATCCCTAGCCATCTGGGAAATGCAAATAAAAACAATTTTAAGATACCATCTCATTCCTTTCAGACAGGTTAAAATCAAAAACCCCAAGGACAGTTTATGCTGGAGAGGATGTGGAGAAAGGGGAACACTCCTCCACTGCGGGGAGGAATGCCAACTTGTGCAGCCACTTTGGAAATCATTATGGAGATTCCTCAGGAAAATGGGAATCAGTGTACCACAAGATCTAGCAATTCCACTCTTAGGCATATACCAAAAAGATGTATACTCATACAATAAGGACGTCTGCTCAACTATGTTCATAGTAGCATTATTTGTAATAGCCAGAACCTGGAAGCAACCTAGATGCTCCTCAACTGAAGAGTGGATAGAGAAAATGTGGTACATTTACCCAATGGAGTACTATTCAGCGGGAAAAAAACTATGGAACCTTGAAATTTGCAAGAAAATAGATGGTACTAGAAGAAACCATCGTGAGGGAGGTAACCCAGTCACAAAAAGAGAAACATGGTATGTACTCACTCATTTATGCATTTTAGACATGAATCAGGGGAGTGCCAGCATACAATCCCACTGTCAGAGAGTCTAGGAAACAGAACCTTTATCCAGCAACGGATGAAAGCAGAGGCAGATACCCACAGCTGAACACTGAACTGAACTCCTGGATCCAGTGACAGAAAGGGAGAACTGATGAGCAAAGGAGTTAACACTGGCCTTGTTTAACCCATAGAAATAGTTGATCTGAACAAGGGGAGCTCTGGAACCCCAGATTGATGGCTGTGTGGAAAGCATGGGACTGACGCAGACCCCCTGAATGTGGGTGTCAGTGAGGAGGCCTAGGTAATCTATGGGGCCTTGGGTAGTATTTATCCCTGGGGTACAAATAGACTTTGAGTGCCCATGCCACAATGAGGGATGTTCTCTCAGCCAGGACTCTTGGTGGAGGGCCTAAGCCCTGCCCCGGATGAAATGGTAGTCACTGGAGATCTACCATGGAGGGCCTCGCCCTCCCTGGGGATCAGAGTGGAGATTGGGTTGGGGCACTAGTAAGATCTTCACAGATCTATAAGAATGATACCAACTGGCATCAAGGCTACCTTAAATGTCCTCCCCTGATAATGAGATTGATGACTGCCTTATATGCCATCCTAGAACCCTCATCCAGTGACTGACAGAAGCAGAGGCAGACATCCACGGCTAAAAGCTGAAGTCCTGGAACCAAGTTGCAAAGAGGAGTGATGAGCAAAGGAATCAAGATCGGGCTGGTGAAATCCACAGAGGTAGCTAACCTAAACAAGGGGGAACGCAAGGACCCCAGACTGATGACTGAGAGGCCAACATGGGACTGATCCAGAACGCCCCCCCAGAACCCGGGTGTCAGAGAAGAGGCCTTTATAATCTATAGAACCTTGGAGAGTAGATCAGTATTTATTCCTGGCATACAAATAGACTCTGTGAGCCCATTCCACATGGAGGGAAGCTCTCTCAGCATGGACACATGGGGGAGGACCTAGACCCTGCCCAGGATGATATGACAGAATCTGAAAATCTCTCAGGGAAGGACTTACCTTCCTGGGGATTGGAGGGGGGATGGAGTCAAGTGGGGGTTTGGGAGAATAGGGTGGCCAGGGGAGGAGGAGAGGGAACTGAAAGTAACATGTAAAAAGTTAAATAAATAAAATCAAAGAAGAAAACAAGTTGAGCCTTAGCACCCAGAACTTGAATCCAGATAGTGCTCATCTTGTGGACTTATTATCATAGTATTTTTATGACATGTTGTAAGTGTAGAATGCACAAGTGCCATGCACCCTTTGTGATATTTCTCTCCAGAGTCTTGAACAGTTTCGGGATGAGCAATTTCCAGATTCAGCAGTGAGTCCTCTCACCTTGTCTGTCCCAGTTTATAAACTGGGTCCATATGAGCCCTTGATTCCAAATAGCCTTAGCACAGTCACTGCATAACCTTAGAAAGAGCATTCAGAGGAGGTGTAGCATAGGTTCAAGATCACAGACTTACATGGGCTCTTCTTGTCCACACAAGACACTGAGTGTCCCCAGTAATCGGTGAAATGTGCAGGAAGCGAGCCCTCCAGTTTGAGCTGCTTGCTACTTAGCCCTGGTGAGCTGGCTACCTTCCAATTCAGGTAATTGCATCCTGTCTCCTCAAATTTCTTTTGCAATTTCAATCAGATATGTTATACCCCTTAGCATGGCTGCCAGGAATGAGAGTTAAGGATTCCCTTACAGCTGCTCAACAGCTGTTATGTTCTAATGGAAGAGGTGACTACACATCAACAGTGGGCAATATAATTCCTTGCTA
The DNA here is from genome assembly GCF_017639785.1 of Mesocricetus auratus. Lineage (NCBI taxonomy): Eukaryota > Metazoa > Chordata > Mammalia > Rodentia > Cricetidae > Mesocricetus > Mesocricetus auratus. The sequence continues at coordinate 12,563,372 of NW_024429182.1, forward strand.
TTCTTTTTTTGGCATGAAAGGCATTTTGAGGTTTAATGAACTAAAATGATTCATACAGCTTCCATGGTGCAAGCTGTGGTGTAGACAGGTGATAATCACCATTGACTATTTCCAAGGAGCTATGGCGCTGCCTTCATCAGGGAGTGGATCTTAGTCATGAAATTATGCTGTGGCATGAGATAGCATTTAGGCTCTTCTATAATCTACTTAAGCTCAATAGGAAGTTAATAGAAGAAGCCAGTATCCATTGAATTTAGAATTCTATGCCTTTACCTCTTTGTATCATCCTAAACAGTGGTTCTCAATATTCCTAATGCTGTGTGTGACCTTTTAATACAGTTCCTCATGTTGTGGTTACCCCCAACAATAAAATTATTTTCATTGCTACTTCATAACTGCAATTTTGCTTCTGTTATGAATCATAATGTAAATATCTGTTAGGCAGGATATCTGCTATGGGATCCCACCAGGGGTTGTGACCCACAGGTTGAGAACCACTGTTCTAAATCTTAGTCGTGAATGACTAAACTTTTCATGCATATTTCTGTGTTATTAATTACAGACTCTACTAAGATATTGATCTTATAGTTTCCACCAACTTCCTAAAATCTGTAGGAATGCCCATGCTTACCTCTTAATCATATAGTATATTGCCTAAATTAATTATGAATCTAAACAAATCCAAGATGTGTTTTTGCCATATCTAATGCTTTCTGTAAGTCCGGAACTTGGTAACATCTGAAAACATCTCCACCTGAGGTAGCCATGGTCCATTAACTCTGCTTAGCTGCTCCCTAGGTTGCTCCAGAGAGTCTATGACAGTTTTATCACATGCTAGGTGTTTGGGCTGAGCTAGATAAAGGCAGAGTCACTCTTAATTTAGGATGCAGGATGCTTTTGTATAAAATCTACAGCAAGGTAAATGATTGCATAGAGATTAAGGCCTTGGGGATCCTGAGGCAGGAATTGCCAGTTTTCTGATATGCTGCACCTGGGAAAATTCTCTGCCTCACTTTACTTGTTGGGTTTAGACAGTCACAGATGCAATGGGAGGGACAACAGTTCTCCATGTCAATGAAAATAATGTTAAACAACTGTGAGCCCCTTTAATCTACCATAACAGCCATATTAATGATGCTCATCAGACAATAGTTTCAATGAGATCTGGCATAAGAGAAACTTCCACAATTAAGTATACAAGCTTAGAGACAGATTCAGTACCAACCTTTCCTTCTTATCAGTGGCTGTAAGAACCTTTGGGAAATACAAGGGAATGGTGTTAAGCACAATAAATCTTATTTCTATTTTCTGAAGAACACAGAGTACAATCGGCCTCAAACTATCATTTGAAATAAAAGCAAAAGTAGTTTTTAACTGTTCCAAGTACATTTCACCTGAACATCCCAGAAGACTCTTCAACAAGGGTAGGTAACACACAAATTGTTTTATATAGTCTGCTGTTGAGGAACATAGGAACAGAGAAAGGCTGGTAATTTGCTAAAAGTTTCTAGGTATTGAGTGATGGTGTCTCCCTTGAAGGCCACCCAGCACAAGACTCCATTTACTTTGCTTTACATTCATTGGTATCTCACAATCCCAACATTTCTGGTAAAGGTCAATGGTCTTAAACCTCACTACAATGCAGATGCGTGGCTTCAATGCAGAGCCAAACTGCTGTACAGATAGATTCACATTTTCATTACAACCCATGTAGCTAGGAGCACTGAGGTATATTTATTCCACTGGGCACAGATAGTAGAATCCTTGTGTGGTTGAATAATATTTTGGCTCTGTTTAGCTGTGTCACAGCCAAAGATGTAAAGTTACTCCAGGCCTTTTAACTTTTTCTTTCAAAAACAAAATGTATAGCCTACATTGACCTCACCCACTTTCTGTAATCCTTCATGTTCTCCTCACTTTTGAAAATTCAACTTCATTCTCCAAGCATCTCTTAAAAGCACCCCTCACTAGTATCTGTCTACATTTCACCATTCATGAACTCACAGAATTATACAGGGTGGAGCATGCATTATTAAAAATCAGCCTTACTTATCCTTTCACTCATTGAAATGATTTAAGCAGCAATCTTTTGTGTATTTCTAGGCTATGAAAAAAAAACCTGTTGATGTAAAACACATAATGTGGAGATCATGATTCACAGAACAGAAGTGACTGAAAAGCAATTCTCTGGGAAATCACTACCCATAAGAACCACTGCAGGCCTCATAGGAGGGCTTAACTTACATCACTTCCTTGATATATCACAATAAACTCAGAGGACTTTAGAACTGAAAAAGATCCACTGGATTCTGTACTATTAAGTCCTTTATCCAGGTTACATTACTAACAAGTCCCAGAGATAGGACTTAAACTGAGACTTGCCTGCCCCAAAGAGAGAGTATTGATTGGTCTGTCGGCCATAATTTTCTCTGGGAAGTTTTGTTGTAAGTGTGTTTCCATGTTTGATTGTGTTTGTCTATAGTCATTCAGGATAATTCATGGTGATCTTTACATTTTAATGTCATATGTCTCATACAAAAGTCACAAACATGATGCTATGGTAATTTACATGTGATGAAAATTACTTCATTTGAGAAAATCTTGGATATGGTGCTTATCATGGGAGTGGATAGAGTAGTTTAAATTAAAAGGAGGTATTTGAGCACAACTGTTAAAAATATATAGTGAGGACTGGAGAGATGGCTCAGCCATTACAGGCTAGGCTCACAACCAAAAATATAAAAATATATAGTGAGAGGTAGGTGGTGGTGGCGCACACCTTTAATCCCAGAACTAGGGAGGCAGAGGCAGGTGGAACTCTGTGAGTTTGAGGCCAGCCTGGTCTACAAAGTGAATTCCAGTACAGCCAGAGCTGTTACACAGAGAAACCCTGTCTTGAAAAAAAAAACAAAGACAAAAACAATCAACAAACAACAACAACTAAAAGCATATGTATAGAGAAACGTGAGAATAATTACATGTTTGGGTTTTCTTTTGTGGGCATGGCTAAATTTTAAATGCATATGATGAATGTGATTAGAGCTGAATTTTAAGAAGCAGAAGGAGGCCAGGGAAAGACTATGACAATTACATGGGGTGAGCCTTGCCCTTTCAACTTGTTCTAAGAACAACCGCATCTCCTCTTAAATTTCAATTTTATGCCTAATCTTGATTTTTTTGATGGTTTTAAGAGACTATTGAACTGTCAATGCTTAGTTATAAGGACAACTGAAACTCTTCGGATTCATTCATTAATGTTCATGTACATCATCTACTGAATTATAAACAGCTCATAGAGCCTAAAAACTAAGACTGTTCAGTTAACAAGTACTGAGAATATAGTTGGCATTTACAATATTTAGTTAATTTACACAAGAACCACAATAATCTAAATTTCTCCCTCTGTTTTTGAAGTCATTTCTTTAGTTACCATTTCAGTTATCAAAGTTAAATAATTACAGAATAATAGTAATTTCTAATTTCTGCTTATTTTACTACTCAACATGAATGAATTAAATAATTTAACAATATAAGCTACATACTATTGCAATTCCTAGTTGATAATTAAAAGTGGACAGAGAAAATTAAAGCACAATTCCGGCTCATATATCCATGAGGCATATATGTGGGGTTTAAATGTCAGAATGATGACTCTTGAATTTCTACATAGTTATCTGACAGTTTCCCAAATCTAGACTCTCTAATCCTGGTCCTCATGTTTCTATGAAGGCATCTTTCACTAAGAAGCCTCAGGAAGAGAATATAGAGTTTTTAAAAATAGATTTTAATCATTTACATAGCTTGCTATGAATAAAGACATTTGTAAATTGTATCTAGGCTTCATAATAAGGACTTCCTACCACGCAAACCAGGAATTTTTTTTACAGTATCCAGACTCTCTGTGTATTTTCCATCTTTTTTAAAATTTATTTTTAAATTTAAATTTAGATTAGAAACAAGATTGCTTTACAAGTCAGTTCCAGGTCCCTCTCCGTTTCCCTCCCCTCCCCTCCTCCCGTGCCCTCCCCCCAGTCCCCCCAATATCCCCTCATTTCCCCAGGGAGGGTGAGGCCCTCCATGGGAGTGTCCATAGTCTGTCATTTCATCCAGGGCAGGGCCTAGACCCTCCCCCAAATAGTTCCGGGTGAGAGTGCATCTCACATTGTTGGATGGGAGTCCAAAGTCCATATGTATACTCAGGATAAATACTGATCTACTGCCCAAGGCTCAATAGATTACCTAGGCAAACCAGGAATTTAAACCTGAGCCTTCTCAAGTCTAACATGCCTGGTAACAAAAAGGAAATTTGAAAACTGCTAGGTGGAAAGGATCCAAATTCACTAATCCAAAATGAGACTCAATTTCTAAATCCCCACAGGTTTTCTTCCTTTTAGCAGCTGACTGCCAGGAACAGAGTGTGTTCACCCCAGTACTGCACAAGATTTAATGGGGTAATTATGAAGTAGGCTGAGAATTTGGCCATAACTTGGTTTTGTTTTGCTCTACAGATTTTGTGTTGGTGGAAGCAGTACAGGCATCCATCATCTGTGCTTGGCAACGCCAGTGACAGTCATTTCTTGGAATGCATTAAGGGATGAGGATACCACTGAGTATGTAGGCAAAGTTTGGCAGCAATGTATGGAGGCTTTTGGGACTTTGGCTAGTCTTAGTGTTTTGCCTCAGATATCTGTTCGTAGCAAGTGACAGGAGAAAATAGTGATTTTCTCCAATCTGCCAGAGTTGAACTAAATTTCTTTTTTCTTCTTCTTTTGGCTTATTTTTCTTCATCTATAGCCAGGCTTGCATTTGTAAGAAAAATTTACACACAATTACTAATTTTATGACAGAGAGATATGGTATATTTAGAGCATGTGAATATCATAAGCAAAACACATAATCTTCTAAATGTTATCAGTGTATTTCTAGTCCCATTTCTATGAAAGATCTCCTAACTCCACTAAGAGGATATATTCATATGCATATATATATGTATATATATATATGCGCTTATGGTGAGCCATGACATGTGTACATTTGCAGAATTATAAGTTGTACCATCATTCATCAGCACTTAGTAAATTCATGTGTCTGTGTTCTGAGGTGTGTGTGTGTGTGTGTGTGTGTGTGTGTGTGTGTGTGTGTGTGTCAGTGTACAAATCCATGTGGAATCCAAAGGAGGATATGTGATCCCCCTTTATCCTTTGTTGCACTGCTTTACCACACTCAGCCTTACTCCCTCAAGATGGTACTTTCTACTGTACCTGGAGCTGGCTGTTCTTAGAGAGCTATCAGTCTCGAAGCTCATCACTGGTGTTACAGGCATGCATGGAACCACATCCATTTTTAGTGTGTATACAGGGGATATACACTCAGGCTCTCTTATTTCTTCAGCAAACATTCCTATTCACTTATCCTCATTTTCCCTAGCTCCCTCTAGTAAAATATTAAACATATACTTTAACATATTTATCTTACAGATATGCTGTCACATGAAAAATATGACACACTTATAAGATCTTTACTGCAAACTTTAGGAAAAGATAAGAGAAAATAACATCTCTACCTATCAGTACATGTCTGTTTAAATAAATTATGGAAGAGATATTTATTTCTAGTCTCCTAGAGTAACTAGAATGAATTATTTCTATGCCCATTAAAGCCCAAAAGACTGAAAAAATATAACTGGTGACATTTCAGTGATAGAAAATATAGCACAAAACTGTTGTCCTTAACACAAAGAAAATTAAACGGTAAGGTCCACAATTGCCCAGCCCTCTTCCTGGAGAGCTGGGTTATAGCAGGACATGATAGCATTGCAGAGATGGGGAGACAGAGCAGGAGGTCAGACAACCTACACAACCAGAATACATAGGATAGAAGGATAGATCATCATCAGTAAAGAAAGAGCTATAAGCACAAGGTACCTAAAATAAGCTCTAGGAAAACTATACATATATCCACACTCACAATGAGTAGCTGAAACAAAATTAAAAATGGTATAGCATATTAAAACAGAAAAGTTATAACATGTTATATGTAATCATTTTATGATTTAAGGTACAAAGTACAATTTAGACAAATATAAGAATATTTTTTAAAACTATAAGATATATTAATAAATTTGACCACTAATATTATTAAGATGTTGATTCTAATAGATGCTAAATAGATACCATGCTATCAAATCATGTTGGCATAAGCACATCAAACTTTACACGGAAAAGGAAAGATACTTCGAAAGTCCAAATGACTTGATAACAGAGAATAATACTGACAGTCTTACACTTCCAATTAAACCAGTGTACACATTCTTGTGGAATGTATATGTTCTCAATTTTCATATATTTCTCATACTTCCAATTAAACCATACTGAGAGTTTTCAAGTTAAAGTCAAGTTATAGTCATCAGGACATAAATTAAAGGAACAATGCAGGTATTAATGACAGAGGTACTTAGCCAAAACAATTGAGAAAGTGACCAACATAATCTAATTAAGAAATGGCACTTTTCACAAAATGATACTAGATTAATTTGATATTTCATATTTAAGAAGAGATTGTTTTTAAAACAAGACCTGGATCTGTACTTAATATAAAATTTACTTAAATTTAATTATATGTATTAATATAAAGTTATAAATATTTTCATAGTAATTTAAGCAAACTTTCTTTTCTTAAGTTAGATTCCTTAGATAAGAAACCAAAAGCATAAAAGATTAGAGGGAATGGCTACATTGTATTTCATCAAGGCTCTTTGAAAACTGCTGTGAAAATACTTAAAAGCAAATCATAAGTAAGCAGAATTTATGCAAAATATATCTATTAAATAACAGGATAGAGTGTGTATAAGGAACTCTCACAAGACAGTAGTAAGTGAGGTAAGCTTACATTGCAATTATAAATAGGACTTAAATTGTGTTCAATTAATATTTCTGCATCAACTATATATTGGAAAAACAGGGAGGAAAATTGACTCTTATTTAAAACTACATTCAAAATGTAAAATAAGCCATGGACCTAATACTATAAACTTCTAGAAAAAAATAAAGGTAACTATCTTTGCAACTTTAGGTGCATAAAGATTGCTAAGATCACAAAGGAATGAAGAAAGTTGATACAATGGACCCTAAAAGACTTAACCTCCCCTTTTCCTTTGGAAAGTGTCATGGTACACAGAACTGTAACCATTCTCATGCCTCATAAAACTCTATGTCCAAATGCCTAGGATGACTGAATATATGTTACCCTACAGACAAAAAGAAACCTTGCACATATAATATTGTCTGTCTCTAGGGTGAATTGCAAGAAGGCAGAAAATCTGGAATGACATAGGTAGGTCCAGTATAATCACATGAACTCTTAAAGACAAGCAAAAATATAGGAAGGAAATTTTGGGGAGAATTGAAATACAAGAAGCATTTAATATTACTGGCTATAAACAAAGAGACGTGTGTATCTAAGAAACACCTTAATAAACTTGGAAGAACGACTCCCAAAGGGAATCCAGCCCTCTGGAGTACAGATCTTCGTCTTTTCCTTGTGAGATTCTGAACAGACCAACCATGTTTGAGATGCCACCATTAAGACCTAGTGAATTGCTAGAAACTACATAATGTGGAATGCAGCAATAGATAACTAATGGAGGCAAGACTGAGAAAACAAATCTAGCCACAGTCTAGAAGAAAATGTGATTGATAAAGAATTTATGTTAAAAAGTCATAAAGATAAACTGCAGAGATGGGTAAGTAGTTAAGGGTGCATGATGCTCTTGCAGGGTATTGTTTCCAGAACCAACATCAGGCAGCTCATTACTGCCTGTAACTTCAGTTCTAGGAAATCTGTGGCCTCCATTGGCACCCACACACATGGAAAATTCAAACAGCCAGGTACAAAAACATACACATAAAACAATAAATAAACAAATAAATCTTTAAAAAACTACATAAATAACCACTAGAATTATATAAAGAAATAGTTCAAGTTTAAACATTTTTGTTTTTGCTTTTGTTTCTCCAGACAGGGTTTCTTTGTGTCGCATTTGGAGCCTTTCTTGGAACTCTGCAGATCAGGCTGTCTCTGAACCTGTCCACTTGCCTCTGCCTCCCAAGTGCTGAAACTAAAGGTGTCTGCCACCACTGCCCAGCCAGGTTTAAACCTTTTAAGCTTTGTCCTGAGATTACTAAGCAAAAGAAGTTGTACAAATGCCCAATAAAACTGTGATACAAATTTAATGAACATCGAAGTCTTCTGAACACCCAGAAAGATAATTGCAAGAGTAGCCATCATTAAGAGTAGGAAACCATGGTTCAGGTAGAGATTGTCCCATTACTGGTGAGACAGCAAACGATTTGCTTTGGGAAATGATTTCTTGGTTTGTTGTAGAGGCAAGCATGCTGGTACCATCTCACTCTGGTTGCATCCTTAGGGTGTATCCAAGGCAATTGAAAGCATCTAAAGTCTATTCCACAGATGCTTATGACAAACATTTGTGAGAGCTAAAAACCTAAAACCAGAAATAGAACGCCCATTGACACTTTAAAATTATATACATATGACCTGAGGCCTGGGGACTTCACACTGTGGATCCCATCCTGATGCAGAGTGGGGGGGGGGGTTGGGGTGGGTTGTCCACCCGGCCCAGGCAAAGAGACTGCCAGTGTCCTAGTCCGTTCCTCCAACCAAAGGACTAGGTCAGACTAGGTCTGTTTCTGGTCCACCTTCTGGTGCTGTGCTCAGAGCCATCTGAGGCCTGGGGTCTGTGCCCTGCTGGTCCCATCCTAGCAGGGTCCAGCCCACCCTGAGACTGCCAGGGCCCTGTTATTATGACCACCTCCAACCACGGGAAGAGGAGAGTCATCAGATGATTTGACCTGCTTGCACCCATTGGAAGGAACCCTGGTTCCATACCCACCAGGAGAGGAAGAGACTCCTTCTTCACCCACTGGAAGATGGGATGGGAAAGAGACACACTCAGGAACAGAAAAACCAATATGACAACACTGGAGTCTAGAAACTCTACAACATCAAGACCTGAACATCTCAATGCAGATGAAGCAGAAGAGAATGACCTTAAAAACAGCCTCATGAAAATGATAAAGGCCCTCAAAAAGGATATGAGAAAATCCCTTAAAGAAATGGAAGAAAAAAAACAAACCAAAAAGATACAAGAGATCAACAAATCTCTTAAGGAAAGCCAAGGACAAACAGTCAAACAGATGAAGGAAACAATTCTAACAGTTCAAAATATGAAGACTGAAATATAGACAATAAAGAAAACACTAACCGAGGGAATTATGGAAATAGAAAAGCAGGGTAAATGATCAGGAACTGCATATGCAAGCAAAACCAACAGAATATAAGACACGTAAGAGAGAATCTCAGGCATTGAAGATACACTAGGAGAAATAGTTTCATCGGCCAAAGAAAAACTTAAGTCGAACAAACCATTAACACAAAATATCCAGGAAATATGGTACATCATAGAAGACAAAACCTAAGAATAATAGGTATAGAAGAAGGTGAAGAAACCCACCTCAAAGATGCAGAAAATGTATTCAACAAAATCATAGAAGAAAACTTTTCCAACCTAAAGAAATATATGCCAATGAAAATACAAGAAGCTTACAGAACACTAAATAAAGTGAACCACAAAAAAGTCCCCTTGCCACATAATAATGCAAACCTCCAACACACAGTTTAATAAAGGAAAATTATTAAGAGGAGTTAAGGAAAATGTTCAAGTAACATATACAGGCAAACCTATCAGTTTTACACCCAAATTCTCCATGTAATTACTGAAAGCCAGAAGGTCTGGGATAGATATTCTACTAACACTAAAAGACTACAAATGCCAGCCCAGACTACTATACCCAGCAAAGCTATCAATCACCATAGATGAAGAAAAGAAGATATTCCATGTCAAAACTAGATTTAAACAATACATATCCACTAATCCAGCTCTATAGAAAGTTCTGGAAGTTAAACTCCAACCCAAGGACATTAACTACAACCAGAAAATTATAGGCAATAGATACTCCCACTTTACTAAGAGCAAAAAGAAAAAAAGGGGTGGAAATCCACATACAATTCCACCACTACCACCAAATCCAAAACAAACAAGAAAAACAATCAATAATCACTAATATCTCTCAATATTAATGGCCTTATGTCACCCATAAAAAGACACAATGGATGCAAAGACAGAATCCATCCTTCTGCTGCATACAAGAAACACACCTCAACTTCAAAAAGACATTACCTGAGAGTTAATGCCTGGGGAAAGATTTTTCCAATCAAATGAACCCAAGAAACAAGCGGGGTTAGCAATCCTAATATTTAACAAATTAGACTTTAAACTAAAATCAACCAAAAAAGATAAAGGGAGTTATTTCATACTCATCACAGGAGAAATCCAAAATGATGACGTCTCAGTTCTGAACATCTATGCCCCAAACACAAAAGCATCCACATTCATAAAAGAAACATTGCTAAAATTCAAATCACACATAAAACTTCACACACTTATAATGGGAGACTTCAACAACCCACTCTCACCAATAGACAGGACCACAAGACAGAAACTTAACAAAGAAACAAAGAAACTAATAGAGGTTATGACCCAATTGGGTTTAACAGACATCTATAGAACATTTCATCCAAACACAAAAGATTAGACATTCTTCTCAGTGCCACATGGAAACTTCTCTGAAACCGAACATATACTTGGCAACATATCAAACCTCAACAAGTACAAAACAATTGTAATAACTCCATGTATCTTATCAGACCACCATGCTTTAAAGTTATAAGTCAACAACAATCCAAATAGCAGAAAACCTACAAACGCATGAAAATTGAATAAAGCACAATTGCACCATTCCTGGGTCAAGGAAGAAAAAAAGAAATTAAAGACTTCCTAGAATTCAATGAGAATGAAGACACAACACACCCAAACTTATTGGACACTTTGAAAGCAGTGCTAAGAGCAAAGTTCATAGCACTAAGAGCCCACATGAAGAAACTAGAGAATAGTCATACTAGAGAATCAATAGCACAGCTGAATGCTCTAGAACAAATAGAAGCAAATTCACTGAGGATGATTAGACACCAGGAAATTATCAAATTGAGGGCTGAAATCAACAAAGTAGAAACTAGGAAAACAATACAAAGAATTAATATAACAAAGAGTTGGTTCTTTGAGAAAATCAACTATTTAGACAAACCTTTATCCAAACTTACCAAATGGCAGAGAGTGAACATGCAAATTAACAAAATCAGAAATGAAAGGGGGAACACAAAAAGGACACTGAGGAAATCCAGAGAATCATCAGGTCATAATTTGAAAACCTGTGCTTTTCAAATTTCAAATATCTAAAGGAAATGGACAATTTCCTAGATTACATATCACTTGTCAAAATTAAATCAAGAACAGATAAGCAATTTAAATATACCTATAACCCCTAATAAAATAGAAGCAGTCATCAAAAGTCTCCCAACCATAAAAAAGACAGCACCAGATGGTTTCCGTGCAGAATTCTATCATAAATTAAAAGAGCAGCTAATACAAATTCTCCTCAAAGCATTGCATGCAATAAAAGCAAAAGGATCATTGCCAAAATCTTTATACAAGCCTTCTATAACTTTGGTATCCAGGCTGCACAAAGACACAACTAAGAAAGATAACTTCAAACCAATATCCCTCATGAACATGGATGCAAAAATACTCAATAAAATACTGGCAAATCAGATCCAAGAACACATCAGAAAATCATCCACCACGATCAAGTAGGCTTCATCCCATGGATGCGGGGATGGATCAACATAATGAAAATCCATCAATGTAATCCACCACATAAACAAACTGAAAAAGAAAAGCACATGGTCATCTCACTAGATGTTGGAAAAGCTTTTGAAAAAATCCAACACCCCTTCATAATAAAGGTTCTAAAGAGATCCAGGATAACAGGAACATACCTAAACATAATAAAAGCAATATACAGCAAACCAACAGCCAACATCAAACTAAATGGAGAGAAACTCAATGCAATTCCTCTAAAAGAAGGAACAAGAAAAGGCTGTCACCTCCATCCTTACCTCTTAGATATTGTACTTGAAATTCTAGCTAGAGCAATAAGACACCAAAAGGAGATCAAGGGGATACAAATTAGAAAAGAAGAAGCCAAACTTTCACTATTTGCAGATGATATTATAGTTTACATAAGCGACTCGAAAATCTCTACCAGGGAACTCCTACAACATAAACACCTTCAGCAAAGTAGCAGGATACAAGATTACCTCAAAAGAATCAGTAGCACTGCTATATACAGATAATAAATGGGCTGAAAAAGAAATCAGAGAAACATCACCTTTTACAATTGCCACAAACAACATAAAATACCTAGGGGTAATGCTAACCAAACAGGTGAAAGACTTGTATTGCAAGAACTATGAATCTTTAAATAAAGAAATTAAAGAAGATACAAGAAAATGGAAAGATCTCCCATGATCTTGGATAGGTAGAATTAACATAGTAAAAATGACAATCTTGCCAAAAGCAATCTACAGATTCAATGTAATCCCCATCAAAATCCCAACTTAAATCTTCACAGACATTGAAAGACCAATTCTCAACTTTACATGAAAAAAAAAGATCCAGGATAGCCAAAACAACCCTGTATAATAAAGGGGCATCCAGGGGCATCACCATCCCTGACTTCAAGTTCTATCATAGAGCTATAGTCCTCAAAACAGCTTGGTATTGGCACAAAAATACCAATGTAATCAAATTGAAAACCCTGATATTAACCCACACACCTTCTACGAACACCGGATTTTTGTCAAAGAAGTTTAAATTATACAATTGAAAAAAGAAAGCATCTTCCACAAATGGTGCTGACATAACTGGATGGGGATTAGTACAAGACTGCAGATAGATCCATGTCTATCACCATGAACAAAACTTAACTCTGAATGGATCAAAGGCTTCAACATAAATACAGCCACACTGAATCTCTTAGAAGAGAAGGTAGGTGGTACCCTTGAACGAATTGGTACAGGAGACCGCTTCCTGAACATAAATAACACCAGTAGCATTGACACTGAGATCCACAATTAATAAATGGGACCTCCTGAAACTGAGAAGCTTTTGTAAATCAATGGTCATAATCAAAAAAACAAAAAGGCAGGCCACAGAATGGGAAAAGAGACAGACATACATGGTCCCCGGAAGAAGGGGAAAGGGACAAGATCTCCTGAGCTAATTGGGAGCATGGGGGAAGGGGAGAGGGAGTTAGTGAAAGAAGAGAATAAGGGGGGGACGAAGACAGGAGAGTGCAGGAAGATCGAGTCAAGGGAAGTATAGAGGAGAGCAAGAAAAGAGAAATAATATATGGAGCCATTATAGGTTTAAAGAGAAATCTGGCACTAGGGAAATGTCCAGAGATCTACAAGTTTGATCCCAACTAACAATCTAAGCAATAGCGGAGAGATTACCTTAAATGCCCTTCTCTGATAACGAGATTGATGACTACCTTATATGCTATCCTATAGCCTTCATTCAGTAACTGATGGAAGCAGAAGGCAACATCCACAGCTAAACACTGAGCTGAACTCTGGAATCCAGTTGCAGAGAGAGAGGAGTGATGAGCAAATGGGTCAAGACCAGGTTGGAGAAACCCACCGAAACAGCTGACCTGAACAAGGGGTTGCTCATGGGCCCCAGATTGATAGCTTGGGAACTAGCATAGGACTATTTCAGATCTCCTGAACGAGGATGTCAGTTTGGAGGTCTGGTTATGGGGCCTTTGGAAGTGGATCAGTATTTATCCTTAGTATATGAATCAACTTTTTGGGCTCGGTCCACATAGAGGGACATATACTCTTTAAGCCTAGACACACCAGGGAGGGCATAGGCCCTGCTCCAAATCATATGGCAGACTTTGAATATCCCCATGGAAGGTCTCACTCTCCCTAAGGAGCAGAAAGGGCATGGGATAGGAGAGGGGAGGGGAGGATAGGGGGCAGGGGAGGAAGGAATGAAAGGAAACTGGCATTGACTTTAAAAGAAGCTTGTTTCTAATTTAAATAAAAAGGGAAAAAATTATATACATATATACTCTATATCTAATTTATCCATATGTGTATGCATATGTGTGTTTTGTGATATCTAATCTACATATATATGGATTAGACATATATCTAGTATATCTACTATATAATATATATATATTACAGTTTATCAGTACAATGGAAAACCACTCAGAAATAATAAAAACAGTAAAATCTCAATTGCATAATTCTAAGTATAAGAAGTCATATATAAACAGCATATAAGTGCATGAATATACATTTCTATAAGATATGTATTAGTCTATAATGACAGGAGTGTGTTAGTGGATGTCTAGGATTGTGGGTTTATGATAAATTTATTATCTCAATTAAGATGATGTTTTCATAGGTTTATACATAGGCCAAAACTTCCCAAAGTGTACACTTTAAATATATGTGTAACTTATTTTACCTCAAGTTTGCCTCGATAAAGTAGTTTAAGGGACTATATGCCCCACAAAACATTTCTTCCTGTCCCAGAGGCCTGGTTATGGGCCAACTGTAGCTTCTCGGGCACTGTGATCTTCACAGATGCAAGGGAAATCTGAGATGAGTAAGATTCTGTCTCTGAAGGTTTTGAACTATGTGCCTATAAAAGGGAGAAGATGGCAAGGGAAGACATTTCCTGCTATTACCCCCACTCCCAGGAGAGGGAAGGAATTTGACCTCTGGAGAAGGGTTTCCCTGTGAAGGAGGGTTGCAGTTCACCCTGCAGTGAGGCATCTAGTTGCAATACCCTCTCCCCCAACCTTCACCCTCCTACTCCCTCTCCCATCCCCTAGTCCCTCTCACACACCCTCCATCCCCCACTCAGTCACCATCCAGCTCCCCATCTAAGCCCTCACACCCGGTTCACTTTGGACTTTCCGAAGTCAAAGGGAATTCTCAATTCCTGGGGCTTTGAGAAGACTTCTTGTGGGGAATTCCTACTGTTGTCAATGATTGCAGCTAAGACTAAGAGTGCATATTCAGATTTTTCTTTGGGCTGCCAGCTCACAAATAGAGACACAGAGACTTATTATTAATTATGAAATTTTGGTCTTAAGTTTGTCCCACTAGTTCTTATGACTTAAATACATTTTTTTAATTAATCTGCATTTTATCATGTGGCTTTTTACCTTTCTTTCATTCTGTATGTTTGACTTCGTTTATGTCTCCTTGGTGTCTCCTCTGCACTTTCATTATCTCCTTGATGAGATTGGCCAGGCAGGAAGATAGGCAGGCCTAGGAGAGGAGGAGGATTCTGGGAAAGGTTGGCAGAGTCATGATGCTGCCAGAGGAGTGACACCATGTAGGGCATTACCTGGCAAGTCACAGTCTCACAGCAATACATAGATTGGTAGAAATGGGTTAATAATTAAGACAGAGCTAGCCAATAAGAAGCCCTAGTCATTGGCCAAGTTTCATAATCAACGTATGTCTGTGTGTTCACTTGTGGCTCAAGGGCCGAGGAACCTGACAGGCCAGAAAACTCATGCTTACGTATCCTCCTAGTTCCTCTCTCTGACCTCATTCATCTCTTTTAAACCAATAATGGCAATATATCTTAACACAGTGTACAAATATCCCACAGCATAATACGCTACAACATTAACTCCAAAAAAATTCTAGAGCTCCTCTGGTTTAAATATAAATCCCCAGAGGAAGATATTGTCCATATGAGATCACATGATGACTTTATCATGTCTGAGACAAATATAAAATTGTTTTATTTATCTTTTGAAATTTTGATGCAAAGTTCCATTCAGAGTTCTTAAGATCTGTATTTCCTTAAGACTTTTCAATTAACTTTCTAGTACATAATTTTTCAGTTATTCATTCATTCATCAACTAATTAAGTGGTCAGTTGATACTTACTAAATGCAAGTCACCCATACAGGATTGATAGAAATCAAGACTAAGTTTAAATCTACTAGATTCTTGTTTCCCTGTGTCATTAATAGCACGTACTTTCCCTGTGTCTTTCCTAAATGACTACTCTACATCTGTGTCATATACATCATGGCATTTCCTCACCATGCAAACTAAATATTATAGTAAGCATTGCATTACAATAAAAGCAAAAGTGACCCAATTCACCTGTTACCACAAGATCTATAACTACCATAGATGGAACATGAACATGGGCAGAAATCACTCTAGTCTCTCATCCTTCCTCTCTATCAGACAGTGATTTTAATAAGCTGATGCAGATCTGTATTTTAGCACTTTAGCAAACATGTCGACATTTGTTGCCACTAGCAAATTTTATAAATAATTACAATAATGGTGACAGTCAATTGCCTAGATTGTTGGTGCATTCCCTCAGTGTACTTTTGGGTACAGCCTTTAAGTTCAGAAATCAATTTTGTTTATCATCAGAACCTAATTTGCTAAATGCTCAGGAACCTGATCTGTAAGGATTCTAATTCATTATTTACTTAAAAGAAGGAAGAAAGGCCGGGTGGTGGCGGCACGCTCCTTTAATCCCAGCACTCAGGAGGCAGAGGCAGACAGGTCTCTGTGAGTTCGAGACCAGTATGGTCTACAAGAGCTATTTCCAGGACAGCCTCCAAAACTACAGAGAAACCCTGTCTTAACAACCCTCCCTACAAAAAGAAGAAAGAAAGAAGGAAAGAAAGAAAATTACTTTTTCTCCTCCATAGCATCCTCAGCACAGTGTTTATAGGTACACCTGGCTCTTAATTCATTGTAAAAGACCAGGTAGGCCTCCATAAAAGAGCTAAATATTGTTCCTAGTGTTTCATGCTATCCAGGTACTGTTTCTAGCATAAGTTTCGGTTGTGGAGATAAGACAGTGAATATGATTAGTAAGACACCAATGAATATGGTTATGACATTTGTCAGTACTATAGAGAGTGTTCCAGGTACCATGGATCTATCTAGCTATAAAAAGCCAACTCTGAAAAGTTCAGAAATGCTGAGACCAATGTCAAATTGATAGTTTAAAACCATTCACGATCAGTTCATTTACAGCAGGGGAAAAGGCAAAGTCTAAGCTGTGGAAAGCATCTCCCTGAGAGGTGGTTGTCTGGAGGTTTGCCAGCACACCACTTGGCAGAAGAGGAGAGGACTGTCAGTGTAGAGAAGCAAAAAGCCTGAGATTCTGAAGCCAGTGCTCCTGTCTGGGGTTATTGAACAAAAATGGGAGTCTATGTCTTGGCATGAATGTGGTAACTTTGGAAAAAGTGATAAAAACAGAGGATAAGGAAACGATATTTTAAAGGTGACATGGGAAGTGGCAACAGTAAAACCAAGCCCCTCAGAGATCTCAATGAATCTGGCTGTAAGTGCCAGAGAGAAATCTCACAAGCAAAGTGTAGCATGGGGTTTGGAAAGTGTTGTAGAAATTGTGTGGCTGAATTGGGACAAATCACTAATGAAACTGGGCAAAGCATTTTCCAAGGGTGTTGGGGACTGAAATCTTCTGTGGGAAGAGGAAGGGTGGGTGGGGCTCAGGTAAAGGAGCCATAGCTACCAAGTCAGAGCTCATATCTGGGAAATCTTCCTGTTTGGAAGGAGGGAAGTGGATATTCCTTTCTCAAGGCTCCCCCATGGAGGATTCCCATTTGATCTTCATGTAGGCTATCTGCTTCTGTCAACTTGTTTCTTTTTCATTTGGAAGGCAAAGAAGGCAACAGCTTTAGCTCTTCTGAACATCAGCATTCTCCTGAGATTAACGGCACCCAAGTCATTGAACCCGGAACTTACACGGCTTATTGGATAGGACAGGTTTTCCACAGATGGCTAATTTTCATTTCCCGCATGTTGAGTCTATCCTAGGCTTCTTCTCAGAGAGCAATCTGAATTTCATGCTTAAAGGCTGTCTTGCTCTTACCCCATGAACATATGGTCCACACGGGAATATTTTCTCTGCTTGTTTTTAATTCATGAGAGATACAGCAGCTTGTGTGAGAAGGAGGATTAAGTACAGAGCAAACATTCACATACCATCTCAGAGCAGTTGCTTCACTTGCAGGCACACTGGACAGAAATGGTCAAGCTTTCCCACATGCCATTCTACTCTGTAGAGGTAGACCTAAGATCTGGACAGACAAACTCTGTGTGGAGGCTCATTTCTACTTCTGAGCAGAAACTGTGACCTATTTGTTCAAAAAGAAAAGAGAGAAGAGTAATAGTCATGTCTCTTAAAGACTCTTCTATGGTCATTCCAGTTGCAAGTGTATGGACTAGGAAGTAAGGAAAACTAGAGTGCATGGCAAGCCAACAACATCTGACAAGAGAAGACAGATGACCGTGGAGTTTCCTAATAACTTGTGAGGCACAACTGTGCTTCATGGAAACTGTAGCTTTATAACTGTCAAGTTTGAGGTCTCAAAACCAGTGTTCATTGTAAGAGAAGTGTACATTAATATGTACATAGACTAAACTTACTGTGTCTTTATGATTGTAACTTTAATGCATTTAATATATGTTTAAGAAACACCTATTTTCTATCAGATGTAGGAGAATCAGGGCCCTGACTTCTCTGTTCTCAAATAGTTCAAAAAATAAACAAAAATTAAAGTCTTAGTATTAGTAAGGGTTCAAGTTCAGTATTCACTTTCCTGTGGGTCCTGCATGTGCAGTTTATGGAGAATACAGTCAAACAATCCAGGCAAGAGTAGTTTCTGCCATATTGAAAGCAACTCCATAATGAGCTTCTTTGATGCCCATCTTCCTTTCTGATTTAATTGGTGTTGCCATGAGCAGTTGGGTCTATTTGTCATAAAAAACCTTAATAAATAATTTTACATGCCATATTCTGTAGGTCTTTGAAAGGTTTGAAGACTATTCATCTCAAATATATTTCTTAATATCTAGAAAACATAACCAACATAACTGTAAGTTTTTAGTATTATAGGTGCTATTTATAATCTATATTTAATTGTTTATTACATTTTAAATGACCCGTATAAACACAATACCTAAAAAAGAGGAGAAATATACATATACCAAAATGACTTTTAAATTTGTATCAATCAAAATCCATACCAATGCAAAACATTCATTTCTGTAACATATTCCCCCTTTTTCCTTTAGAAAGAGATTGGCTGTGATCATTAACCATTTATAACCAACCCCATTTAAATGAAAACAAACCTTTGTAAACAGCATTTGGGATTTGGGGTGTCATTCTCTCCAAACTGCTTCCTGCTGTTTGGGGGATGCTGTCAATACTATGGGGATTCTTAGAAAACCCAGAAACCTGTCTAAATCTCAGCTGTAGTTGTCTTCCAGGTTGCATTGTATCAGCTGTTTTGGATGTTGGATCGCCTGGGCCACTGCTTCAGGGGCTCTGGCTTGATCAAACCATATTAGTCTGGAAGGAATCCACAGCTCTTCATCTTCTGTGGAAACAAAAACAGAATCTCTTTTCCAGAGTAAGAAGTCCTTAGACTTAAATATTGAAGTCAACGCATTTTCAAAATATATTGGTTGGTTTAATCCAGAAGCATTTATAATCAAATGTCTTTTAGAAGCAGTTGCTCCTACCTTAGTAGTCAAACAATTCAAAGACAAAACAATAACATACAGTATCCAGAGTCTCTGTGTATTTTTCATCTTTACGTGGCCCTTTTTAAAATTACTCTATTTCTTTTACTTTCATTTTTTTTGTTTTTTATACAGGGTTTCTCTGTGTATTTTTGCCTGTCATGGGATTCACTCTGTAGACCAGGCTGGTCTTAAATATACAGAAATCTGAGTGCCTGGATTCGCCTGGGAACTGCACAGAGCTTCTAATCCCAGCGGGAGCCAAGCACCCCAGACTCCAGGTCTTCTCTCCCACCAACGAGACCAGGAAACCAGGGGATCTAGCAAAGGGACCAGGGGACCAGGTGGGAGGCTAAGCACCCCAGATTCCTGGTCTTCTTTTCCACCCATGGGAACAGAACCAGAACGAGGAATAGAAGAACTACCAGATTATTGGACTTGCTAGCACCCAACAAAAGGGAAATCTGATCCCCTAACAACCACACCAGTAAGGGGCTCTTTCTGCACCCACTAGAAGAAGAGATGGGAAAGAGACAATACAAAAACAAACTCAGCAAAAGAAAAACAAATATGACACCTCCAGATTCTAGAGACTCAACACCAGCAAGACCCCAACATTCCAATGCAAATGAAGCTACGGGGGAAGTTCATAACACTAAGTGCCCACATGAAGAAACTGGAGAATAGTTATACTAGAGAATTAACAGCACAGCTTAAAGCTCTAGAACACAAAGAAGCAAACTCCCCCAGGAGGAGTAGACACCAAGAAATAATCAAATTGAGGGCTGAAATCAATAAAGTAGAAACTAGGAAAACAATACAAAGAATCAATGCAACGAAGAGTTGGTTCTTTGAGAAAATCAACAGACAGTGAGATCAACAATAAATAAATGGTACCTCCTGAAACTGAGAAGCTTCTGTAAGGCAAAGAAAACAGTCAGCAAGACAAAAAGGCAGCCTACAGAATGGGAAAAAATATTCACTAACCCCACATCTGACAGAGGGTTGATCTCCAAAATTTACAAAGCACTCAAGAAGCAAGTCTGCAAAAACACCAAAGGATCCAATTAAACAGTGGGCTGCAGATCTAAATAGAGAATTTTCAATAGAGGAGTCTAAGATGGCTGAGAGGCACTTGAGAAAGTGCTCAACATCCTTAGCCATCTGGGAAATGCAAATCAAAATGACTCTGAGATACCATCTCACTCCTGTCTGAATGGCTAAAATCAAAAACACCAATGACATTTTATGCTGGAGAGGATGTGGTGAAAGGGGAACACTCCTCCATTGCTTGTGGGAGTGCCAACTTGTTCAGCCACTTTGGAAATCAGTATGGAGATTCCTCAGAAAAATGTGAATAAACCTACCACAAGACCCAGCAACCCCACTCTTAGGCATATATCCAAAAGATGCCCATTCATATAACAAGGATGTATGTTCCACTATGTTCATAGCAGCATTATTTGTAGTAGCCAGAACTTGGAAGCAACCTAGATGCCCCTCAACTGAGGAGTGGATAGACAAAATGTGGTACATTTGCAAATGGCGTACTATTCAGCAGAAAAAAAAATGGAATCCTGAGATTTGCAAGCAAATGGATGACACTAGAAGAAACTTTCCTGAGTGAGGTAACACAGTCACAAAAAGAGAAACATGGCATGTACTCTCTCATATATGGATTTTAGACATAGATCTAGGAAGTGCCAGCCTACAAGCCCATGGCCAGAGAGTCTGGGAAACAGAATCTTCATTCAGTGGCTGATGGAAGAAGAGGCAGACTCCCACGGCTAAGCACTGAGCTGAACTCAAGAAATCCAGTGACAGAGAGGGAGGACTGATGACCAAAGGGATTAAGACTGGGCTGGTTTAACCCCCAGAAACAACTGACCTGACAGGGGTTAACTCTTGAATCCCAGGCTGATGCTTGGGAATCCAGCATGGAACTGATCAAGACCCCCTGAATGGGGGTGTCAGTGAGGAGGCCTAGATAATCTATTGAGCCTTGGGCAGTAGATCAGTATTTATTCTGAGTATACACATGGACTTTGGACTCCCATCCAACAATGTGAGATGCACTCTCACCCTGAACTCTTGGGGGAGGGTCTAGGCCTGCCCTGGGTGAAATGACAGACTATGGACACCTCCATGGAGGGCCTCACTCTCCCTGGAGAAATGAGGGGATATTGGAGGGGTTGGGGGGAGGGCACAGGAGATGGGGAGGGAAACGTAGAGGGACCTGGAACTGACTTGTGAAGCAACCTTGTTTCTAATCTAAATTTAACCTTAAAAATAAATAATAAAAAATACAGAAATCTGCCTGCCTTTGCCTACTGAGTTCTGGGATTAAAGGCATGTGCCATCTCACCTAGCTACTCTGTTTATATTTTTAAGGAATTTATTCTTTTTTCTTTTCTCTCCCAAGCCTATGTGTAAAGTTTTCAACACACTGCATACCTTTTGGAGGGATTTTTCTTCATCTGAATCAGTCTTTACTGTATCTGTCTCTCTTTTTCTGACCACATGAGTCTTTAATATGCTGAACTTCATGGCTAGGATTAAAGCTGAAGTTTTGACTGCTGGCTTTCCAACATGGCAGGGAGAAACATATGTTCAGAAGGACATTCCCCCAATTAGGAAAATAAAAGTTGGTGAGGTTAAATCACTTGCCAAAGTCACCAGCTGGAGGTTATAGATAATACCAGTTCTAATCTCAAGCTCTTCACTAGCATACCATGCAGAGGGAGTAAACAGAAAACTATTCAAACTATGTTGGTGATGCTGAGACAATTGACAGATTAGGGCACATTTTTCTGATTATTCCAAAGTACAGTCATTGAAAAGTGCATGTGTGAATGAATGGATGTCCGCATGTATCTAACATGATGAACCAGATACACAGCTACACAGACCTGCGTATATACAGAACAATTTGGTGTGCATTGCATATGAGAAAGAATATGTCTGCATATATGTTTACACAGACATTAAAATGATAAAGAGAAGGTAATGAAAAGCAAGAAAGGAAGGAATGAAGAAAGGAAGCATGAAGGAAGGAAGGAAGGAAGGAGGAAGGAAGGAAGGAAGGAAGGAAAGAAAGAAAGAAAGAAAGAAAGAAAGAAAGAAAGAAAGAAAGAAAGGAGACCTATTGAAGTGAAAGTCACAGACAGGAGTGCTAAGTGGTATCATTAGCAATGACTGAATACTGTTATGTGTCACTGTTTTCTGTAGCAGAGATTTTGGGAAGTTTTAGTGATCAACAAAGACCCATACCCCTCCTACCAGGAAAGGGCTCCACAGAGCCATTTGTGCAGTGATGGAAATACGAAGTTAAATAATGAAGACGTACTCCAGCTGTGGGGAAGAGCGCGGGGCAGCCTTTTAAAGTATTCACTTAGTGTGGGCTGCAGGGAGGAAAGAGCAACAGATATATGTGCCTTCATTCACACAGCAGATGTTGCTGTGAACAATCACTTTCAAGAAAGCTCTGCTTGTATGGAAGATAATTATTGTTGAGTTTAGAGTCTTAACAGCCATGGAAGCAAACTCCTGCAGGAGGGAGAGCTGCCTATTGCTGTGACAAGGCATGGCATTTAGTCTTAAGGGACCCCACTGTGTTGGACATCTTACGAACCAAAATAACCCACCTGCTCCATCCATTCTCTCTCCCAGGGGTCCCTTACTGTGGCTCACCACACAGAGACTATGATACTCAGCTATTCATATTAAGGAACTGGATCCTCTACGCCTTCAGGTATCCTATTTAAAGTGACTTTTGGCTTATATGTCCTATCAATAGGCACTTTGAACACAAGGATGTGGTTGCAATCTTTGTTTTGTGATCTCACCACAAAGGAATAGCAACTTAGGTCAGTTTTCCTAGGAGCAGAAACCAAGACAAAAATTTGCAGCTTGTGGGATCTTTCTTAAGAGACTGCTCCAAAAGTGTCAGAATGAAGCCAGAGGAAGACAGAAGATGGAGAAAGAGGTGGTGAGTCAAAAGGTGAACTTAAGTCTGTTTTGACCTGTGTGACATTCTAGAGCCTAGATCACTCCACATTCTTGCCGTGTGAGGGGTTGGAGTGTTACTTTTGAAGAGATGGAAACTCTCACAGCACAAACTGTGAGACATTAGCAGCCAACAATCATAAATGCTGGTGTTGCACATATACCTGCAGACAGAAGTGCAAACATAGCCAAGGGAGAAGCAGGAAATTGCCTTCCCACTCAGTTCTTTGTGACAGCTCTAAGCTGGTATATTAAATTCACTACAGACCATGGTATCTCATTTGATACATATAATGAGTTGGTGAGATAGGCCAGGTGGATGTGAACTCTCTTCAGAACTGACTCCTGCCTTGTAGAGATGAGGAGGTTCCCAGAAAGACTGAATGACTAGATGATATAGCCCAATTATGTGAGAGGTGTAGGACATCTTAACTCTGAGTTTTAAATTCTTTCTGCTCTCTCTCTATCTTTCTCTCTCTCTCTCTATCTCTCTCTCTCTCTCTCTCTCTCTGTCTCTGTCTCTGTCTCTCTCTCTGTCTCTCTCTCTGTCTTACCTAGTAAAGGTGATAGAAAGACTACAAGAAGGAAAGAAGATATACACCAGTGAAGCAGGGAGGGATGGAAGAAAGCAAGCTTGGCTCAGTGAAATGGATTATTGGAGAAATCACATGCATGATGAACCCACTTCTATTTGGGTTAGAATTTTAATTTATGACAGTATTTGTGCTAGTGCAATAGATGCACAAAGTTGGTGTGACTGTATATCCAATATCTTATTTGATTTTAGTTTCACTCCTCAAGACGGAACCCATCCCTACACTGGTTGGGTGGTCAATAACCTGAGAGTTCATAGGCCAAGGACATGGAAGAAAACCAAATACTGTGGTTCTGCTAAAGGAACATAGCAATAAAATGATGCCTAAGGAAACTCTGCTATATTCATAGCTCAGCGTTTTGCTCATTCATCAGAGAAGCTTTCTTCGGCAGAATATGGGAAAAATATAGAGATTCAGAGTTAGACAATATGCAGAACCAGAGACCTTAGAACATTAAGTCCTAAAATAGAGTGACTCCCTCAATTCCTTCTTCTTAGGGCTAAAGGAACCCTGCAGAAGAGGATGCAGGAAGATTGTAAGAGCCAGAAGGGATGGAGGACACCAAGGAAATGAAGCAAGGTCTTTAAAACACAGCACGACCCATGCACATATAAATTAACAAAGACTGTGACAGCATGCACAGTTCTGCATCATATGGGATTCTATTGATGATAGTGAAAGTGGACACAGCCTACATTCCTAATACAGAAGGTATTTCCAGTTGATAACTTCTCACAAAGACTCACTTGGTATGTAAGCCAGGCCCCATTCCCATCAGTAGATGGCCAAAAAGAATTTAATGGTATTTTTGGAGGTTCTTTGTCTCATGATTATTTGTCATGGATTTTGCTATTGCTGTTGCTCCATACAAGTCCTTTGCACACATACACACACACACACACACACACACGCACACACGCACACACACATATATATACACACACACACGTGTGTGTGTGTGTGTGTGTGTGTATGTGTGTGTGTGTTATTTGTATTTGTGTGTGGAGGGATATCCGAGTATGTGCATCTTTGCATCTATATGTGTTTCTTGGACTTTTATTCAGCTCTTTTTCTTCTGCTTATTTGTTTGTTTTGTCTAATTCTTGTTTGTTGGTTTTATTTTCTTTAACTTTATTTTATTTAACGTTAGGTTTTCATCAATGCCTGTTGTGTAATCTAATGAGAGAGAGAAAGAAAGAGTGTGGACTTGGGTGAGTGGGGAATGGGGATGATCTGGGAAGAGCTGAGTGAGAGGAAAACATAACTAGAATATATTGTATTTCAATTTCTATTTTTAATTAAAAATAAAATAAAGAAATTAGCAATCATTCTGTTGTTACACAGAAAACACATGTTGAGATTAAAGGGCCTTTCTTATCTTTGTATAAGCTGGAAGAGGGCTTTCAACCAACCAAAACTAGAAAAAGATGTAGGGTCAGTAACAGAAAAGAACCTGGAGACCAGTGAGAGAAGAACCAACCAAGGGGTTGATAGCTCATGTCCCAATGCAAACACAGCTTGCCATTACTTATAGAAGTTCAGCTCTACTTAAATGACCCACACATTACACCCTAGATGTATCTCAGACCCCCTTATTGACTGCACTGTCTAGCCTAGAAAACTGTTGCACCTTACTTTTTTCAATTGCTAATTTCTTAGCCTAAAAAATTCAATTCAATATTTTTAACTTCATGATATATACTCATATCAGTGGGTTTAAGATAAGGAAAATACTTTAGTGAAAAATGAAATTTCTTATCATTAAGAAATAATAATAGGCCAATAGGAGGGAGCTCTTAGCTTTGTCAGCTTAACACAGTCTAGAGCCACCTGAGGAGACTCAACTAAGGAACTGCATATATCAGATTGGTACGTGGGCATGTCTGTGGGAGACTGTCTCCATTTGATTAATACAGGAAGGCTCAGACCACCAGGGGCAGCAACACTCTGAGTAGTTGGTTCTACATTGCACAAAAAGCTTTCTCTAATGTGAACCTAAGAGCAAGCCTGCCAGTAACATTTTGCCACAGGTTTGCCTTCAGATTCCTGCCTTGAGCCCCTGCCCTAACTCCCCACAGTGATGCACTAAACATGACCTGGTTATGTAAATTACGACTAAAGATGCAGCCAGCCTGAACTGGTGAATGTAACCGTTCTTGTCTGGTAAAAGGAGCTTTGCAGATACTGTAATCAAGCTCTTGGGATAGGTCCATCTTGGGTTATTGCACAGACCCTGAACCAAATGAGGTATGTCATCATGAGGAAGAACTCACAGGGGAGGCCACTGAAGGATGCAAAGCCAAGGAAGATACTGTGAGGATGGTATGCTGAGAACTGTCAGAAGCAACCTGTATGTCAGAGAGAAAAACAGAATGTTTTCTCCCTCAGTTCAGTAGGAAACAATCCGACTAACACTTTTGAGTTTGCGCTTCCAGTGTCTTGGGCCGTGACACAATAAATTTATATCATTTTAAACTACTCAGGTTAAAGCCACCTTGAAAAACTGGTATGAGTGAGGCTCCTCCGGAAACACTCTTCAATAGCAACAGCGCTGCGTATGGATGAACTATCGTGTTCTCCCACTACCTGGGTATCTGAGCTGTCAAGGACAACACCATCCACCAACATGCTAATATGGAGTGCATATTGGTAGCTTCCACTGTTCCTGGGGTCAGTGACCGCATATAGAAGTTTCTACTCTGGGCCTCTCAGTCAGGATCCACCTGTGCTCAAAAGCATCCTGTAACACCCAGCTCAGAATCATCTGAGATCCCCAAATAATGGGCTCAGATGACAAAAAAGTGTCTTCATTTTACAAAAATCTTTTCATTAAAAAATATAGCACATGTTTTCAATCTTCCCCAGTCATACTGAAGAAACTAACATGTTGGTATGTGTTCATGGGGAAAGAACTTAAAAAAGGAGAAGAAAAGAAAGAAACCAAATATAAAATGCTATTGCTTCATATACCCAGGGATAAGCTGGGGCTTTGAGCCCTCATGAATCCTAGCAGTTAGGCTAAAAAACTGTAATTCAATTTTTTTAACTTCGTGATATATACTCATGTCAGTGGGTTTAAAATAAGGAAAATACTTTAGTGAAAAATGAAACTTCTGCTGAATAACTTGGGGAATGTAGAGTAATATACAAATATTCCTTTCCCACTGTCAGAGATATTCTGAGCCCTGTTGAGTTTCAATCCCTGTCACTGCCATTTACTTATATAGAAAACAATTTGAGAGGAGGAAAGAAGAAACAGTAATACTGGAGGAGGGGAAATGCAAGGAGTGGGGAAAGAGACCACAAAGTAAAGAGGGGTGTGGGAAGAGTTCCATTTGTAATGATCCAATGATGCACTGTTGGTAATAACAATGCTAACTGGCTGATGGCGAAGGGAGACCTTGACTATTCTCTGCATCTGTTGTAGAGAGATGGAGACATTCAGCTGGCGATGTTAACTGCCTTGAACTGTTCATTCAGCATTCACCTGCAACAGCCCTTACCACGTTATGTGCCTGGCCTCACACTGCTCAGCTCTACTTTTACCCCAACAAAGTATTGGGATTCTGGCTCTTCTCTGAAGCTTGACATAACACCAGGTATAAATATTTCTGGGGTGTGATTTGGCATAGGGTCTATCTTTCCTAAATGTATGTTTCCTGATGGAAGTAGAAAAGGCTCCACTGTGTTGCTGAGTTGACTCAAGTAAGGTCCCTGTCGCAGAGGGGCCAAAGGAGAAGCCTTAGGGAATAGAATCTTCCTGTATGTGAGTCCTAGTGAGGACAAGCTGTGTCCTATCATACAGATGCCTAGGAAAACAAAGGATTGTGAGATGCAGATAGTGTCAGCTATACTTGGCCTACCCTATTCTAGAGCTATCATTTTTCACAAGAACAAGAGAAAACGTGGGACTCTAAGATTAGAGACCTAAGCTAGTTAATTTACAATAATTTTGCAACAATATTTTTCTGTCTTAAGATGGATCTAAATGATGTGGAGTGACAAAGGTTTGTGTCAAGTCTCACGGCTCAGAGGAGCAGAATACTTTGGAAGGCGGTTGTCTGACATGCCAGTAAATGCACATTGAAGGACTAGCCTGAATATGGAAACCTGCACGTGCATTAGACCCTTTTCCAAAGCTAGTGAGACTTGTCTGAAATTCTCCAGATGCACCAGGGGCTTGGGAATGAGTTCCATATTTCTACTTGTAGACATCTACCAACACCAGTTAGGTAACTGTTAAATCTTAGGGACGAAACTCAGTGGGAAGTTTCCTATCTGCTTAGCATGTTTCTCAGCGCTTGCGATGCTTTCCCCAAGCTACTTTCTTCACCTCAGAGTTCATGCAGAATCTCTTGCCATGTTTGATAACCACTTAACAATCTTAATTGGTGGTGTTCTGTTCCAACATTCGTTAACAATAGCAATTACTTATGGATGAGATGCTGCCAACAAAAGTGCTAAACAAAAGTTTCTCCACTTTTGTGAAAGGAATAAGATAAAAGAATAGCAGAGAGCAACGTAAGAGCCATTTCCTTTGCCAAGAATCTTGCATAGTGATTTCTTGTATGTTTAATACCATTGTGAAGGACCTAAGTAATTATAGTTCTTTTTTTCCATTTGTATGGTTCAATAAGCTATCTATTTTCTAGCAGACTTTATGCTACCACAAGCCTTACTTCAGACCACAGTCCATTTTTGACCTATGGATATACTTTTTTAAAAACTGTGGTTCATAGTTGTATTACAGAATAATTTCATTTGTGTTATTTTTAAAGTTTATTTAAAAAGAATTCTAGGATAATATCTAGAAATTCATTAGACCTGCAAACCATTATATTCATTTTTGTGATTTTAACTTTCATCTTTCTTCACAATTATGAAACTAATATATACTTATTTTAAAAACTTGAAGCAACATAGAAAATACAAATACAATGATTTCAAAATAGGCCAACCTTTTGAAAAGTCTAGATTCTAATTTATAATTTTATTTCATACCTTATCTTTCCTACCATTTCTCAGCATTTTCCCACAGCATCCCCACTCAACCTTCAGTTCTGATACATTCTGGATTTCTGTAGTTCCATCATCTTGCCAGGGAGATAAGGGAAAAGGAATTATAGATGGAGAAGTGAGAAAATGCCAGCATGTTTTAATGTTCTGTGCAAATGTAATTGTCTTTGAGACTTCTTCTTTTACTACTACCTGTCCTCAAAGGAAAAGAATAGAGTTGTCTCTCTCCTCTCTGTTACCTTTCTCTAGATTACCAAAACATGCTGTTCCTTGGGAGGGTTGATGTGCTGTTGAAGGTTGGTTACTTATTGGAACACCTTTGAAAAATTTAAGTTCTATGAACCATGGATGTGATTTGTTTTATTTGTAACTGAAATTCTCAGCCTAGCACAATGACAAATATTTAATTCTTTTAGTCCCCATAAATGTTCAACAGCAATTTATGAAATCTCTTGCGGGGCTTTTGTGGTAGACAAGAAGCTTCCAGCATCCATTTGGCAGTTGTAACCTTACTCATTCATTTTCTTTGGTGATACTGAGATGAAGAGGATAAATCTTCCCTGTTCAGATAATCTAAAAGTATAGTCAATCCAACTGTCTTTTTATCTCCGCTCCTAGAGTAGCGCCCAATAGCTCCCTTCAGGGTTGAGTTTGTTGGCACAGTGGTGTAACAAAGCATTGGCTGGCTCGGGCAACAGATATTTATTTTAGTAATATTCCTACAAGTTAAAAGTCTGAGTTCAAATTGCCAAATGGCTGTACTCACCCATGTCTTCATGGGGTTGTCACTTTGCACTTACTTTCTAATGTCCTCTTCTTTAAAAGCTTTATGTCATCTTTATTAACTTACTTGTGTGTATACAGGTGTGTGTGTGTGTGTGTGTGTGTGTGTGTGTGTGTGTGTATGTACATGAGTCCCAAGGTACACATGGAATGGTTAGAGCACAGCTGATAGGCTGACAGGAGCTAGTTTTCTTCTTCTACCACGTGGGTGCTTGGAATTGAACTCAGGTCAGCAGGCTTGGTAACACGTACCTTTCCCAGCTAGGTCACCTCAGCAACTCCCCCCTTCAATATCAACTCATTTTAACTTAGTCACCACTTTAAAAACCCAACCCTCAAACACAGTCTTACTCAGACATCCCAAGGATTAAGAAATTCCACACATGGACTTTGGGAAACACATTCAACTCCTAACACTGAAGGACTGCTGTGCAGACAATGTTGGTACCCAAACATTAGCAGTTGGGGAACTTAAAATCAGAAGACATGACTCAAATCGCCTCGCCCTAGAGGCAGCTTCTCCTAAGATGCTGTGAGGAAAATAGTTCTGGTCTTCCCAATTACCACCCCGTCATGTCTCCTTTAACACGTGCCTCTTTCCAGGCTTCATTCTACAGATGTGATTCACTGCCATGAGCTCCTAATATCTTTCTAATAACTCCCCTTGTGCTTGAATTAGTCAAGGTATGTGTCTATTTTCTACAACTAAGAACAGGAACAGATAATTATGTTTTCAATATCTTTTCAAAACTCTCTGGTGCTCTGCTCACTGACCTGTATAGGCACTCGTGTCCTAGTAAGAACCCCCAGAAACATCAAAGTGGAAAGTATATTTCCACTATTTGGGCGATCAGAGAATTAGACAATTAATCATTAACCATGATCTGAAAGGATAAAAATAATTCAAGGATACGTGAAAGGAACACAGGTCCAATCCCTGGCTAAGCAAACACTTTCTAAGAATTCTAAATTGAGCTGTCTGTGTATCATGTTTGCTTGTACACCCTGATATCTATGGTTATTTTTCTCAAAGGATATATTGCTAGTGCTCCATTCACCCTAAACTGTGTCCCAGTTTAGATAATAAGCAGTACTTTAAAAAATATGTCTTGATCATCAGTGTTGACCCCCAGGTCCACAGAAAGAGCTAACACAGGTAGTTAAACGTGTATATATAATCATCCCCCTTTCTTCTGGGTGATGCTAGAGATTTTAGTAGGATGACATTTCCCTGTGGTAGCTCCTGTATGGAAAGGAGATGAGAGTTTGGAACCGTTCCACATTTCTGTTATCACTGATTATAGTGATGGCTGCTTATTTAAGAGAGGTCCATTTCATTGCAAGGTGTGAAGCCCACCTGTTCTTAGAAATGCTGCCAATATCCAGGCTCCATTGGGCTCAGTAGTCTTCCAATCACCCTCCCTGTGCTTACTGCCTAGCTGAGTCTCCCAACTTGATCAGTAGGCAACCAACATACTAGTAATTAGGACGCACAAGGCATAGCAGAGCATGATTAGCTCATGATGAGCACACACTGCCTCCAGTTGCCTTGTTACCATTATAAATAGATTAGAAATCTGGGGAGCATCTGTAATTTTCCCTCACAGAGGAGAATCTGAAATTGACATGTTGAAATGAGAATGTGTCAAGTAGAGCTTTCTAATTGACAAAGATTAACTTTATTTCTCAGTACCCTTCCTTTGAAAAGTTCCAGCTGCTGATAGAAGAAACCAGCAATCTTCTAATTGAACCATGAGATTTTGGAAGGACAGGATGAGACAATCATTCTGGCGCTCCAAGGAACAGGTGCATTGTTCATGGAGACAATCATGTGCTTCCCAGGTGATTCTACCCAGAAACTAGAAGAGACGAATCAGGGACAGGAGAAACAATTCTGCTTTCTCTTTGTTGTTGCAGCTGCCTCCTTTTCTCTTCTTGCCCACCAGCTGAGCGGGATATGTTCATCTCAGCCAGTTCCTGGCAGCAGTAATCATCTACCAGTGAGATATGGAACACGAAACCATGTCTTAATCTCTGGGAGAGGTCCAAAAGAGGAGAAATAAGGTCTACTTCATGGGAAGACATCACTGGCACCCAGCAGCCTTCTTAAATGGGACACTTTGGGCCATATGTGTTTCAGCTCCAGAAGTCTCTTCCTACGGGACCTGACCCCCAAGCTTCTTGGGTAGCAAATCACTGAGAGTTCCAACTTATCTGGTTAATTTCTAATAGCTGCAAACACCATCATTAACAAAATATGCATGTGTGTAGCTGCTGTTATCCATTTCCCTGTTCTTGGTGGCACTTTGAAAATAATTTTCATTTTTCCATGCACAGGGCTGGATCAACTCCTTCCAAGCTATGACTAAATGAATGAAAGATCACAGATCACATGATCTGCATTCTGGAATCACTGGGTCGTTTCTCAGAGTTTGTAAAGAAGGAACATACAGCAGTGGGTGTTAGGCTTTGAGAGATCCCAGGACTTGAGGCTGCACATAGTGTCACAAGAGCATTGCATGAGAAGTGAGTTACCAGAAGCAAGGGATATTATAAATGCCTGAGCTCAGACTTAGGAACAAGCGATGTCAAGCTGGTTTTGTCACTTTAGTATGGCTCTCTCTGGGAGTGCCCACAAGGTAAGAGCTAGCATATTTCAGAATCTGGGAGCCTTTGAACTATCCTTCTGCCTTGCATTCCTACTATACTGGAGGAGAGAAACCCATCACCAGCCTTTTCCTTCTAGTATAAGAAAAGTAAGATCAATTATATTAGGAAAGGAAACAATAAAATAAAGTGACTTTGGGGATCAATGTGGGAGAATATATCTTAAAATTCTGTTCATTTTTGAGAGAGCCCATTCTGTTTCTCTAGATAATTTGGATAGTCACCCTGCTCCCTTGTCATACAGTACAAATGAAAAGATGATTAGACAATTTTTAACTATTATGGACAAGGGGCAACAACAATAGTAGCAGTTTTTCAGAATCAATTCATTATTTACATGTTCTGATCCATATTGTACCATTTAATCTAAATCTCAATTTTGTAAGACAAATGCCTTTATCTTCAATTTTAACACAGAAAAATTAAAGCACATTTGTCAGTTTTGGCCTAAGGGACTCAGATAATTGAAAGGTGACAGCTTTAAGTTCCATGGCCTTTAGTGTCCATGGGAATTGGACCTCAATTGAGATTCTCTCCTGCTTTTTCGAATCCAATATTCCTTTACCCTTGGAAAGTGAACGTATATCTACTCATGATACATGGATTGAAAATACAGGGAGTTTTCAAGAACACTGCTTTGCCAAGAATAAAGTTAAGTGAGGTAATTTAAGGGACATAAAGATAAAGCAGGTCCTTGAGCAGTCATGAATGGGCTACCTCTGGTCCCTTTTGGCAGTGCTGTGAAAACAGACAAGAGCACTTGGCAGGATCTGGTGTGTATCAGGATATGACATTTCCTATTGTATACGTTATCTCTCTGGCCTTCTTCCCTATGAACAGGGTCAACCTCCAGGAAGTCTGTTGAGCAGCCTTATTTCAGTTTAGTGAGTGGGAAGCAAGGACATCTGGCTGCCAAACTATTGGATTAGAAAAGCAAGAGGGTGCTTGAAGCTATTAAATGATGGACACACAAAGGAAGTTATGTTCTAATCCCTCTGGACATTGTAAATATGGAAGCCATACTGGCATATAACCAGGCTTTCTGGTTACATCAGTAGTCTGCAGTAGTGAAAATATAGTTTTGTAATTTCAAGGATGTATGGGGTGGATCTAGCTTTGTATTGTTATAAGAGACATGGATTTAGGTTTTTCTGTGATTTTATGTGTAATAACAGGAGAGTCATACTCCTCTTTGAGTCTTAGTTTATCCCTTAGAGCACTAGGAGTCCTTCTAGCATGCCTACACCTACAAGCTTGCAACACTTTAGAAATCAGAAATGCTCTTTACACATTCCTGGGAATCAACATATCAGTTCCAGGGAATATAGTGGTGTGGGTGCATGTGCATGTATGCATGTGATTTATAGTTTAGAATAAACTGATGAGAGTTGGTGATCTCCTAACCTGTGACTCAACATTCTTTGTAAGGACGAATTCACTGATACACTAACTTGCAATTATGCTACCCCAGATAACATAATCATAGAACTCTCAATATTTCTATTTTTGTCTGAGAGGAAAGGGGCAAATCTGGAAACTGTTCTCACATCTGTAAATTAAAGTGCTGATATCAGGAGCTAGGAGGTATGGCTCCTACCCATCCCATCTACTACTATTTCAGTAGCAGACAAAGCTGTAATTCATAAATTTCCATGTATATAAGAATCTTGAGAGTCTGCTGATGGAGTTGGCAGCTGGGCTCCAATACCTCAGTGCTTTGGCGGGCTTAGCTACTAGGTCTAGGACAGCATTGGAGAATGTATTTCTAATATAAAGAGATTCTTCCCCATTGAGAGTCCTGCACAGAAGCAGATAAAGTCAGCCATGATCTCTGCCCTCTCCCTTTCCCTTAGTCTACTTACCAGGAAATCTGATAGACTCATGCTCATGGTGATTACAGAGTCTATTCTCAGTGCTTGGACCAGCTGTCTGGACTGACTCAAACTGTTCCACTGTTTTTCTTTCACTTTGGTTCACTGTTAGTCTGGTGGACCAACCTCATTAACCCAGACATAAAACAAAGAGAACTCAGTCCGTTGCAGAAGCAGCACTTTTTTAATAAGGGGAATTTTAGATATTTTGTACCATTGGAGAAATTCTAAATTCAAAATCCATTGAAGAAGTATAACCACTTTGAGTTATAAACTGATGGACTAAAAAGTCCATTGCTTCTTGTGGAGATTCTAAGGAACACTCTTAATATTTGAAGAAGGAAACTACATAAATTCACAATTGATGGGGCTGTGTGCATGCAATTTGGGGAGAAAACACTGTTGTAGGTGTGTCAGGCTCTAGGTTTAATTCCCCAAACTGCACAAAAGAAATGCAAAGGCAAGTGATGAGTATAACTTAATAATGATATCAAGAATTATACATACTTTCCAAATTCAAATAAAAAGAAAACCAATTTGCCTAATCCTTTACTTGCACACACAATTCCAGAATAGCTGATTAGTTTTCAAAACATGTATTATTGGCCAAATCTTTCTAGTTTCTTAGGTTTCTGAGTTCCTCAGAAATATATCAGGTATTTTACTCAATAAGGAGATAAAAACATCTCACTTACATCCCTTAATGCAGGCCACAATTCACATTCCCTTAGTAACCCACTGAGGAGAAGAGTCACCTACCCATCCAAGGATCAAAGAAGAAAGCATGAAATTGGTGTTACCTACCAAACTGGTAGTAGGAGGAAGGAGAAGATGGGAGGACCTATTTCTCCCCAGTTGTAATTGCAACTGTAAGTAAGTGTAACTTTAAGTGTAGTGGTTGAACGATAATGACCTCCATAGCTTAATATATTTGAAGACTTGGGCAGTAGTTGCTAGAACTATCTAGGAAGGATAAGGAGGTGTGACCTGATTGGAGGAGGTGTGTTATTGAGGTGGGTTTTGAGGTTTCATAAACCAACTCCATTCCCAGTTAGCTCTCTCTCCCCCATGCCCTCTTTTTGTGCCTCACGCTTGTAGGTAGGAGGTCAGCTCTTAGTTTCTGCTACAATACCATGCCTGTCTGCCTGCCTGCTGCCATGTTCCCTTGCCATGAGGGTCATGGTGTCTAATCTTCAAAAGGGGTGAGCCTGAAAATTAATTGTTTTTGTTATAATTTGCCTTGGTCATGATGTCTCTTCACAGTGACAGGAAAATAGCTGGATAACATCTTGAAGACCCAAGTGGCAGGTCCAGATCAAGCACTCACTGGAAACTGATTTGTGAAGTCTTTGCAGTTACTAAGTTCTGTGTTCAAAGACTTGGTCATTCACATTTGAATAACAAACATGGATACTGACTTAAATAATCCATCTAACAAAAGCTCCACTAGGGCTACAGAAAAATAAACCTAGCAAATCACTGTTGTTCTAAGTTGTTCATTCCCTCCCTGTGCTGGGGATGTTAATCCAGACCTCGCTCTATGTATTCTAGCAGTGACTACCGACACAGGAGGAAGAGTCCATTTCCTTACATCTGCATCATCTGCATGTTGAACATGGCAATGGGAGCAAAGGAAAACAGTTTGACAAAAAGGGTAAACAGGCTCACCATGCTCCATTGTTGTCTCCTGGGGGACTCGGCAATTGTCTTACAAAGCAGACTCAAAGCACCTGAAAGAAGCCCACAACCAGAGAAGTCCAACAGAGCAGTAGCCTTGTGAGATCACCAAACCATAGTCTACCCAAAGACTTTTGTTTGTAAAAACAAAACATGCATATGTGTTCCAATGAGCCTGTCCTTATCTGTGAGGGAGGGGCCTATATAACAGTATTGCAGCAGTGTCTGGTGGGTACGGTAGGCAAAAAAAGAAAATCACTAAAAGAGAGAATTCCCAGCCAAGTATGTAGCTTTGATGTACAAAAATACATTTATTTTCAACAATTTCAAAACCACTGTCTTTTTTTTACAGTAGAAATATTCAAATGGAACAATAAAACCAAGAACAGTATATGTACATATACTGTATATATATATAGATATGACTCATGCACTGTATTCCAGTGTTTGGTACACATATTGCAAATGTATGCCCCATTTAACCCTTGGAATGAAAGGATCTTTAGAAACATTTCTGACACTGACCTATGCTGTAGCCAGTTAGATTTCTCTATCACAGTCTCTCTGTGTCTCACAAAGAAGAACATGAACAGCATCCTGTGAAGGTTAATCGGTACAAAATGTGGCCTTTCCTCCCATATATATATATACAGTATATCATTCTCTAAAAGAAGTGTGCTCAGGCAGAGCCTGGAAATGAAAACAACACTTACAGCATGGTGTAAAGTGACCCTACTGAAAAGAACTGGCGTGTTAAACATGTGGAGGAGCTGAGGGGCTGGGGAAGCGAATATGGGCTTTGAAAGCCTTTCACCCCAGAGGCGAGAACTACCTTAAGGAAACTGGAGGCAGATGTCTAACTTTAAGGAAGTTGTGTGCATCTGACAAGCAAACAGCATAGCTTTGCTAAAACCATTTCTGACTAATATCATTAGAGGCTAGACCTCTATTTGGCCTGCAGGGTTTGCACAGACTCAGGATTCCACAAACGGCACCTATTCTAGCCTCTCTGACTCTTCTCATGCCAGTAGATGCTCACCGGAACTAACATAGTCCCTGGGGACTGTTCTGAGCTCAGAACAGCTTTGAACTCATCATGAGCAATGCACATATTCCTGGAATCCAATTAGAAAACAGAGACGCCAGGATCCTTAGAGCCATTGATCCTGCTTTAGAGTGTACTGCTTTCTTGGGCTGGTAAATAGCACCCTTGCTGTTTTCTTTTTCAGAAAAAAATCTCATCTCCCCAACTGGGTTTCGGCTTGAAGTCTCTACTAGGCCCTGTGACTTCTTCCATTTTATCTTAGAAAGAAAGACAACCTCATGTTCTCAGATGTCACTGAAGTCTTTCGTTTGTCAGTTGTCCCAAAGAAGTCCTCCCCAACCCCCTTTATATACATAAGCAGAAACCAGCTATGGTGTGGATGGAGATCCAAGAATTGAATGTGACAGACAGCTGGAGAGCATCCAGAATCCAACACATCAAGCAGGCTGGGGGGGGCAGTCAGCTCCGAACGTGAGTGCATAAGCCAACACACACATCTGTCTTTTTTTCTGTTTTCTTTTTTACTAAACATTAAATTATTTCTTAGGAAATAAAAAGCTATTTACACTGTAGTTATATACAATACGCCATCTGTAGCCTCAGTATTGACATGCACGAGGCAGGGCCTCTTTCAGAAAGGTGTGCGTGCCTTTGGCAGCTACGTCCACTCCCCCCTCAACCTACAACCTGCAATTGAACCAGGGGATGGTATGGTGTGTGTGTGTGTGTGTGTGTGTGTGTGTGGTGTGGGGGTGACGAGAGTAGAAGTAACAGAAATTAACAAAAACCCAACTCAAAAAAAAAAAAAAGACAGAAGGACACAAGAAGGTCTTTGCTCTGCCAACAGCAGAGTGAAGCACGGAGCCTGTGGAAAGATGCATCCTTAACACAGATATAACCTCGTATTTCTACATCCCACTGCAGTCAACTAAGGATGCCTTTGTTTCCTCCCAAAGCTCAGCATCCGACTGCTATTTATGAAGGGACCCTTGATAAACAAAAGGTAAAAAAGACATTTTCATTTTTCCATAACAATAGTAATAATGGTCATCAAAAATAAAAGTCAGGAAGGTGGTTGACCATGTGGCTTCTTGGTTAAACACTAGTACAGTTGGGGATCTCCTTTGTGCTCTCGCTGTTTGCAATGGTGGCAATGCCTCCTGTAGCGGGGGAAACACACAGAGGGGAAACAGACGTAAGTTCCACAAGGTCACTGAGTCTTTGCTTTATTCCCTGTCAAATACTCAACTGCCTGGAACCAGATGTAATACGTTTTAACTAAAGAGAGCATCTGGGTATTCCTACCAGATCACACACTTCTCATCCACCTCCCATAATAGAGTATAGGTAGGACCAATGAGTTGACAATCATCTTACACTGTACTCTTCATGACATCAATAGCTAGCATGCAGCAGACACTGTGCTAATCCATAGCATCATTTAATGGGGGGGCAATTTTAGAGAAGATTTGCAAACAGTATATGACAGACGGAATCCTGGTACTATTAGTCCCATTTCACAGCTGAGGAATGTATGATACTGAGCATGCACAAGGTTTGCAGGTTGACCACGAGAAAGGTAGACCTTATTCTGCATTCATGTAGATATTGTTAAGGACTTACATGGCTTTGGGTTTACAGGTTTAAAAAAGGAAAAAAGCCCAATATTAATGGACTTCATCTTCCACTGGGACACCCATGTTTCTAATCTTTATTAAATTCTAATGGAAAAAAATGTATACTGTGTTGATTTCATGTGGTTAGAGCTGGCAAATGAATTTTAAAACAAGATTACGTCACTGTAACCAGTGTTTTTCCCAGCCTTGCAGTCCAAGACTGTCTGGTGGCACATGTGGCACCAGCTAATGATAGAATATTTGGAGGACCTAGGACTCTGAGTGTGGTGGCACAGGCACACGTACCTATGACCCGTGTATCCAGATCTTTGTCCAGAAGCTCCTCGGGCTCGGTGAAGTCACTGAGTGTGATTTTGGGGGCGTTTTCACTTTGGCTCACTGACCCGATCATCTCCTGTTCCTTGTCATGCTGGACTTGGGCATAGATGTTAATCCAGGGGATTTTTCTACATGAGGTAGGAACAAAATCAAAGTGAGATCAAAGGGTATGCCTGTTGTAAGCAATAAGAAGTGCTGGAGGGTAAGTAGAGGAAATATCAAAACAGGTTCAGCCTGTGTCAGGGAAAAGATGGAGACACTGAGACCACAGATGATAGGCTAACAGGAGACCAAGATGCCCAGCTTAGATTGAACCTGCAGAACATCCTTTAAAGGGAGCAATGGTGTTTATCTGTTACTCTGTAAAGCCAGAAAATGTTTACCTATTATTACATTTGCATAGGAGCTAGACTTTGAGTCTTATGAGACTCAAGTGGCATCTTTCACTAAGTTGGCATATATGCAATTGATTCCTATTGCCTTGTTTTATGAACAGCTTCAAACAACAAACTCATAGCCATTAATTGACATTAAACGAATTCTTCCTTATATCTATATGTCAATAAAGCACTGTTGGCCAATAGGGAAGCAAGATAGGTGGGACTAGGAGTCCAGGAGGACTCTGGGTAGAAGAAACACAGGGAGTTATCATGTAGCCCGCCAGAGAAGTAAGATGTCCGTCCAGTAAGAGAAATACTTAGATGAGTTAAATACTTAAGTCAGAGATAGCCAGTAAGAAATCAAGCAAACAGCCAACAGGTTCATAATTAATACAGCATCTTGTGTGTACTACAACTTGGCAGAGTCCAGGCGACTGGTGGGGGAAAAACCGAAGCGGCTGGCAAGGAAAAGGCTTCTCTCTACATAAGACAAAGTCTATGTAAGGTATAGGCTTAGGTTGATGCAGTAGTTTATGTTTATTGACTTGCTTTTCTGTCATTCTCACTAGATTAAAAGCTTTACATGGGCAAGGTCTAAGTATTCTGTGTTCACAGATGTATAATTAGCATATAGTTGCATTTATTGTTTGTTGAATGGATGAATAAAATATCCAAATCCTGTGTTCTATATATTTTGCTAGATAGATTTTCAATACAAAGGCTATATTTTTATGTTGGCATATCATACCCAGAAGATATTTTCTTACATAATTGCATGATGGGGATATTGAACTAGATTCTAAAATGATGGAAAGCCATTAATGTGTCCACTTCAACCCAGTGTTCCTAAAGGTTCATTTTTCTTGTCATAGTTTAAATCAGTAGGATTGTCATGCTTGTATATTCTTCATTCTATTCAAACCCCAAATGAGATATAATATTTAATGAATTTTTCAGGATAACTCTCAAAGGAACCTCTGAAATTAGGTTTTAAAGACATGCTTGTCTCCACCTTTCTTCTATGCTCAATTTTCATGTCTTGGTTTTCTTTCCATGCATAAAAGGTTGTGTTCTCATGTTTCCAACTGGTCCATACCAATGTGACCCAATTTATCATATCTTATATGGGCATGATCTGAGAGGCAAAAACCTACACACTCCATGATAGACCAATAGATAGATTAATACATAGATCGATAAATAGATAGACTGAGTTGGCCCTTATTTTGATTTTTAGGTAATCACAGATATAGGCTAGCAAATTAAATTGCTTATAATTAGAAAACTACAATTGCTAATGAAAGTTAAGTTCAACTGTAATATTAATATCCACTAGGTCTGGGGGCAGTCAAACCATTCCTGATCATACAATTTGTTATCTATCCTTTCTACTTAGATAAAGATACCTGTGAATGTTCATACTCATTTGGCTTTACCATGACTGCTCACTTTATTTCTGTCCCTGAATGTAAACATGTTTTCATCTTCAATAGATGACTGGACATCACAATTTGTAACATTATAAAATGCTGTCAAGTTGCTTTTCCTTGCTTAGCACATCTACTTGTAGAACTTTTGAAGATGTCAGTCAAGCCTGAGCTCTGTGTTTTCATAAAGAGATCAAGGTACACGTCTTGGGCCACATATCCATACAGGCTTAAATAAAAGGAATAAGATGGAAGAGTGCAAGCATCCTAAAAAAGCAAGGAAGCAAACAAAATCAGGTGCATTTTATATTAATTTGCTCTAGCTATTCAAAAAAGCAGACTTTGAACTATAATGAATGTCCTACTAAAAAAGTAGGTAGAAATATAAGGGCTCTAACATGTTGTTGAATAACCACAGAAACATACACAATGACAGAAAGCAGGTCTTGTTGAGTATATTTTAGAAATTAAAATAATTTTACATGGATTTTTAACTATATTGCTAAGGCATCTGGAAACAACATCTATGAAGCAGACGTGGTGTGAGAGGCAGGTTGATGTTTACTTGAAGAATGTTTGGGAATCTTACTTCACTCTCCTCTTCTTAACCAACGTTGTAGGGTGATTTTCAGTGCATAGAACATAGTAGGAACTCAATATGTATTCCTTAGATGAATGCACATTTAAATTATTTCGTGCTGGTAGTCATATCAAAAGAAAATTTTGCTACCATTTCAGTACAGATTATGGTCCCTGCTCACTCTTATAGAAACGCTATTGGATGGTAATGAATAAGGCAGAGGAGAGTGAGAGATCCAGGATGTTGTCTGACCTTTATTTGCTTGCTAGCTAGCATACCCTGAACAGCCGCCACTGGGATTCTACAAGATGGGAAGAAAAGACAAGGCCAGAGAAATGAAAGAAAATTCAGCTGAGTATCAACCAAAGGCCTGGAGTATTGGGAGGAAAGCAAGAAACAGGAACTTGGGCTAGGAAAGTAAAGGTTAAATTTTGGCTTAATGCTGTTTTTCCAGTTTGACTGGCACTAATCCACTGTCAGATAAGAAAAGTTCTGGCTGATAATTGAGAACTACAAAGTAGAATAATTCTGAGAAGTCATTTTCTAAGTGGATTCATATATGAAAGTCTACAAAGTTAGAGTAGTCTATAGAAAGAAGCTGAATGTCTAGGGAGTTTAACTATCATTATTCATCAACAGAAAAGGTACAAGTCAGAAGACACTGTGCTTTATTTCGAAGATGTGTGATGAACAGAATTGTTTCTTTCAGGATTTCTATTGACCCTCATCCTCATCTACCATGGAATGGAATGACAAGATACACTTTGCTCAGTTGATATTCACCCCTCAGTCTTTACATTCCTCACAACTCAGAATTTCTCACAAATACTTGGGTGACTAACATTCTGTTTTGCATATAATTCAGTTTTGCACGTTCATAAAATGGTGTTTTATTTTCTTATGAAACATTTTCCCTTGATTATACCTGAAGGGTTTTTCCTCTATTCAAAGCAAACAGGAGCAGATGGATTGGTCCACCAGGACCCCAAAGCATATAAATTCCTGTTCAGATTTATAAGGCCACAAGCAAATAACACTAGCCTGTCCTTCCAGTGAGCATGGAAAAGAGTTGAGAAATTCTTGCCCTTGTGACTAACAGCACATTTTATATGGAATAAAAAAGACATTTCTCTGCAAATGAGATATTCACTGGAGAAGAGAAAAATGGGATGAGAAGAATAAAACTACCCACCACCAACCTCTTCTACAATTCACAAAGATTATCTCCAGGGCCTGGAAACACTGCTAGACCAAGATATGCTTTAAAACTCATTAAAACTCACATAATAAACAATGTTATTTTCATTTTACCCAGCCTTCCCCCAAAGTATGACTCTTTGTTTACAATAATTTTTGAGAGTCTATTACGTATGAGCCACTGGCATCATTGGAACACACAGTCTCTGGTTCTTTGTTATTGTTGATAGTCAGTCTTACCAAATTTCCTTGACTTCTTAGTATATGGCAGTCACAGCTATTAAAATGCTTAATTCATACAGCAAAACCACAAGATATTATTGTATTCCACATCTCACAAATGAGGAAGTGAAGGCTTGGAGATCTAAGTACAGTTGCTCAGGAGTATAAGTGCCAGAAGTGAAACTGAGTGTATGTGATTTCAGAGTTTATATTCCAAGTTGGAAAACCTCTTGGGAGGCTTACATAATTTGAATACTAGTGCATAAATTTTCATTTTGTTGTTAATATCCTATTATGTCACCCTGCCTGGGGGTCTTCAAAAGTAGCTTCTGAACACAGGGGTTTCTTTGCCTGGAGAATTTCTTTTCAAAACAGTAAAAGAAGGAAACAGGAGCAATATATAATATGTAACATTTTATTCTTCGTTTTTAAAAAAAACGTGAATCATAGTCTCATATAGCCCATGGTGACCTCAAACTTATTATGTAACCAAAGACAATCTCAAACTTCTGATCCTCTTGGCTCCACCTTTCAAGTGCTGGGACTACAATCATGAACCATGTGATTCGTGGTTTATATGGTAGTCTGAATCACACCCAGGACTTGGAGCATGCTAGATAAACACTTTACAGATTGAGCTATATGTTCATCACCTAGCACGCAGGTTTAAACAAAGATACTGGATAGCACCACTATGAAATAAAGAAACATATGTGTATATATACACCTGAGTGTATATGTGTGTAATCATTGAAAATGAAAACTTTTCTCTATTTAACTACCCTGCATGGGTGTTGGCTATATGAAAATCCTTGAATATCTGACAACTTACTTCAGAAATATGGGTGGGAATTGAAAATCCACTCACATATCTATTAAGGAGAATAAATAGATTTCAAAACTAATCCTGATTTTCTTCATCCATTAAACCTACAAAATGAATATGGGTCGAATTCTCATCATCTTCATTCCCTGATCCTCAACCAGTCCTGTTTTTCTCCATCTCTAAGGACAAAT
This sequence comes from Mesocricetus auratus, assembly GCF_017639785.1. NCBI lineage: Eukaryota > Metazoa > Chordata > Mammalia > Rodentia > Cricetidae > Mesocricetus > Mesocricetus auratus. The sequence goes on from NW_024429182.1 coordinate 12,607,412, forward strand.
GAAGATCACACTGTAGATGAATTCAGGAACACCAGCCATAAGAAGTGTCAACCACAATGAACCTCCCCTGGTGATACAATCTGACTGACAATAGCACTCACCTTTTAAACTTGTAGATCAAAAACACAGCCAAGCCAACAAAAACCACTGACAAGAGCATAAGCATGGCGGAGCTGCTGTGCCCAGTGCCGGAGTCCACCAATGGAGCTACAAGGGAAGAAGAGATGTGCTCACTGTGAAGCTGGAGTTGAGGGTGGTGGCACTGGAGAACGGGGGCTGACAGTATCCACCCTGATTTCCAGTCTCCAAAGGACTGTATGCTATCTGGGCCTGGGAAGCTTTGCTTTGATAATGAGAAGAGTTGTTCTAAACATTAAAGGGACCTGAGTTCTTCTCTTGTGTCTGGAACACTTGCTGGCAGGGTATATATTGAGTACATATGTCTAGCTGAGGGAGTAAGGTCTTGAATTTCTTTGTCTCCTTAGTCTTCTTAACAGTGTGGCAGCACACAGATGACTTTGTGTTCACCACAAATACAACCTTAAACTGTTTTACTCTCCCTGTACTACACTCTACTGGTACAGGAACTCATTGCCAGCAAATTCTGATATCAGAAAGATCCACCTAATAAGCAGACTCTCGACATCTCCACATCAATGCCCAACGGGACATGCCATTTCTATTCCTTTTGTAAGGCACCTAGTAGCAACTGTCGGACCCCTCTTCCCACATGCACTCACATACTGGAAATGGAATGGGATCTTAAAGTTTCTCAAGATGACCTCTAACAAAGACTCAGAGAATCAAGGACCTTTGAAGAGCCCAGGTACTACCCATATAACCCAACCACCTCAAATGTAAAAGAAACAGGGCATTATCTCCAAACATTATTCAGGATTCAATGATAAAGCCACTCATAACAAAGTCTTCCTGCAGTACCTATCAAGATACTGTCAGCCATTATCATACTGAAAGGCTTAGGTATTGCATCATTAGTGGAAAAGGTTTTAGAGACTATTCCTTCCCTTTTCTGGTCAAAATAATCCTCACATCCCCTGATTCCCAGCAAGCACTCACCTAGTGTCAGCTGTGTGACATACACAATGACTTGGACCCCTGGCTTCAGCTCAAACTGTACCAAGTTCTGGTTGAGTGCATTAAATAGTGTTTCTACAATCTGTAAAACAAAAGGGTTCATAGACAGATATGGCAAGTGATTGTGCTCCCTTACACATCCATGGGATGTGGACATCTTTATCAGCTTGGTTCTCACATCCTACCAAGCTCGTGAAACCCAGAAGTGGAAAGACAGAAAGAGGTGTGTCAGGAAAGAAAGAGTAGCTTCTGCAAACTCCCAGTGAGTGAGAGCTCTAACAAACACAGGATTTCATTCAACTTCTAGCTTAGAGTTCTTTCATGCCTGCATTTATAATCAGAGGCCTGTTGTGGGTTCAATGGAAGAATGTCAACTCGTCATTAGTTCTTTAATCTGATCAGGTTGCACACTGTGTGCAGGGGCCCCTGCAAGGATTAAAGCACATGCCAATCCCCTTCCCAAACCTCTGCATATTCTGTTCCACAAACAATGGGAGTCAAACATCAAAGTACAGGCTGACTCCTTTTATGGGATAATTTTTCCTCTTTCCTTTTTCCACAGCAAGCCTCAGAACACATAACATTGATTTAATCACTCTCTGATTCCCACATGAAAGCTGAGGCTCACTTAGGCTGTTGTCCCCAAGTCTTATCTGGCTGTACACACCTCTGTATCACAGCTGCTATTCATCACTGTAATTACCTGTTTATCTAAACGGTTGGATAGTGTAGCTTCCAAATATAGTTCATGCTTGCTACTTGCTATTTCAGAATAATGAAGGTTTAGGAAGTGATGTGTGCACCAAGAAGATGGATTTATTTTTGAATGACTTCAACATGCACGCCTGTGATGAGAAGAACCCACTTCCATCTAGAGAAAAGGACAGCAGCGGTTCTGCCTGAGCACCGTGGGTGGCTGTCACCCAGGCGAGGTGAGAACTGGAAGGACGCAGAAGGAGTCTGTGCAATGGTTGCTCCACATAGGAGCAAATATGTTTCAATCACACAGTTTTTCAGCAGCTTCGTCCCTTCTTATTCCTACTTTTATGTGCAGATCACAAGAACCTTGTGTCCAACAATGACAGTCAGTCAGATCCCACTTTGGAAACACTGCTCTTTTCACCAACACAAAATGAGGCAACTCATCACTCGTGAAAGAAAAGTGTCTAAAAGCAATTCGTTTCCTCTCCAGAAACATTAAATTGACCAGCATCTCTAGGGCCCATGGAGTTTAAAAACAAGACCTCATTGCCATAAACGGATAGGGAACTACCAGTATGTACACCTCTGTCTCTGGGTTTCTATCTGTCTCTTTCACCATCCCTCTCTCCTTCAAGGAGAAGCCAATGGGAGTGTGGGGAATAAGTAAGGTCCTTACTTATTCTGTATAGGGCTGACAATTGGTCAAGATCCTGGATGTTGGGTCAGGAGTCACTGGCAGACTGTATGTAGGCTACTCTTGCTCTTTGAAGAGAGACAACTTTATATGAACTCAGGGTCTGGTGTGGTGGCAAGTGTCCCAGCTGAAAGCCTTTCACTTACTTGTTCTAGATCCCCTTCGTGGCCTTTCCTCCTCTCTGTCAAGTTCTTGGGTGGGAGAATGAAAAGCTCTGCTGATGTTGGGAGACCTGGGAACACAGCCACGAGAATCTGATCTTCTGGGACACTGGTCACCTGCAAAATATTCAGAGCAAAGAGTTAGGCTTCAAGTGCCAGTCTTCCATAGATCAACAGCCAGGAGGAGAGTCTTCATAGACATAAGGCCTGTGTGAGGTTTTAAAAACACAGTATTTCAGAGCCAGGCTGCAGTATACACCCTGACTGCTCTTGCGTTACCCCTGCAAGCTGCTAGGTAACACACCACTGCCTTCTCTACTCTCATTTCCATTTTCACTGAAACTCAGAGAGTATTCAAAATGATTTCTGAAATGGTATTTGATATGAGCGTTTTAAAAAGTTCTTCTTGTATTTCTACTTTTCTTTTCATTGAGAGAACTAGATCAGCAGCTCAAAATTCAATAGCCTGGCTCCAAGTGAGGAGTAAGCCGTTATAAAGAAACATGGGGGTGGGGGGAATTCAAAATAACAATAGAAGAGCACTTGTTTTCTCCTTTAAAGTAAGAATGTTTTAAGTTTAATAGTGTTATTGGTGTGGCTGCAGTGGAATGAGAGCCACTCACTGGGGTGACAGCATGAAAACGAATTGATACCCATTATCAATTTGTTTCCCAAAAGAATCTATTTCATATAAAATATAAAAATGTTCATATTCTTCAGCCTGCAACTGTAACATGTTCAGTCCCCAAGAAATGATTTAAGGTGTCTGAAAAAAAAACATGCGTAAGGAGAAACATACTATTATATGAAATAAGAAATAAATGGAAAGCTTGAACATTCAAAAATTAAGAAAATACTGGAATAATCACATGGAAAATAGGTTGAAGGTGATGTTGAGCGCTATGAAGTCATGTGGATAATTAGGATAGTTGTATGCTCATCTTACAGGCTTATAAATATATAAATGTATGTAACTGTAAAATGCTAAATGTTAAGATGGGATTATAAGTGAATTTTTCTATTATTGAGTGTGTGATTTTACTGAATTCTGTGATTAAAAATTTAAGAGGCAAACTTGACTTTAAAAATAAGGGTGTCAGTGAAGTAAATTTTCCTATAGATTATTCTTTCCTGTGTGTATTGATAGTCCTTGATTAAGAAAAAATGCCTGTTTTCTCAATATAAATATGACAGATGGTGTGTGCTGCAGCTGAAATACCACCTCATGCAAAGGATTCTCATGTGGCCATCTGCCTGCAGTGATCTCCACCAGGCCATTCAAATCGCCATGGCCACCACACTCTTGGAACACTGATCATGTCCACTGTTGCCTACAATTGCATCTTTCAATTGCAGTCTTTTCCTGACAGGTTCTGACTGATTGCTTGCCGAGGCACTCCTGGAAATCTTCAAGGATACTTCACTCTTCCAAAGTCACTTGGTATGGTAGAAACTCAATGAACCAATGAATGCTTGTAGAATTGAATAGAGGCAGAAGGGTAGATTGTTTCCTATTTGCTCAGCTCTGATTCCTATGTAGAACTAGTCTTACCAATTGGAGTTAACTCCCAGGGTTGCTATAAATGAAAAAGAGCCAGGAAAAAAGGCAGAAGCAGCAATCAAGTCTAAAAAGAAATGTACCAACCAATGAAGGCATTGTTTTGTAGTCCCAAGGTGGTTTGCCATGTACCAGTATCTTGTGGGCAGGCATGACCACCAGATATCTGGAAGTTGCAGACTTCTAGTGTGGAACGCAAGAAAACATTCTCGCCAGCCAGAGGTAGCAAATATCAGAGCCCAGCAAGAGTGAAAAGTGCTGAGGATTACCCAAAGGGTAAAGAGGTGGACCTGTCAGTGCCTTGGTTGGTGTGACCCCCTTGCTTTGTCTCAGGAAGGGTCAGTCAGGGGTCATAGAGGGATCCTGAAGCTGTGCATCTACATACACTTAACCCTATCTAAGAGGACATGTGATTAGGTAACTGATCTCTGGAATATTTTAGTCCTAGGCACCAACAGAAATGTCATCTCCAAAAGGCTTCTCCAAAATCTTTTAAGTGTTTAATAACTACAAGCATGCACAACACAACCCCATCCTGGATGGCATGGCAAGGATGCATGCTATGGTCTGAGCACTTGTGCTCCTCCTACAGTTTATGTTTGAAACTTCATCAACTGTGTGATAGTCCTGGATGGAAGGGCTCAGGGAAGGTGATTAGGGAATATGGGGAGGACACTGGTGAGTGAGATCAGTACCCTTATTAAAGTAATTATAGATAACCACTTCACCCTCTTTCTACCATGTGAACAGAAAGTGAGAAAATGCCATTTATGGATCATGCTCTTATCAATGCCTTGGTCTTAAACTTTCTAGCATGGAGAATTTCAAGAGATAACTTTTTGTTAATGATAAGTCATTCATTCAATAGTAGCCCAGACAGAATAAAGAAGCTGTCTTATTCTTATCTCTTTCTATGAATAATTCCTTTATAGAAATCCTGAAGTTCCCTTGAGATACTGTCTACAGGAATTCCCCTCTGTCATCCACACTTATTCTGCTTCCTTTCTGTCATCTCCTTTTCCATCTCTTTCACTGGGCTTCCCCCTCTGCTTGGAAGCATATTAGCAGTCTTGATTCCCTGCTACCATGTTCCTCCCAAGCAAGACTCATGATCTGGACAGCACTGGATCTGACATTGCTGCTCCATCCTGAACCTCTGCTTGACTTTCAGATCTGCATTCCCAACTGGTCACATTCATGCAGTCAGTTCTCTCTTCCAAACTCACAACAAAAGATCATAACCCATTACCATTCCCCAAGTACATTTCCCCCTACATAGTCCTCAGGCAGTTAATGGCAAAGGCACCCTTGGATTGCAAAGCTTTTACTTCCCTCTCACCAATAAGTTCCCCAGTATTTGTATTGTTTGTTGTCTTAACTAGCCCTTGGTTCCTTTATCTTTGTTATGTAATTGTTCTTGGTCTACAAAACCTCTGTATTTGCTTGAAATTATACCCACCCTGCCCTTCCTACCCAAGCATCCTTTCTTTTGCATTGCCACCACAATAGATGCCTGGCATATACATCTATTGACAGAATTTTATTTAAGGGAAACATCATGCTTTCTACGTCCTCTGATGCTTACGACTTAGCTCTTCTGATTCTTCACAGTCCGACTTAATCACTCCAGGCCATTCTTGCCCACTTTGCTCTCCTATCAGGTAGAGACTGACTACACTGAATTCTGTCATTTCTGCAAAATGCTTAGCACTTCTAGCAGGAATTGGCTTTTCATGTACTGTTCATTCTATCTGAAAGGCACAATCTTCTCTCTGTTAACTGACAGATATCCTTGAAAATGCAGTTCAAATATCCTCTCCAGAATCATTCTAATAGTTTAGGAAGTATCAACTGAATTACATGCCTGGATCAACCTTGCAATCCCCAAGGTAGGGGACTCATGTATTTCTCTGAGCCTTTTGGAGATGCTGGCTATGCCTCTACACCATAGAATTAATTGCACATTAGACTTACTTCTCTACTTAAAGTGACTGCTTTACTCACTGTATTCTAGTATACGCTCTCTGAGAGGTTTGTTAACAAAACTCTCACTTCCACCGAAGTAAATATGAGTTTGGCTGAAATCTATAGTTGCATTTCCCTGGTGGGGTGATCTGTTTCTTAGCTGTGTGGCCAATGGTAGACTGGTGAACTTAAATATCTAAGAATGCCCTCGTCATAGGCAAATGGTAGATAAATGCACACAATTCATGGAGATTCATCGAGTGCTTTATCCACTTTCCTTTAGGGATGTTAAGAATGCCCTCGTCATAGGCAAATGGTAGATAAATGCACACAATTCATGGAGATTCATCGAGTGGTTTATCCACTTTCCTTTAGGGATGTTAAGGCCCTGTCTCACAAATGCTTGGGGCAAACACTGAGCCAAAGTTTCATCTTCAAATGCTAGACTAGCCTCTATTCCATTCCCAGCTTTCTTTTCTCATGTCTCCGCTATTTTTCCTCCTTACCCAGGAATGACTTTTCTTGATTTCTTTCTATATATATAAAAAACAATCCTTATCTCTCCATAGGATAGAATTTCAATTCTTGGTCCTGCCATCTATTTCTTTTCTTCCCCCAAAGATCCAAAGACACAGCCAACTTACCTTAACCAGAGCTCGCTTTATAACATTGCCAATGTCTTGCCTCCATTCAGGAATATCAGGGTTGTGATAATCCAGGTTTGGAGAGAATGATAAGAGCTGTGACTGGAAGTATTCTGAAGGGAGACAGAATGTGCAGGTGAAGCTGGTAGAGCGATTCAACAGGGTTTGATAGGTGATGGGCCCACAGCCATGTACACTACGAACCATTCTCTTTCACAAGGGTTAAGCTACCTTCCCTTATTTTCAGTTGCTCTTTGGCTTCTGAAAAAAAGGGAATGTTCCCACCAAGAGTAGATTTGTGTTCTTGCTCATGTTGCTAACTCCTGTAACAAATATTGGCTAAAATAAAAGACAAGCCAGGAAACCCAGAGGGAGATCTGAACTCCCTTCTGTGTATCTCAAAGCCAACCCAAAGCATAGCAAACAGGGATGGAAGGAATGGAAGCTTTGTCCTTCTGAATCCTTCAGTTCCGTTGTTGACTATTCTCTAAAGAGCCTCACAGGTAAGAAAAGTAGGTTAAACTTTGTCTCTGGAAGAGCAAGGTAATGCTTGATTTCCTGACTTGGTTGGTGAGTACACAGGTTTATCCATTTGGGGCTAATTCATAAAATTCAGCATTTCTGATATGTACCACTTCTCAGTGTAACATTACAATCCAATAAAAATATTTACTTGAGTTCCAGTGGCCAGTTGGCAGAGAAGAAGGAAAAGATGTCACTGGGACAAGGCTGGAAAAATATGCCTCGGTCAGAGGTTCGCACATATTTGTATAACTTTCCTGACAACTACAGTGATGGTGGCTATCTGGAAACTTATGGACAGTCTAGTGGGATGGAAGCATAGGAACATTAATTTCACTTAAAATAAATATAGTGATTAAGAACTGTTTTCCAGGCCGGGCGGTGGTGGCACATGCCTTTACACCCAGCACTCGGGAGGCAGAGGCAGGCGGATCTCTGTGAGTTCGAGGCCAGGCTGGACTGACAGCCTCCAAAACAATACAGAGAAACCCTGTCTCATAAAAAACCAAAAATAAAAAAGAACTGTTTTCCATGGTTTAGAACATGGTGGCAGCCCCACATATCACATTCTCTGTCTTCATTTAAGCTTATAGCATATCCCTCCATAGAACCACCTTCTAAATCCTCCTTTTACTCTACTTCGTTCTCCTAGACAGTTTTGCTTCAACTTTCATAACATATATCATGTATATATAGCTACATAAGGTAATGATGTTAGTCTCATTATAAAGCCTTCACAGACAATTATGCTGGAATTTCCAACAATCATAAATGGAAAACCACATTTACTCTGTGTAGGTCATGTCTTTATCTAAGATGTAAGTTCCACAGACTGTGAGCCATGACTCCTCTGGTTTGTAGATCACTTGTCCCATTTCACACAGTGAAAACTTCAACACATTGCAGACACCCTAACATATCATCAAATATAGTTCCTTCTATAGTCCTCTACCTTACAGTTCCATCAACTGTAATAGATGTCTTTGTTGAATAAGTACTTCAAAAATGTTGTGATCTCAGTGTTCCACAAGATGAGTATCCCCACAAGAGACAACAGATGCCTACCTATGATCTGCTTATTTTGTAAATTTCACTTTTCTATCCAATGGAATCTATGTTGGTGGACTTCAAATATACTCCCTATAACCTGGCAAATTCTACAGCAGTTTGTAGTTGTACAGCACTAGTATAGGAAGAGCAGAAGAGAACATCACATGACCATGTTCAGAGCTTACCGTGTACTGCAATCTCTTTTGTGTCTTGGATGAGGGCATTCCCAGCAGCTACCTGGACAGTGATGGTGTTGGTTCCCTCTGCAAGGAATGTGAAAGAGATGCTGCTGTCCAAGGTGATGAGGGGCTGTAAGATAGAGAACAGCAATACCCTTCAAACTCGCATCAGGTACTAGATTTCCCTTCCTTCTGGTAAGTCTCAGAATGTCATGCATATTCATAGAATGACAGCTCTAAGGGGTTCTTTATTTTTAAAAGAATAAGGAAAAAAACAACTATTTTATGTAGTTTCCCAAAACTGGTTATTTCTCCAGAAACTGAGAAGGATATCAATCAGTTTAAGATTCATAAAATTTTAACTTGAAAACTGAGTGACACTCTTGAGTCATGATATCACCTTGTTCTTTCTCCTGGGTAAAATAAAATCAGCTTTTAAGGCCTGTATCTGATGGCTTTTGCAACAAGGAATCACTTTCTGTTGTTACAGTATCCCTTGCATTCTATTCCATACTCCACTGGGCTGCAGGGACTTTCAAAGAAGTGACCTGGTACTTATTTCAGTATCACCTGACTTAAGCACAGGGTCATTCTTACAACAGAAAACACACACAAAACAAATGCAATGCCCAAACAATTGATTTTTGTTGAATTATGTCTGTTTTCCCTTGCAAAGCATTTTCCCCAATTTTATTAGTTTGGGAATATACAAACATGCATATATAACAGGTTGTGATTTAGTTTTCTTTTAGCTTCCTCCTGACTTAGCAAAAGATATAAACTTATCATGGACAAAAAGAGAAATAGAATTCAAGCAGGTTCTTGTAGAAGAGAGGGTAGATCTTGATATAGAAAAGTCAGTAGTCCGTGGTTTTCTTAAAGCCCAAATTTTCTCATGATTCCTGTGCTGTGGAGGGTAAGGGACAACAGATGAAGGCTGAATATAAGCCACATAATGAAGATATGACTCAAGCACATATGAACAGATTCCTTCGCCTCTCTATACACAGGGACAGTAAGATACAGAAGAATAATGTAGCTTGTTGATGTGTGCCCAGAACTGCCTCTCAGGGCATGAGCAAATGCCAACATTCACAGTGCACCCATCATTGACTGGATATGTGTGCAAATGTAAGGGCTTGAAGATGCACTTTTTAGGCTGTGCTCTTTCTGTAAGACTGAAATCCTTTTCTGCTCACCATGTTTGACAGGGCTTCTGAGGAACTAATTTGATTTCTTCTATTTCAAATTCTATAGCACTCCTTTATGATCGGGATGCTGGTGGTTGAGCAGAATCAGAGGCACTAACTTAAGCTTCTGATATATTTTCTTCTTTCTTTATTGAATAAAAAGGAAGGGAATATATGGAAATATTATTTCCCCTCAGCTAAAGACAGCTTCTAAGGTGTAGGCATTATCATAAATATTGCTTTATAATGGCACATATGTATCGTTGGAGTTGAACAAAGGATAAGGTAGAAATGGATCTGTCATATACTCCATGTATGTTTATAGTTCTGTTTCTTTAATATTTTGCTTATTTTATTCTATGTGTATATGTTTTGCCTGTATGTGCTCTATATATGACGTGTGTGTAGTACCAGCTGAGGCAAAAAGGGGTATCATATCCTCCAGAACTGGAGTTACAAATATAGAGTGCCACCATGAGTGTGCTGAGATTTAAATCTTGGTCCTCTGAAAGAGCAGCAAATGATCTTAACTACTGAGCCATCTCTCCAGCCCTAGAATCCTGTTTTGAGAAGTTTCTAAAGTCAATTGGCGCTCTGCATAGCAGTGTCATCCATATTGAGAAAATATGCAAGATCCATGGCCATGAAATGAGAGAATATGTGTACCACACTGCTGCCATCTCTTGAATGACAAGAACAGTGACTTAACATTCTTGTTCCATCACTATTTGTATGAATGTCCTTAGGCAAAGTCTGTCCTATGTCTGTTCTTTATCTGTTTAGAGAAAAGGTAATACTGTGGATCTCAGCATATCAGAGAAGCCAACTGCAGAGTGCTCATGAACTTCTGTAGAAGTCTTCTCTTCTGTGGTCTATGAAACAATTGTATGTATTTATGATTTGTACAGAAATAACTATACTTATTTCCTTGAGTTATTATATGGCAATTAAAAATAAAATAAAGGTTTGAAGTTTGGTTATCTCTGAGAAGTCATGCTGACATTGACCTTAAAAGATTAGCAACTGACTGTCAGTAACATTTTTACTTACTACTATTGTTCACTATATAAATTCTTATGAGTCAGAAGCCTCCCCAGATATTTGGAAACAAAATGAGACATCAAAATGTAATGTTATGGTGGTTAAAAGTTGTTTTTAAATGATAATACCAAACAATATTGAAAACACAAAGGAAACTGCAACTATCATCCTATTTTGATAGAAATATAAAAGCACTGAAACCAGCCGGGCGGTGGTGGTGCACGCCTTTAATCCCAGCACTCGGGAGGCAGAGGCAGGCGGATCTCTGTGCGTTCGAGGACAGGCTGGACCGATAGCCTCCGAAACAATACAGAGAAACCCTGTCTCGTAAAAACCAAAAAAAAAAAAAAAAAAAAAAAAAAAAAAAGCACTGAAACCACTTTGGGGAAAGTTTTGTTTATTAGACATTGTGAGAATGTTCCCAAAAGTGATTGTTTCATATTTTATGATCTTCATCTGTAGTCTCTGATGTTTAGTTAAGAGAAAACATACATGTACATTTAAACAAATTCATAGCAGCTATTCACATCAGCTTAAAATGTGAACAGTCTAGAAATTCACCAACGAGAAAAGAAAAATTAACCACAGGCTCTTCATACAACAGATAAAAAGAATATTAATACATGTATAAACAAAGGTAGGCATAAAAATACAGATGTGTGACTGTCAAAACCACAAGAAATGACAAAGACCAACTTGAACTATGTAGTTACTGTATGCTGTAGCAGATAAATCTAGGCTATGATGGGAAAGAGTCTGGGATGGAGACTGGTTGAGAACATAATGGAAGCTTAGAGAAGGATGGTGATAAGGCATCAGAACAGGTAGGCTACTCAGGTGAAGGCCTTTTCAATCTGTAAATACACACTGCAGACTCATACATTCCATTGCTGATACATTTTGCATTCCTCAAGGACAAAAACTTTCAAGAAACTGTGAACCACAGTCAAGAATTTGCAAGCTTAATGATTTAGAATAAATCACATAATCTTTACTTTAAAACGCAATTTTAAAAATCAAGATTAATGGGTGTATAGGCAGTAATTCAGAGATACTTTAACATTTCCATAATAAACACAATTAGCACACTACATACAGTGGATATGTGTGCAGGAAGGAAATACATCCAGTTCCTGGCAAAATTATGACCATGTTATTGTATATCTGAAATTTTTATCACAGAATACAAGGTGAGAGAATTGTAGAAGTGATAATAAATGTGCTTTAATTTTTTGAGACTCTGAACTACTCCCTTGGGTAGTATCTTAAATTATCCTTCTGTCCAGTTTGGTACCCTTTAGCAGTCCTCCCTTTGCTCACTGCCAAGGCCTTTCCCCCTCTGCTCCTAGTTTCTTCTTCAGGAAACTTTCACTATTTCCCTGTCATCTTCATCAGCTCTAAGTGGGACCCGTGGCCTTCTCCCCTCCCCGGAAGATTCTTCTTATCTCAAGCCTTAGCTGGCTATGGCATTTTGATCAATAACATTTCCTCTGAGAGAAACTGATTCCCTCTTGTCCTAGCAAATCTTTTCTTGTATCCATCTGGCTGCTTCCCTAGGTTTCAGAGCCAAGAGAGGGTTCAGGGCTGAAGGACAAAGGGAACACATCATCAGAGGTATGAATGCGAGACATCACGGCAGCCAGTCAGGGCACAGAGCCACAACAAACAAACTCTGATCGATGAGGATGCTTGGTCTCTGGGTGGCAGGCCACACAGGCATCTATGCTAGGTAATGCAGAAGCTAATTCTGCTCCCCAAATTGCTTTAGTTTTTCATCGGCAGTTATGACAACATGGCTGATTTCACCTTCCCCACAAAGCTGGAACAGTCAACAGGATCCTTGAGTTTTTCATTGGCCACTGATACAGAATGCCCAACGCTAAATTAAATCAAGTATTTTAAGGTTCATTTACTCAAATCTATTAGGCATGCAGACACATTTATTAAGCCAGACCTCTGTTAATCCCAGCAAATTGGCCATTCAGAGACCCACAAACCCAGCAGGCAGCCAATTGACTTTTCTGCCTCTGTTTTGTCCTAGCTGCAGGGCCAGCTTGCAGTGGGGCCCCTTAGAATAACACCTCATGTCCTGCCTAGGCTTTGGGTTACATTCCTCATAGTGAAGAGTCCTTCACATGTGACAGGTCACAAATTATCCAACTGAGCCTAGCAAGAAATAATAAAAGCTCTGAGAAACTATTTAGTTAGAAGATTCCCATTTGACTAACAGACTCGTGAGCTGCAGGGAAATCTCTGGATACAGGCTACACCAGCAGTCTGCACAGCAAGTCATAAGAACATTGCACATCCTCAAATCTCTGAGTTTGAAGTGTGCACCTTGATCAAATCTACCACTGTCAAGTTGAATAAACAATGCAATCATTAGGCTTGCCTCACTTAAAACCTTCAGTGGATGATACAACAGAGTATGCAAAGTACTAATCATATGAAATGAAAAGGCAGAATACATAATTGTGGGAATACCATGTTGAGAACTTTGTAAAGAGAAAACTTAAATACACACAATAGCAAGAAAAAAATAAAGCAAAATAGTATTTATAGCTGTCTTTTAACTGTGGATTGATGTGAAAATTCATAGGCAAAAATGATTTAACACATATTCACAAATACTACACACATACACACACACACACACACGAAGGGGGTTGGGATATGACTGTTGAAGCACCACATGTTCATGATAGCTCTGTGTAGTTTAATCTCTTATCACCTTGCCTTAAATATGAATTTTATGACAAATAAAATGTACATAACTATTTTAAGCAATCTATCTGATCCTTCCACCTGTAGGTGTTTTCCTTCCAGTATCTGCCCAAATGAACACTCTGCTTTGGCTGACTCACTCCACACAGCACACAGCCACTTGCAACTTTTACACCTTGATCTTTCTTTCCCTCTTCCTCAACTGTGCTGCTCCTTTCAGGCCAGCTTAGGACCACTTCCATAAGCAACACTCTGTGGCTCAAAAGGCGTGCATCCATCACTACCTAGGATGCCCAACTTGACTTGTATGTGTATGCTCCCGCCGCATTTCCTTCTTATTCATTGTCCTGGATGTTAAATTCATATTATCAAACGAACTGCATTTCTTTAGGGCAACAAATGGGATTTACCCTGCTTTGTATTCCTCACATCCTCACATCTACTAGAAAAACTCCCTCTGAAAAAGATCTATGGAGGCTCTGATATAATTTCATGTCCCCTGCTGACAGTTTTGTGGGTATGTAAGCCAACAGCTGGGTCTCAGAAATGCTTATTATTTTCTATTTATCTGTACATCTTTCTTCCACACCAATTATTCTGTGTGTTTTCATCTTGCCTTTTCAGATGGAACACAATTTCTTTGAAGGTAGGGATAATGTTGTTCATGGCTTTTATGCTTGATATTAATAGCATCAGCATAAGGACTGGCTATAGAGTTAGTGGGTCAGTTTATTTGTATCAGTATTATTATTAATTAAAAAACCCAAGTGAACTTTCTTACTTCGTGTCATAGATACACACAAACACACACACATGCACATACACACACATCCACATCCACATCCCAAACTAACTTCCAAGGATACCAGCTTAAGTGCCCCCTATAAAATGCTGTTTCTAGTGATTAAACAAATAAAGCTGCTCTGATGATTAATTAAAATAATGAATATTGAGAAAATAAAGCAAATTCTATGAATAAATAAAATTAGAACTCGTTCATTTTAAACGAGTTTGCTAGTAAAAGGGAGCCAAACAGCTCTAAAGTTGACCACACTCACCAGCATAACCCAAGGAACTCAAGTCTTTTTTCAGCCAAATGATGTGAACATTGGCTAAATCATGGTGTAATGTGGCTCCCTTCCCCATTAATGTGTTTCTAGCATGGTGATAACACAGATCACTGAAAATATGTCTCTTATATGACCTGTAGAACCTTGTCAAATTTTATCCCTAGATGTTAATGTCATAAGTTTATAACAATGTCTGATGTTCTCAAATCCTTAGCCATGTTCTAAGTGATTCATGAGTATTCTTTACTTAAAGTTCATGGCAATAATCAATTGTAGTTATTACTGTTAGTACTTGGGCTTGACAGCTAATAAAATTGAAACTCAATGAAAGTAAATGTTTTGACCAAGGGACTATAACAAAGAAAAATCTGTCTGGATTTCACCCCAAGTTTGTCATATTCTGAAATTATTCTATACTTTTGCCTTTCAGGTATTGCTAGCTTTGTTCTTTGGAAACAAATATCAACTGGTAATAACCTTTGTGTCATGGGTGCTTTTATATTGTATTGCACTCCATTCTCAAGCTTGTAGATGGGAATTTCTTAACCAAAGGAATAGCTCTAGTAATCAATTAAAAATTAAAACTGTATTGTCAATATGAACTTAAAAATCTCATAATAAGCCACAACATTTGCATGTGTGACAGAGATTTCAGTGCATAACTCCAAAATGTTAATGCTAGTTCCCTGACTTCAGAAAAAAAGACTCAATAACTCAAGCTAATATACGATTATCAGGGAAATCAAAACTAGAGTCTTCAATGTCTTTTGCAATTCATTAGTTACTTTAAATCAAATATATAGAGACCATTATTAGGCACTTCGTATTTTAGAATCAGCACTCAATACAAAATAGTGAGTGCAAAGACATTTTACATTTGCATCTTTAGTTTCTCTTTGGCTGCCAAGTAAATCTCTATTTTAAGATCCATCCAAGAATTGGCCTCATTACATACAGTGGTTTCTCAGTAAATATGGCAAAGCAAATGTACATTAACAGAAAATAATTCCCCAAATAGGAGCCAAACTCTCATTCTCAGGGGAAAAATAAACCTCTCCCCCAGTGATTTTCTCGTTCCTCTTTTCTTTTTACACCTCATGATTTTTAAAGAAAAAAATGACTGCTCAGTAATGCCGCAGGGATAAACATTCCCAGCCATGCAGCATTCTTGTGCTGAGTGGTGACATGTGCTGCATGGATTTAGGGGATCTGAGTCTGAGGTCTGCTTCTTCAATGAATCAAGTGTTGGGATGGTGGTTGTACACTGTGAGAGACTTTCTACTGTTCCAAGTACAGACCTGATTATCTGTTGTCCTTCTAAAACAATATCCAGAAATACAAAAGCATTAGTCACCCACACTACAAAGTTAAATTAAAGCTGCTAGGCAGAAATAGTACAAACTTAAAGTCCGCAGGGTCCATGAATCTGTTTCTACCTTTCACCATCAGTTCTAATAGATTAATTTCAGTGATATACTACAATGAATACAGTTGCTGACCTTATAGTATGTGGCATTTAAATATGCATTATCTCACTTTTTACAATAGGAAAGATGAGAGTGTGAGTGAATGGCATCTTAGGGCAAACAACTCAAACAAGTTCAGACATCCAGAATTATCTAAGGCATTGATCTTCTGGCAACTTAACTCCCAGGTCCAAGTGTATCCTCTATTGAATTGTGCTGTCATCCTATACAAGATCAGAAGTGAGGCACCTCCTAGCCTTCTCTTTCAGGAGTGAAGATTGAGGTAGACTTCACAAAATCATTCCTAATAGCTGAATAGTTAATTATTTTGCCTCTTCCAAATTTGGCATGTTTCTTGTATTATTTTTAAGTTACTGTCTTTGCCAAGATAAGCAACATCAAGTACATAATAGATTTTCAAGGCAAACAAAAGTAAGATAGTTAAAACCGCAGGGAGGATCTGGTAAGTCATAGGAGGCCTTCAAAGCTTTGTAAATTTTACAAACAGGAGGTGGCCAGGGTCTGCTATAAATACAGAGAAATGTGACTTTGTGCCTCTTTCAGTGAGAGGGGATAAGGGATAATTTCTAAATACACCAGCGCACTATGGCTTTAAAAAAATCTGTTCCTAGAAAAAAACTAATAAATTAAAGCCTAACTTGCCTTGGTTTTATCTTAGTCTAACAGTCATGGGCAAAAGAGAAACTATCTCAACTCCAACCCAACCTAGACACTGTGTGCACAACTGTGTGTATGTGTGTGTGTGTGTGTGTGTGTGTATGTGTACTGTCAAACACCTGGAAACCACAGAATCCAAAGTACTAGGATTCCTAAAAGAATCAGGGAGGTTGCAAGGGCAGAAGGAGGATATGAAGGAAAAGGGAGACAAATGGGACACATGATGTGAAATCCACATAGAATCAAGTTTTTTTTTAATTTCAAAAAGTATTAAAAACAAACTCTTTAGAACTTTTTTTAGATCTCTTAGTTCAATACAGCCAGGTTTCAAGATTCATAGTGGATATACATAAGTCAATCATTCTTTTAGATACCACTAATGCACAGGTGAAATCTTAATTAAAATCAATGCCATCTGCATCAGCACTACTAAAAATGAAATGTCAGACTTAGCCATAAATCTAATAAGATATCTGCAAGACCTGCATATGACTATGAAATTCTGTTGAAAGAAATCAAGGGCTACGCAAATGAACAGAGAGACGTTCCATGTCTGTGGATACGAAGAATCACTATTGTCGAAGTTTTAGATCTAACCAAGTTGACAGATGGATGATACATCCCCAATAAAATATTCTAAAAAGTAATTTTTAGATATCAACAAACTCATTCTAAGTTTTATATGGAAAAGAAAAAGGATCATGCAAGGCAATATGATATTAATATGAAACTGTGCTTGACTTCAGACTTATTACAAACTTCACAAAAATCAAGATGGCATAGTGAGAGTGAAGGAAGAAAAATGATGGGTGAGAAGGAATCTCAGAGTTACATGTGATGTATGCCAAAGAAGCTAGGATAACAAAACATTTCAAGAGATCAAGTTGGAAGATTAGCAGAGCAGCACAGGCAAGCAAATGAGCCCTGGCATAGGCTTTACCCCACTTAAAGATGAAATAAAATAAATTGCAAACCAAAGTGTAAAACACTAGAACATCAGGTAAGGTAAAACTCAGATAGCCTCATATACAGCAGTGGCACTGTAGATAAACACCAAAGTCACAAAACAGCCTGCAATTGACCAGATGGACTTCATTAAATTTGAATGTCTAAGCTTTGAAAGAGTCAAGAGAATGAAAAGAGAAATAGGCAAGGAGGAAATGTGTAAGAATTGCTATGTGAAATATATGAGTAATTCTTAGAAACAAGAGTATGAAGCAAGCATCTTGGTTTTAGAACAATAGACACCCCATCAAACACAATATAATACCAGCCAGTAAGCATGAGCATATTCTCTACCTAATATGTCACCTGGGAAACGTACATTCAAGTAAGATACCACTGAATTCCTGGTAGAATGACAAAGTCCAGAACATAACATCATCCAGTGCTGGAGAGGGCATGAAGCTGTTCTTCATTGCTGGTAGGAATGTAAAGATACAGTGGCTAGAGAGATGGTTTAATGGCTAAAGGCATCTATTGACCTCAAGGACCCAGTCTAAACTCCTAGCATGCACATATCAGCTCACAATCATCTGTAACTCAAGTTCCAGGGAGGTCTGATGCCCTCTTCTGGTTTCTATGGTCTCTAGGCACTTACATAGATACATCCAGGCAAACACTTGTATACATAAGATTTTAAAAATCTTTGAAAAAGAAATGCATCTTGTTGACTGTGTCCTTTGCCTCACAGAAGCTTCTCAGTTTCAGGAGGTCCTATTTATTAATTGTTGATCTCAGTGTCTGTGCTACTGGTGTTATGTTCAGGAAATGGTCTCCTGTTCCAGTTTGTTGAAGGGTACCTCCCACTTTCTCTTCTAAGAGGTTCAGTGTGACAGGGGTCTTTCATCCATTTGGACTTACATTTTGTGCATGGCATTAGACATGGATCTATCTGCAGTCTTCTACATGACAGCATCCAGTTATGCCAGTACCATTTCTTGAAGATGCTTTCTTTTTTCCATTGAATAATTCTAGCTTCTTTGTAAAAAAAATCAAGTGTTCGTAGGTGTGTGGTTTAATATCAGGGTATTCAATTCGATTCCATTGGTCTACCTGTCTATTTTTGTGCCAATACCAAGCTGTTTTCACGACTATAGCTCTATGATAGAACTTGAAGTCAGGGATGGTGATGTCTCCGGACATTGCCTTGTCGAACAGGATTGATTTGGCTATCCTAGGTCTTTTGTTTTTCCATATAAAGTTGATTATTGTCCTTTCAAGGTCTGTGAAGAATCGTGCTGGTAGTTTGAAAGAGATTGCATTGAATTTGTAGATTGCTTTTAACAGGACTGCCATTTTTACTATGTTGATCATATCTATCCAAGAACATGGGATATCTTTCCATTTTCTGGTGTCTTCTTTAATTTCTTTCTTTAAAGACTCAAAGTTCTTGCTATACATGTCTTTCACTTGTTTGCTTATCATTATCCCAAGACATTTTATGTTGTTTGTGGCTATTGTAAAGGGTGATGTGTCTCTGATTTCTTTGAGTTAATCCTGCCACTTAGCTGAAGGTGTTTATCAGCTGTAGGAGTTCCCATGTAGGGTTTTTCGGGTCACTTCTGTAAACTAACATGTCATCTGCAAATAGTGAAAGTTTGACTTCTTCCTTTCCAATTTGTATCCCCTTGATTTCATTTTTTGTCTTGTTGCTCTAGCTAGAACTTCAAGTACAATATTGAAGAGATATGGAGAGAGTGGACAGCCTTGTTTTGTTCCTGATTTTAGATAATTACATTGAGTTTCTCTATAATTAGTTTTATGTTGACTGTTGGACTCCAAAACACCAAAGGATCCAACTAAATCGTGGGCTACAGAACTAAATAGGGAATTCTCAACAGGAGAGTCTAAAATGGCTGAGAGTAACTTAAAAAGTGCTCAACATCCTTAGCCATTAGGGAAATGCAAATCAAAACAACTATGAGATACCATCTGACTCCTGTCAGAATGGCTAAAATCAAAGATATCACGGAGAGTTTATTCTGGAGATGATGTGGAGAAAGGGGAACACTCCTCCCCTGCTGTTGGGATTGCCAACTCATACAGCAACTTTGGAAATAAGTATGGAGATTCCTCAGGAAAATGGGAATAAGTCTACCACAAGATTTAGCAATTCTGCTCTTAAGCATATACCCAAAAGATGTACATTCATACAACAAGGACATTTGTCCCACTATGTTCATAGCAGCATTATTTATAATAGCCAGAACCTGGAAGCAACCTAGATGCTCCTCAACTGAAGAGTGGATAGAGAAAATGTGGTACATTTACACAATGGAGTACTACTCAGCAGGAAAAAAAATCAATGGAATCTTGACACTAGAAGAAATCATCCTGAGTGAGGTAACCCAGTCACAAAAAGACAAATAAGTTTGTACTCACTCATATATGGATTTAACCATGAAGCAGGGGAGTGCCAGCCTATAATCCCACTGCCAGAGAGTCTAGGATACAGAGAGGACCCTAAGAGAGATATACATGGTCCCCCAGAGAATGGGAATGGGACAGTATCTCCTGAGTGGACTGGGAGCATGGGCGGAGGGGACAGGGAGCTGGGGAAAAGTGAGGGGGAGAAGAGAATAAGAGAGGAGGACATGAGGGAACAGGAAGGTTGAGTCAAGGGAAGAATAGAGGAGAATATGAGAGATACCATAATAGAGGGAGTCATTATAGGTTTGAGAAGAGATCTGGCAATATTGAGATTTCTAGAGATCTATAAGGATGACACCAACTGGCAATCTAAGCAATAGTGGAGAGGCTACCTTAAATGCCCTTCCCCGATAATGAGATTGATGACTACCTTATATGCCATCCTAGAGCCTTCATCCAGTGGCTGATGGAAACAGAAGCAGACACCCACAGCTAAACACTGAACTGAACTCCTGGAAACCAGTTGCAGAGAGGGAGGAGTGATGAGCAATGGGGTCAAGACTGGGTGGGTGAAATCCACAGAAACTGCTGACCTGAACAAAGGGAGCTCATGGACCCCAGACTGATGGTTGAGAGGCCAACGGCACTGATCCAGACCCCCTGAACATGGGTATCAGTGAGGATGCCTCAGCATTCTTTGGGGCCTCAGGTACTAGCTACATCAGTATTTATCCCTGGCATCCAAATAGACTTTGGGAGCCCATTCCACATGGAGGGATGTTCTCTCAGACTGGACTCATGGGGGAGGGCCTTGGACCTGCCCTGGAATGATATGACAGACTTTAGAGATTCCCCCATGAAGAGCCTCACCCTCCCT
This sequence comes from Mesocricetus auratus, assembly GCF_017639785.1. Taxonomy (NCBI): domain Eukaryota; kingdom Metazoa; phylum Chordata; class Mammalia; order Rodentia; family Cricetidae; genus Mesocricetus; species Mesocricetus auratus. The sequence goes on from NW_024429182.1 coordinate 12,628,400, forward strand.
GGAGAGTGGCATGGGGATTGGGTGTGGGGTTGAGAGATGCGGGAGAGGAAGGGAGGGAGAGGGACCTGGGAGTGACATCTGAAGCAAGTTTGTTTCTAATTCAAATAAAAATAAATAAAAAAGAAAAAGAACTGTGCTATCAAAAAGTGAAACATAGAGAACATTTAAATACATACTCCTAACTGAAAAACAATCCAACTTGTAAGCAAAACATACTATTGAGTCTAACTATATGTTTTTATCAAATGAAAAACTAGAGATACTAATGGCAGATATTGAGGAGGAGAGATGAAGAAGTAAATCACAGATGATTGTGGAGAAATACAACTATTTTGTTCCTTACATTTGTTCAAACCCAAAGAAGGACTCCTAATATAATCTTTATTTACTGAGTGATAATGACCTGCTTATAAAGTTCACCGACTATAATAAATGCATCATGCCTATAAAGAGGAAGGTTGTACATTGGTGGGAGTAGGAAACATGGAAAACATGTCTGTATGCCCCTCTCAAATTTTCTGTGAACCTGAAATGCTTGAAAAGTTGAGTTCTGGGCCCATGAGACAGCTCAGTAGGCGTAGGTGCCTGCTGCCTGGTTAACTGAGTTCAGTTGCTGGATTCCCCGTGGCAGGTGGCAGGAGGGAAGTTACCCTTGCATATTGTCCTCTGACCTCTACACATGCACTGCAGCTTGCACCCGAATAAATAATAAATAAATATGCTATTTTTAAAATTGTAATGTTGCTTTTTAAAAACCAGTACTGGAGAGCATTAATGCAATTGATGATGCTTTGGCCTAATATTTCAGAGTCTCAACACTTGACACAGGCATCACCATCAACAGGTCCTGGGAGGATGCTCATTCTGAAAGTTCTAGTTTCTTAACTCTAAGACACCTCATCACTTTTCCTAACACAACGTGTGTATGCAGAACACCTGGCAGGAGTTGATCAGGATTCTTTACATGTCATTCAACTTTATTTCCTGCCCTTATGACCAGGTATCCAGTTCATGTCTGAACCATGTGAATGCCCAATCTCAGAGATGGCAAGAAATGTCCTTGCTTACACAACACATTCGTAGAAAGTTCAGGAACTAAAGTAAAACAGAGTCAATGTCACATTAGGGACTTTTAAATAGAAGAAAAAGAGCCTGCTAATCTGTACCATTTCCAAGAGTGTTCTTTCTTTCTAATAATTACTTAAAGTTTCTCTACTAAGGTAAAGGCAAGACACCAGGAGGAATATTTTGTTCAGCTCTGTGTGTTCTTAGCTTCATTATGTTTCAGTTATCACCTAAATCCAGTTCCTACAAAATAATTTAGAAACTGGAGCATAGGAATCTTGATTAACTTTGATACCAAGGAGAAAGGGCCAAACCTTTGTGCTATTGCCAAACCACCAGAAGTAGGTAAGGGTCCCCATCTGACTGGGCCACACAACTGCACTGATGTTGACATCCTTGTTTCTTATGGCGACAAAGGGAACTCGAAGGTGAACATGTTCCACTGGACCTAAAGGAAAAGAAGGGTGAAAGTCAGTGTTTATGTTTCCAGAACAAATCATCAAAAATTTTCCATAGCTTTGACTTTTAATCTCTACCTAAATCCTAAAATGCTGGTGTGTGTGTGTGTTTTCTTTAATTGTAACAGAAGGAGTAACAGGAAATTCAAATCAAGTTTCTTATTTCTTGAGTGACAGATGAAATAAATTTACATGAGGTGAGCCCATCTACCTTGAATACTTAAGAACCTCCAATTCAAGGACAAAGGCAGTTTACTAGACACTTAGCCATTAAATAGGATGATAAACAGCAGTCTATTTTATTTTTGAGAATCAGCCCATTTTGTGACTTGAGGCCAGTGGACTTTATTGAAGGATCTCCCATTATCCTCGGTTGTTAATTGGTTTCCATCCACTTTAACAATTGGCCATTGTGCCTCATCATCTGGAGGACACACTGAGTGCCACTTGGAGGCTTGCAAGGCCACTTTACAGAAAGGGAAGAACATAGCTGCCTAAATTGGAGGAGAAGCAAACATCAGGTTTCCAAATGATAGTATTTCTCAGAAAACATAAACAACACTGTGTTCTACACTACCCTATTTGTAAAGGAACATTCCTGAAGACAGTTTAGGTAGAAGTGAGACTATTCAATTCACCCAAACTAAAAAGAGGAGAGGAAAATACTGGCAGAGAATCACTTGCATGATCGTTCTATTTGTGTATTAATTTTACATCTGGGAGTTTGTAACACTTACCAGATATTCTTTTCCTGTCATGTGTGAATGTGTATATGGGCAAATACTATCTTAGGGGAGTTAAGCACAGAGTAAAAGAAATCATATGATCATCTCACATACATGTGGGATCCATGATCTCACAAAAGCAAGCAACATAAATACAGGTTGTCTGAGGAAGACAGATGGATGGAAAAGATGTTGATTAAAAGATATGAAATATATTCTAGAAGTCTATAGTAGTCTGATGTAAGACACAGCTAATTACATATATTACATTTGGAAAATCTTTAAAAACAGATTTTAAGAGTTCTCACCTCCTGAGAAAATTGGGAGCATTAGGAAAGGAGGAGTAGGAGAAAGAGAAGGGGAGGGGGAGGAGAAATTGCTTGATCAAGTAGATCAAGTCTGGGGAAGAACAGAGAAGGAGAGGAAAAAAAGAGATACCTTAATAGAGGAAGCCATTATAGTTTTAGAGAGAAATCTGGCACTAGAGAAATGCCTAGGGATCCACAAGGATGACCTCAACTAAGAATCTAAGCAATAGTGGAGAGACTGCCTTAAATGTCCATCCCATATAATGAGATTGATGACTACCTTAAATGACGTCCTAGAACCTTCACCCAGTAACTAATGGAAGCAGAAGCAGAGACCCACAGCTAAACACTGAGCCAAATTCTTGGAATTGAGCTGTAGAGAGGGAGGAATGATGAGCAAAGGGGTCAGACTATTCTGGGGAAACCCACAAAAACAGATGACCTGAGCAAGTGGGAGCTCAAGGACCCTAGTCTGACAGCTGGGGAACCAGCATAGGACCAAACAAGGCCCCCTGAACGTTGGTGTCAGTTGGGAGGCCTGGACAGTCCATGAGACCTCTGCCAGTGGAACCAGTATTTATCCCTATTGCAGGAATGGACTTTGGGAGCCCATTCCCCATGGAGGGATACTCTCTTAGCCTGGACACACAGGGGAGGGCCTAATCCCTGCCCCAAATGATGTGACAGACTTTGATGATCCCCCATGGAAGGCCTCATCTCCCTGGGGAGTGGATAGGGGTTGAGGTGGGGGAGGGGACGGTGGGGGGCATGGGAGGTTGGTAGGGAGAGGGAACTGGGATTGGTATGTAAAATAAGATTGTTTTTAATTTAAATAAAATTTATTAAAAAACATAAATTTAGGATGTAATATTTGTGATAATTAGCCTGATGGAGCCATCACACAATTTATGCATGTGTTTGAGAAATGTCATGCTGTACACGATTAACCTATGATGTCTGTCAGTTTAAAAATATAATGAAGAAAAAATTAAAAGAATCCATTCATATATAGCTTGAAAATACTTTCTGCCTACAGCTCTCTGCCCTGACTCAAGACATATGGCACCTCAAGTTTCTTTACCAGCACATAATTTCAACCTTGGCACTTCATATGCACACTTGGCTGACACTTTAATTATTTTAAATTAGAAAATCTGTAGTATTTTTACATGATTTGCCTGATGTCATCCACAAAAAAACACAAGTCACAAGAAAACATTGGCAACTTCCTCAATGCTTTACTTACTCATGGTTAAGGTAAAGAAAATCCCCCAATGATTTGTGTTCCTCTGGTTAGTGAGGGATAGCAGACTTGAACAGGGCTAGTCCAGGAGTGAGTAAGAGGAGAATTGGGATGGTCTATATCAACACTGCGGAGTCTTATGCCTGGGTCCAGGTCCTCCATTCTTCCCTTGCTAGGAAGATTGCTCGTCCATCTTAGAAGCCATTGTTCCTATCCTTACTCCAGACCACAAATGGTATGTAGCCCCTTTCCAAGTTGCCTCATGAGAACGTTAGCATTTAGCAGTTTACTCAAACTGTACATGACTATAATCCTAGAAATCCTTTCCCATCTCCTGTCATTTGCAAGTCTTGGAGGGCTCTCTGACACCCAATAAAATGGCTTTCCTCTTCCTAAGATTATAGCAGATATAAAATAGGTGGAGTCTCTGTGAATTGACTAACATGGTCTCACTTATCCCAGTATCAAATCAATCATGTTTGACCAAAACTAATTACTAAAAACATTACATTAGTGCAGATCTTATTGCAAAGATCCTGAACCAGATCTTGGCTTTAATGTGGGGACAGATTATGGAACAGTGACTAGAAGCAAGCTGAATGGATTGGGAAGAAAGCCTTCCGTCACACGGTTCTTCCCCTTCTGATGAAAGCCCAATAATCTCTGTGAAATTGGTTATTATGGGTGGCTAACAACTTCTTTTGTTAGTTAATGGCCCAAGGTGGGGCCAAGAGCAGTTTCCACTATACTGACTGTCTGGGAAATGCAGCTATGATTGATTTGGAGGGAATTATGGGCACAATGAAAATTTCAAGGAACATTTCCTCTTTTGTGCACATAACCCAGTATAAACCCGTTCCTGGCATTCTCTCTCTCTCTCTCTCTCTCTCTCTCTCTCTCTCTCTCCTCTCTCTCTCTCTCTCTCTCTCTCTCTCTCTCTCTCTCTCTCTCTCTCTCTCTCTCTCTCTCTCTCTCTCTCTCTGTGTGTGTGTGTGTGTGCATGTGCATGTGAGACAGAGAGAGAGTAGCTGCATCAGTAACATAGGTGGTATAAATCCTTGGAACAGAGGGATGGAAAGTTATTTTTCTTTCTTTTCTCCATCTTTTTTGTTAATTACAGCAGAAGTATCAGGCAGAAAGTCAAGAGGAAGTACTAATAATTGCGGTAACAACAGTAAAAGAGGAAGTACTAATAACTGATGTAACACAGTAATGTTTATCACTTGGCAAGTCATGTGTGAAGCAACATTTTCCATACTATGCAGATAAATGTTAGCATGTTCCTGGAATTTACCTCCTTCATAAAGACCTGTATGCAATTTTGACCCTGGACTGGTATCTAGGAACTTGGTTTTGAGAGTAGCTCTAACCAATGTTTACCCAGTAAGAGTGGTTCCCTTGGAAACAATATGGTTTATTCATAATATCCACTTCATACTGAGAGTCTGAAGATTCAGTATATGTCTGACAGTCTCTGGTAAGTTCTCTGGTAGAGGACCCCTATATGTCACCACTTCTTGTTAAAGCAATCAGTGTGACATGGGTGACTCCATATGTGCATGAGTTTTATGCAAGTGTGTGCATGTGTGCTTGCTTTTCTGTGTGCATATGTGCATAAAACCTACAGTTTGACATCAGTGTGTTCTTTGTTTCCCCCCTTGAGACAGGATTGCTTCCTGAACTTGTCACTAATTGATCTAGCTAACTAGGCTTGCCAAACAATCCCAGGTTTAATGTGACCCGCCCCCCAACCCAGTGCTAAGATTACAGATGTGTACCACAATCACAGGCATTATAAGGGTTCTGGGAATATAAACTCAGACTCTGATGTTTTCGTGGAAGGCAAACCTTACTGACTGATCCATCTCTCCAGCTCAAGCCTTTCCTTTGCTGAGCTTGCTCTGAATACAAGGATGAGGTCATGGTGGTAACCTCTAAGTTTCCTCCTAGTGTGTCACCATACCTAGGAGTGGTCTTTGGTTTCCCTAGCATATATATCACCCACGTTAATTTCCATAGTTTCCTTATAATCTAAAAGATAAGATGAGGAATTCAAATATTGAAGGGTCTAAGCAGGTTGAACTATATTAGGTATTCAAAAGGCATCAGGGATCAAAGAGATCAAAGCCAGAGCCTGTAAATAAGGTGCACACCACTCATATGGGCTCCTAATCAGGTGCTTCTGGAAGAGACTGCATTGGGTATATATGGATCATCATCACTGTGTCTATTTATGACTCATATTTTAAAACAGCTCTTCTTCAATAGGATGAAAATAACACTTGCATTGATGACTCTCTAAGTCCCCTATACACATTAAGAACTCAATAAATATTTCCTGAATGACTTCATGAGTGGTTAGGCATTTCCTGTATAGTTCATTTCTATTGCCCCCCAAACCCTGTGAGGGCAAGCAGTGTTTGGACTTAAGCCATTTTACAATTGGAATTAGTCTAGAGGTTATATATTCAGGTTGGCATGATAGAGACTTAATTGATCTATAGTCCAGGTTACTTGCTATATATTTTAATTATATTCCACTGTTGTTCTTTTCACAAGAAAATCAAATAGCTCACTATTTGCTGGGAGCCTTTTAGGAATGTGCTATGTACATGCAAGAGTTTACACAATCACTGGGTTATTAACAGGTATGGAATTTCTCTTATTCATTTAAACTCTTTTAACATATAATTTTCATTTTATGACAGCAGTCCCTGCTGATTCGTTTTAATCTGGCTCAGTTTCAGGTACCCAGAACCAATTATAGCCTGAAATTATTAAATGGAAAATACAGAAGTAAACAAAACCCCCCTGAGTTTTCAAATGCATATTGCTCTGAATATCATGATTAAATGTGCTGACCATGACGTGTGCTGATGGGGGAGGCACTTCTGTGTATATGTTTGTCTTATTGGTAGATAAATAAAGCACTGATGGCCAATAGGGAAGCAAGAAAAATGGGACTAGGAGTCGAGGAGGAGTCTGGGAAATGTAGTCAAGAGTGAACAGTTGCCATATGATCCCGGGAAGCAAGGACACATGAGGCTGGCATCCATGGTAAGATAAGATCTTATAGAAATATATATATGTATATATATGTATATTAGTAGTCATGGGTCATATTTAAGACATAACTAGCCAATGAGAAGCCCTGGACATTGGCTGACAGCATTGTAACTAATAAAGTCTCTGTGTGTTATTTGGGGTTGATGCAGCACTGGGACCAGGCTGTCGGGAAGAATCTCATTACATTGTGTCATACTTTTTCATACTTTTATTCAATGTATCTGATATATATATATATATATATATATAATACCAGCATTAGAAAACAAATGGTATAATCAGAATTTGATACAACTTGTGGTAAATGGTTGGAACTGGAAGAAACCATCCTAAGTGAGGGGTAACCCAGAAAGGAAAACATGGTATGTACTCCCTCATATATGGATATTAGACATAGAGAAAAAGACTACTATCCTACAATCCATACAACCAGAGAAACTAGGAAACAAGGAGGACCCTAAGAGAAAAACGCATGGTCCCCTGAAGAAGGGGAAAGGTACAAGAAATCCTGAGCAAACTGGGAGCTTGGGGGGAGAAGGGAAGGAGGGAGGAAAAAGAGAAGGGAAGAAGAGGAAGGGGGAAGAGAACAAGAGGGATCAGGAAGACTGAGAAAGTGGAGGAATAGAAGAGAGCAGGAAAAGAGATACTTTAATAGAGGGAGCCAATATAGGTTTAAAGGTAAGTCTGGCACTAGGGAAATATTCAGAGACCCACAAAGATGACCACAAGCAAGAATCTAGGCAGTAGTGGAGAAGGGTGCTTTGATGCCCTTCCTCTATAATGAGACTGATGACTACCTTAATTGCCATCCAAAACCTTCATCCAATAGCTGATAGAAGCAGAAGCAGGCACCCACAGCTAAGCACTGGGCCATACTCCTGGAATCCAGTTGTAGAGAGGGAAGAGGGATGAGCAAAGGAGTCAAGACCATGCTGGAGAAATCTTCAGAACCAGCTCACCTGACCTAGTGAGATCACAAGGACCCCAGTTGTAAAGCTGGAGAACTAGCATTGGACTGAACCAGAACCAAACCCTCTAAATGTGGGTGCCTGCTTGGGCAGTCTATCAGACCTCTAATAGTGGAACTGGTATTTATCCCTAGTTCACAAATGGACTTCAGGAGCCCATTTCCTATGGTGGGATAATATCAGCCCAGAGACTTGGAGCAGGGCCTAGACCCTGCCCCAAATGATGTGACAGACTTTGATTATCCCCATGGAAGGTCTCAACATCCTTGGGTGTGGGGGAGTTGGGGGAGTTGGTAGGGACATGGGAGGAAGGAGGGAGGGGGAAAGGAGGGATTGATATGTAACATGATTGTTGCTAAATAAAAACAGAAATGTATAAAAAAGAATCCTTTGAATCTTGGAATACTTTCTTCATGGATAGTAGGAAAACTTTTGCTAAAATACACACCAGAGAAGTCTTTAAACCCCTAAGTATGGCTGCTGAGGTGTTGTGAATCAGTGTCAGCACACATCAACATTCCCTTAATTCACATCTAGAAACTATATTATTCATGTTTCAGTTAACATGATTCAAGTTTCAGGACAAATAATACACAAAAAAACATCAAGCTCAAAAAAAAAAAATCCCAGAATCTTAATGACAGTTTCTACCCAGCAGCAGCCAGTGTTATTGAAGTCAATTACAGCACAACACAAAATTGTATTTACAAAATAATGGATGTGAAATAACCTTGGATATATGATGTTTGTTTTTAAAACCATAATTCTTGAAAGCAACTGAAACACATGCTTTTTAATTCTTTCTTGGGCTCTTCCAACAGAGCCAAAAGTTTAGTGTGAAAAATGAACCTAGACCCATCAACTAGATGGGTGTCCATTCCTATTTACTTTTCAGGAATCTCTAAAGCAAAGAGAAAAAATGTTTTATCTATGTGTGAATATGCATATGCACACTTATGTGTACCAGCCTATCAGAATGGTGCTAAAATATAAAGGACCTTGATAATGTTACCTAGACATTTAAAATAAGCAATCTAGTTCAACATCATGAAATTGCATTATCAATGAATGTGCAGTCAGTGTTTTGACTAGGATGACTTTAGAAGCCACAATGAACCTGGCTTGAGTTCTTAACTCTAGAAAGTGAAATCTGGACAGACGGACTTTCCGACCAGGAAAAAAAGGACTGGGGGTCAGGGGAGGAGGGCTGCTCATTTCTACTTACAAACCACGTGCAGGAAGAGGACAGCTGTATCAGAACCAAGGTTGTTCTCTGCATAGGCTGTCACCTGGAAGATCCCTGCACTCTTATACACATGCTTGATGCCATCCTCAATGGGGCTGAAGTTGGCATAGGACACAGCAATCCCATCCCCAAAGTCAAGCTGGATGTTCGTCCTTTGAAGGTCACCCTGCAAGGGAATAGAAATTGGTTTGGTTCCCTTCAAAAGATTCTGTTTGACTTTTATCTGATACTAATTCTCACAGCTTCAACATTTCAACCCTGAAAACCTACAGTGTTGTCTCCTTAGCACAAGTTAACATTTGTGAAGAGCTGCAGGCAAGGGCTGAGGACCCGCATGTCTTGCCTTGGGATTGCATGATTTGGTAGGTCTCTGGCAAACCAGTAAGGAAGAGGATACCCAAAGTCCTGAAATGGAAAGACTAGGTACTCTGGACCCCTCACAAACATGTCTTATTTCTTCTTCTGTGCCATGATAGTAATGGCCATTAAGAAATATTTAGCATGTTACATAGTTTCATAACAAGCCAAGCCGGTAGTACCCTACACTTTATGTTGCAGAAAGTTTTTATTTGAGCTTTGTGCCCGTTTCTTCATGTGATCATATGCATGCATGAACATCCAGGGGGAAGTAAGTAATAGGAAGTAAGTAAAAGTAAATATTACTTTCTAATAGCAGTAGAAAGTATTTTTGTCCTCACTTTTAAAGTAGGGATAAAATCTTACCTATATTAATAGCCACACAGCTAACAGCAGGAAGAAACAAATTTTGAATCAAGACTAATTCCTTTAATAACCATGTCATAATTTCCATTATTCTTATTTTTAGATGTCTGCTATTTAATTTAAGAGCTCTGCTAGTCAATTAACATGTATTAAGTACCATCTTCAAATAACAATGGGGGCAAATAATTATATCCATTCTAGAAATGAATACTGCAGGCTATCTAAACTATGTTTGTTTTCTTGCCTAGGGTTTCCTGAAACTACCTAAGCCACCCTCTTTCCCAAAGCTTCTGCTAAGTGTGTCAGCCCACAGATGTCTCTGCTTCTTGGAAGTCCAAGCACACCTTGGGTATTTCCTCTGACATGATATTCAGTAGCTCAAGTGAGTGAACTACTACCCCACGCTGTTAGCATCTCAAGGCAATCCTCATTATACACCCCATACTGGATCAATATTTTGGGTAAATAAATAATGTAAACCATAAAATAAAGATCTAGAATGAAGAAGGTTTAAAAATTATCTGGTTATATAATGAGATGAAAGCTGGAATGAAGAGAGAATTGCATTCAGGAATTATTAACAGACAAGGTTTAGATTTGAAGTTTCCCCTAGAAAATCTTGTCTGTTAGAGGTTGGTCCACAGCTAGAGATGCCAGTGTGCACTGTTACAAAAACTTTAGTGATGGGGGGATGTCCTTCCATATGCTGTGAATATGCTTATTTTATTGGCTGATGAATAAAGTCTTTGGCCAATGGGCAGGCAGGAAGTATAGGCAGGGCTACCAGACTATGAACATACTGGGAAGAGGGTTGCATAGAGTGAGTCAAAAGAGAGACATCATGTAGCTACAAGGGAAATGGTATGCCTGAGCATTTTCCAGTAAGCCAAGGCCATATGGATATACATGGATTAATAGAAATGGGTTAATAATTAAGAGAGAGCTAGCCAACAAATAAGAAGCCTGAGCCATCAGCCAAACATTTTATGGTTAATATAAGCCTCTATGTGTTTATTTGGGACTAAACAACTGTGGGACCAGGCAGGTCAGAAACTTCTGTCTACACTTTAGGAAGCTAAACCTTAATCTCTCTCCGTCTCTCTGTGTCTGTCTTTCTCTCTGTGCCTTTCTGTGTGTGTCTGTCTGTCTGTCTGTCTGTCTCTGTGTCTCTTTATCTCTATCTCTCTGTCTCTCTCTCCCTGGCTCTTGCTCATGTTTGCCCACTCATTGTTGCTCTCTTTTGCTCTATGCTCTGTCTTTAACTTTCTTCTTTTTCACCATGAGTGTGGAAGCCCCTCCACCACACTCCTCAACTGTGAACATGGGTAACCAGAGACTAAGGGCTGAACTTTCTGAATCCGTGAGCCAAAAATTTTTCCTCTTTTGGAAATAAACCTCTGACTAATGCACATGTCAAAACCTCTGCCCCAAGATTGTGCCCTGGTCATGCTGTCACTTTATGTCTCTCCCACCACACAACACAGATGTGAGTGAAATACTGATGGGTACTCTCTTGACCCTCAGACAATGTCAACTACCCTTGAGTTTATAAATGTAAATTAAAGTGGAAATGAACTGGAGGCAATTGAAATTGATAAGATCGTGGCTCTTCACATCCATTTGAGAAAATTTTTATAGCTCTGGTCCTGAAAACTCTCCAGTGGAACTGTGATAATGACCTCCTCTGAATCTCAAAGTCCTCTAATTCAAGTATCAATGTGTGTGAAGGATGGGGAGTCTGCCAGGCCAGGATAAGAAGCCTGCACCTTCCTTCTCAGTGTGGTCTCGATTTTAAAGGCTCAGAAGTGCTCAGACTGGTGAAAAAAATCTCCTGGCTTGCTTAGCTCCCTTTCAAAGATCTCAAGAGCCCCCAAGCAATTTGCATATAGATTTAGAGGGCATTGTCAATCAGGCAAGCCTTCCTGCTCTATCAGCCCAGCAAAGAGTGCTAGGAAAATCCCTGGTTTGGGTAGAAGGAACATCTCACACAGGGAGCAAGAAGCAGATAAGTGGACTGGAGTAACAGCACACATTCAGCCATTACTGCTTAGATTGCAAAAGTCACTAAGCAATGAGCTAATGAAGCCGGTAGCTGATGTGGAAGCAGCCAATGCTTTGCTCTTTACAAATTTAACTTTAAACAACATTTCATTCATCCCATCCTCTAATTCACGCGCTCAAGACTCTTTAAAGGTGTGTGGGCTCTTCTAATTAGCGGGCCTAAGGGTTAGAATAAAGTGAGAAAGGCTCTGAAAGTCGACAGCTATACTTTGAATTTCCTTTTGTGTCTCTCTCACAGTTTAAAGGTCATATGCTTAAGGTGGTAAGAATATACCCAGGCAGGTCATAATGGTACAAGCTAGAATTCCAGTGTTCAGGAGGTAGAAGCACGTGGAACACCAGTTTGATTGAGCATGGGCTGTGCAGCGAGTTCAAATCTGGCCTGAGCTACGTAGGGAGTCATTATGTCAAATGAGTCAAGGTGAGACTGTCACAAAAACCCAAGGCCATAGTTCAGAACTAAGGTCTTGAGTTCAATTTCGAAAATAGGGACATGATAGGGAGGTGGGAAAGGGTGGGGCAAAGGAAGAATGAGTGGGCAAGCAAGCATTCTATTCCAGAGGCTTGGGGTCTTTATGACAAATAAATGGAGGGCGTTTCTGAACAGGCATTGCTTCCTTCCCCTTCTTTTCCTCCCATTCTTGACGTTACAGCTAGTGAGAATGATAGATCTTAGTTTCCCTCTTTTTTCTTTTGTTGAGACCAAGGAATTGTCAGCATGGGGGTTCCGACTGCAGACACCCAAGTGGTCACTTACCTCTTCCATTAGAATGATGAAGGTTGCATTATGGCCCTGCTCTGCCACCAGGCGCCCATCAGTGGTTACCACATGGAGGCCCCGAGGAGCTTTTCCTGGACACAGTTGAGTCTTAGCAGAGTACTTATCTCTTAACCCATCTGTGCAGTTGTTGGACACAATCCTCCGGTACCTAAAGAGATTTGACAAAAAAACAGTTTGACAATTCTGCAGCTTGTGTCTCTCTCTGTGTGTGTGCACATGTGTATGTGTGTCTATGTGTGTGTGTGCGTGTGTGTGTGTGTGTGTGTGTAAGTTAGGAAGGGAGGGCAAGAGAAAAGAAACAAACTAAGATAACTTCTCACAGTCGCTCTTAAAAGGCAAGTCTCCAAAACTACAGCTATTCACAAAGACAAACAATCCTCATGAGCTGCTATCCCTCCACCTCAGGAAGGCTAGCTCCTTAAACAATATTATTGATCCCACCTAGTGCACCAGGGATCAGATCAGTGTCTAAACCAGCCAAGAAAAATCAATGCTGGCTCCCACACAGCAGAAGAGGAGGCGGCACTGGGCTGGTAAAGCAGGAAGGCAAGCCCACCTCTGTCAGCTAGAAGCCTGTTCCCTTCCCCCAAGGACGCCTCCCAGTTTCTCTGTCATAGGAAGTGGTTAAACACCAGCTTCTAAGTCCCCATAATCAGGTGGTTTCTCCCTGACTCTGCTCAACCCCAGGATATCATTAGTGGAACATCTAATACAAATTTTAAAAAATAACAATGATAACTTTGATTCTGGAGCCACTAGGCTATTTTATAACACATTTTCCCCACTTGCTAAATCCTTATTTCCTCCTCAGTCCAAATGTTACATTAGAAGCACAGGTTTTAAACTCCTTTTCAATACTGGTAAAGTAAGATTACTTTACAAAAGGGGTTAGCATGGGAAACCTCCCTACAAAACACTGCCAACTTCTATGGCAATAGTGTTAAATGTACAGTAGTGTTACATCAATTGCCTTGACCTCTGACTCAAGAGCTTGCCTTTAACCTGACCAGCCACAGAACTATTACTTCTAGAAAGTTCAGGACACCATCTCTAAAACTGGTGTTCTAAGCAAACCACAAAATAAATGAATGTCACGCTACTACCACTCTTCTCCATTACTTCAACCAACAACAACAGCATAAATACCACAACAACAAACAACAATACCTTGAACATCACCACCAATGCCAACACCACCGCAAACACCAATACCACCAACACCACCAAAGTCACCACCACCACCATCTGCAGTACCACCACCAATAGTAACAACAGCAATGCCACCAACATCATTACCAACTCCATCACTCACGGCAACACTCCTACCATCCCATACCCCTACCACTACCACCACCACCACCCCCCCACCACTACCAGCAACAACACCAATACCACCATCACTACCAACACCACCTACAACAACAATAACAACACTACCCCCACCAACAACACCACCCCACCACTACCAGCAACAACACCAATACCACCATCACTACCTACACCACCATCACTAACAACACCACCACCAATAAAAATAACAAAACATCATCACTATCAACACCACCTACAACAACAATAACAACACTACCACCACCGCCACCACCATTGCTGCCATCAAGTCTTTTCTTTCATCCTCCATATCAAGAATTATCAATTCATCTATGGTGTCTTATTCTGAGAGACCCAAAGCTCAAAACTAATGATACTGGTCCTTCATTATATCTGACTTTTCCTCCTTAACATCCTCCACTTCTGAATCAGCCACCCCATCTACATCTTCTCCCAGAGATGCCAAGTTATGCAAACCAAATACTATAGATAGCTCTTGGCTCAAATGAAATTATAATACATCATTATCAACTATCAACTGAGCTATATCTTTATCTTTACTCTCTAGCATGGCAGCTGCTATCCACACAACGCTATCAAAGGCTAGAAACACAGTATAGCACACTGAAATGATACATCACATCAAACAAAATACAGTATTAAAATAATTTTCACCTTTAAATATGTAAACATGATGAGAAATTTACAATTATATACATGATTCATACTGTAGTTCCTTTGATCACCAATGATTTAGTTAAAATAAATTATTCTAAGTTAATCTTTCTGGATCATCTTTACTTACAAGATATTTAGTTTTTATTCAAAATCAGCATCTTTAGAGCTACTTGTATTATAGACAAATGTTATGTCAACTACTTCCTTTGTTCGCTGGATACCATGTTAATACTGTTTGTAATATAATATAGATCAAACTTATGAAAACTAGAATATATATTTCTATAGGAAATCCTTTGAGGGGGAAGTAAATATATTTTTCATCTCCCTGACTTATTTACATAGCTATTTGCTATTTTGGCATACATAATTTGCTTAAAATTAGATCTAGCTCTATTTGCCCCATGATTATATGAGATGTCATAAGAGAAATCATTTCTAATGATTTCTGAAAGATGCCAAGGCTAGAAGCTGGCTTTTGCAGATCATTCCATGTGGCCATTAGGTCCTCCTTGCTCTCTGACAGTACATATCCTTAAGTTGAAATTGTTCAATTTGCATTAAATGACTTAAATCTTTAAAATATATTCTTACAAAAGCACTACATTAAAAGCATGAATTGCCCAGCATGATGTCAAGAAATAAGTGCCCCAAGAATCAAATATTTACCAAAAATTTCATGGGTTTAGAGTATTTCAGGCTACTCAACACACCTATCCCATCATGTTTATGTTTCTTTAATAGATGGCAGATGTTTAGATAGTACCTACTACTCTTTGCAACCATACAGAGTCAAGGTCAAAGAATTTGGAAAACTTAGCTAAGATCTTAGAAAAAACACTTGCAGAGGTAAGAGTGGAGTCCAGAGCACTGAGTGTCTTTGCTTCTCTGAGAGTAGCATAGAACACCAATATCCTCTCTACCCTCTGAGGGAGATTATTACTAATGATGAAGTAGCCTCATTCTAGGAACTTCCAAGCCAGAAGAGAAGCTGACTCCCAGAACCTCAGAGAACCACAAGATGTATCAAAACATGAGAAGTGTGTCCCAGTTCCACCTGCCCAGTCTACGGTTCTTTTGTGGGTCATAGAAGCGGTGAAGGAAAGGGAAAAACAATACATCTCCAGGAAAACCTTTGCCAAGTGTTTGAAGATAATTCCTAAGTGAACAGTCAGAGCACAAAAACAATTAGACAATTCCTGAAAGTGTTCTGAATCTTCTTATTCCAGAACTATCTAGGATGAAGGTTGTGGGTTTTTATTTGATGTGTCTAGTGTTAATGTTTGAGAATGTCCATTGATCTCTCACTAAGAAACACCTGTCACATCTACACACTACTTAGATCAATTTAAAATGGTTGAGGCCCAAAAGGTAAGGCAGGCAAGTCAAGCTATCTTTGGCTAAACATTTCCTCAGCTTCCCTCAGAAGCCTCTGCAAACAAACCTACCCTATCTAAACTCATCTTTATCAAGAAGGATACACTCATTCATTTCATTTTTGAGAACAAACAAGTTGGGTTCCTTCAGGTATTCGACTTACCCAGTGCTATTAAGGTAGCTTTGACCAAGGCTGCAGTCCTTTGAGGGGGAAGCTGGGTTGTACCAGAAAGCTGGGACACACTGGCTCTCCCCATGTCTCTCATAGCCATAGTCACTGTCAAGGAAATGAACATGGTAGAACTATATGTGTGTACAAACGTTAAAACACCCAAAGACATACATAAATATACTCATGTCCCAAAGTCATATCTCATTGTTGAAATAAGCTTCAATAAGACAAATACCCATGCATTTAAAATAGTATATTTTTAGAAATGATATCATTATTTAGGGTTACAGTCTAGAGAGAAAAATGGATTGTCAAAAATATCTAGACGAGAAAATACATGAATTCAAACATGTGACAGGTACAATGGTTTGGAGGTGAGAGTGGGGGACACTATATATTTATATCACACTTTGAAAAACAGAATTAATTAAATAAGTAAATGACAACCAGGGAGATGACTTTAAAGGTCAGGATATATTTTTTATGTACAATGATTTAACATGTACTGTCTGAAAATTGATTTCACAGAATTTATATTCATTTTACAATAAATTCAACTGCTTTCAAGCTTGTGGGTTGTGTGTGTGTGTGTGTGTGTGTGTGTATGTGTATTCACATTTATGCCAATAGAAATTCAAGTACAGTAGAACTATACTTTCTTAAAAATAAAATAAAACTAGGGTTCTTTTCTATTCTTCTATAGAAATACAGCCACAGCATCTGAGGAATAACATGCCCCTGCTTCTGGAGTTGTATAATGTGCTTACATGTGTAAATGTCAAATATATAGGAGTAATAATGTGGGTGGCAAGGATTATACTCTTATAGCCAGCTGGAGCCCACTGAGAGCACCCTCTCTCTCCATCATCCATGCTTCCACATTCAACATCAAAAGACAAAGATCCCTGCAACCCAGACAACCCAACCTCATCATCAGAATATCTCCCCCCTGAAGAGTGAAGGAAGCATAGGACAGAAAGGCAAACTGTTCTTTGTGCTGTGTTAAGGTTTGTCTGATCCCATAGTCTTGAAAACACTGCATAATTATCAGAGTGAATGCAGGACAGCAATGGAAGGAAAATGGGTATTCATTGTAATGATGGCTTCATATATCCTTCACTGTATGTCATGAGCCATCAAACAAATGTGACAAGACCTGTCCTCAATTGTGTCTTCAATCTTTTAAGGAGAAATCTCCCACCCCAAACCTAACACAGCATAAAGAAGCACTGACTGATGGATGAGATCATGTACATTACTATCCACATAGTAACACCATCTACTTCTAGTTGCCATTTAGCCCACTTTAGTTATTTTTGTATGTTATGCTATTGGTGTGCATCATGGTCTCTTCTGTGTTTTGCGGTTTCTTCTTTATTCTTCTTTCATGTTTAGGTTATATGAGCCTATCCATAGTTCACTGCACACAATTTTCAGGGCTACCATATGTTAAAAATTATATTGTCATTGATTTTCAGCAATTAAGTAATCTATAATAAATGTTACAGAGTGAACTAATGCCATGGTGGCCCTAGAACATGGCCCCTTCGAGTACCCCATTACATTGTGCCTATTTCCGCAAGAGGACTGTGAGGCTTGAGTGACACTGAAGGGTTAACTACGGGATGCATGTCCAAATGCCCCAAAGATGACTGGAGTGGATATGAGCAGGGCTGCCAATCAATGGAAAGGCAGAATGCAAGAGCAGCTTGGACACAACCTTGCTTCAATGAAGCTGGAAGAAAGGAGAGCAAAAGAGACATTTCTGCCAGGTGACTCCTTTGACAAGTGGCTGACCCACTAGTAGAGAGCCCCTGGCTTACAGTTCATCTGGACTTACTGTAGCTTGAAACAGCCATGAAATCTGTCTCTTAAATATATGTGGGGAATTTTGTAAGGTAATTAATGGTTGTTAAAACAATTATTAAAAATGAGTTATATTACATTTCATTCACATAAATTATATTTAATAGTCAGTAAAATACACAAAAGGCATTATTCTATTCCTTTACTGTATTCTAGCTATCTAGCTATAACATACTGTATGTGTATTACTATATACAACATTTGCTTAGTTACATATTAATATAGTTATTTATGTTCTCAGGGTCTTTTATATCCACGAATCTGTCTTGTAGGAATACTAAAATAAAGTGGTCTTCATTCATTGGTATAATGTTGAAATCGGTCATTGTGGAATTATGTACAAGACTTCGGTGATTGTTCCCTGAGAGTTAAACATCTGTCAGCACACCACTGAACACTGACTTCCCAAACATTATTTATGCATGGAAATACTGGGCTCTGGTGTACACATACTATGCCCAGAAAACTCCTCTATGGCTTTATGAGCTGAACCTGTTGACCGGTACTGCTGACCCTAGAAAATACTGGGAATCTTGGAAGGAAAGAATGCTTCTCTTAAGTAGCCTTGGGGAGAATAGAGATGTTTTCAAGGCCCTTTGCAAAATGCAACCATCCTCAGCAGTTCTGTTCAGCTCTGCTACCTGTTGGCACTGCAGTAATTAAAAAAGGTGCGTCAAGCGTGTTGCTCTGCCCCACAGAGTAAAAGCACCTCATTAATATTTAACAACACCAACAGAAACCAGCTGCCTCCAAGCTCTGGACTTCTTCATTAATTTCGGCTAAATGCATATTAAACTCTTTTACACTGTCCATCCTCCCTCCCAGCTCATGAGTCTGCATGTTTTAAACAAACAAACAGTCATTGGTCCAGCTTCCTGGGGAAAGGTGTGAGGTTATGAATTGTGAGACTTGAACAGAATACAGCAGAAAGTCTGACTTGTGTCAGGGAAGAATGCTGCCAGATTCTGCACACCTTCAAGCAGTTTATCTCAAGTCAATAATTAACCCCTGCGAGCTGCTTGATCATGAAAGCAGCAGAATGCCCTTCTGTTTAGGAAAAAATATGCCCATTTCTAAGAATATGTATAATGACCAAACCCAGCCCATGGAAAAGCCTTAGATTCAGAAGGAAAATGGCAAGAAAAGTTCTGAGATTAAAAAGTGTGTGTCATCATATAAAAGGGTAATTTTGCAATGTGGATCTAATCCATTCTGTAAAGAAACAGGCAGAAGAGCAAGAAGGACTTGTCAGAGATTGTACAAAGCTACTCCCGGCATAGAGAGCTACTACTTCATCAGAACATGTTCCATGCTCCCTAAGAACAACATTCTGAAATTTAAAAAAAGGGATTCATTATATTTTTAGGTAGTGTGTGTGTGTGTGTGTGTGTGTGAGAGAGAGAGAGAGAGAGAGAGTGTGTGTGAGAGAGTCAGAGAGACAGAGAGAGAGAGAGAGACAGAGAGAGAGAGCACATTAGTACCTGTGGAGATACTGCATCCCCTCAAGCTGGATGAAGTTACAGGTGGCTGTGAGCCACCTAGTTTGGGTTCTAGAGTTGAATTCAGCTCCTCTGCAAGAACAGTGCATGTTCTAACTGCTAATTCATCTCTAGTCCATTCTGAAACTTTGGACCAGTCAGAAAGTCAAGGTCTCTTCCCAACACGCTTCAAGGTCTGTGTGGTGTCCAGCCAGGTAGAGGCCAGCAGGGTGCCTCTGACCCCACCCCTCCTTCCCATCTAGCAGCTGAGGTTCTAGGACAGGTACTTTGATCCCATCTTACAAGGCTTTGGGATGGGCTTGGGACCAGGTCGATCTTCTCTGGCACAGTAAAAGTTCCCGCGAAATGAGAATAATAATTACCATCCTCATTCGGTAAGGCATGAACCCATATGCAGCTACAAAAAGAGATGACTACATCATAGCCAAAAATTACTCAGAAAACCTGACAGTCACCCCTTAATCATTTCTTTTGATCTAATCCCATTAGAGTCATTTGCCTTATCCTTCTCCATAAGGATGGCTTGCTTATATATCTGTTCTGTTTAAGTCAGCCTGTTGCCCATGTCCCTAAATATATGCTTATATAATTAAATGGCACAGCTCCATTACCAGTCCCTGAAAGAAGCCATCCATGATTACATGTGATCTCTTTTTTCTGACAGTCTCTTCACCTGTGATAAAACCAGCTCTGTCTAACAGAACCTCCTATAGTGGAGATATTTCAAATACATATATTCCATTATGGTAACCACTAACCAATTCAACTAAGAAACTATATTTTAATTTAATTAAATCTTAATGTAAACAATCAACATATGAGTAGTGGCTACTAATTCAATACTTTATTGTATTCTTTTTGTGTTCTGTTATATCTTCTTCTGGTGCAGTAGCTCTCATTTAAACATTGCTTATTGTCTTGCTTATACTTTAACTAGTCCACTTTAGAAAAAACAAAAAACATGCTTACTTATGTTCAATATGTGTAAAAACAAATGCTTTATGGCCCATAAGTACACCTGAAACTATGTGTGTGACATCCCCAAATCCCTTTCCCTGCGTCTTCTGCATCGCAACAAGGTTACCTCACCCTGTGAATATGGCTCCAGACTGAACATAGAAGAAATCGCCACGGCATTCTCAGTCTCGGGCCTCAGAAATTAGAACATTATCATCTTGAGTAATGGAGCTATCTATAAGATGCCTAACTCTTCTCAGAGCTAGATGAGAAATTAAGGTTATTCATATAAAAGACTACTACAAGATCCAGTACATAGTAGGTACTCAGCCAAAGTTACTGATGAGTGAGCAAAAGGAGTGAATGAAAAAAAAATGAAACTACTTCTTGTGTTAGCACTGGTAAGCATCTTCCTTCCCAGAGGACTAGCCTCTATCCACTCTGCACCCCAAAGCTTTGGAACAAGTCCTTCTCTAGCACCTGAGACTGATGGCAACCTTCATTCTCTCCTGCGTGGGCATTTGTTCCTGTGCCTCACCTGTGCCCTCATGGAGGCTGCTTTTCAAAGCTCTTCATAGCAAACTTGAGGCTGGGTATCTTTTAGGCATCTAAGTAGAAAATTCAATCTCTCTCTCTCTCTTTTTTTTTTTTTTTTGGTTTTTACGAGACAGGGTTTCTTTGTATTGTTTCAGAGGCTGTCGGTCCAGCCTGGCGTTGAACTCACAGAGATCCGCCTGCCTCTGCCTCCCGAGTGCTGGGATTAAAGGTGTGCACCACCACCGCCCGGCCAGAAAATCCAATCTTTATGTGATATTTACACTTTTTGCCTTAACCTTGCATTCTACAGATAGATACTTCTAAGACTTGATAAGCTTCTTCCCTTAAGTCAAATTATCTTCCCTTTGTGAGTCCAGGTTGTGTGTCCATTAGCTCCTACCAATATGAAAATATTAAATACACCATTCCCACCCTAAACTTCACTAAACTTACTAAAGAATTCCCTCTGCTGCTCTCAGAGTCTTAAACATTGCCCAGGGCAACTGTAAAAGCAGGCCTGCTCTGTCTCAGGGATGCACCTAAATGGAGTGTGTATGATAATGACTAGACCTGAATGAACTGGAAAGTCCCAGAAGGGCACCATAGGACTCAGGCTATGATCACTCTGCTGTGATACTGGCTTCCGGGATTAACACTAAACTATGTTTGATGGAAAATCATAATTGATTTTTTCTTTTTAAAAATGTATTTATCTCATTTTATGTGTGAGTGTTTTGCCTGAATTTATGCATATACACTGTGTATGTACCTAGTGGTTGTGGAGGCCAGAAGAGAGCGCCAGTTTCCCTGGAACTGGAGTTACAGATGCTTATAAACCACCATGTGGGTTCTGGGAACTGAACTCCAGTCCCCTGCAGAAGTGACATCAGATGCTCTAACTCCTGAGCCAATGCTGCTGCTCACTGACTTGAAGTCAAAGAGAAGAGTTTCCAACCTTTACCCTGAAAACGATGTTAATAAGTCAGGAATTGCCATCAAAAGCTGCTTGATTTATATGAAGACATGATGAAAGCACACATTTAGGTGGCGTGATTGTTGCTATTGTTGTCATTCTCTGATTGTGACCAGGTGTAAGACTGGGTCTCTACTTTTTAGTGACTCTGTACCAACTGCAAGTATTTTCTGCCTTCTTTTTAATACAAGGTGTGATTTATAATAGAAATGCAAACATTGGCCGGGTGGTGGTGGCGCATGCCTTTAATCCCAGCACTCGGGAGGCAGAGGCAGGTGGATCTCTGTAAGTTCGAGACCAAGCCTGGTCTACCAAGAGAGTTCCAGGACAGCCTCCAAAACAATACAGAGAAACCCTGTCTCGAAAAAAAAAAACAAACAAACAAAAAAAAGGAAATGCAAAAATCTAGTACTTTATATAGGAAACTCTATGATGTCTACTTGGAGATCTTATACCTATTATAATTCCACTAGCAATGGTAAAAATTTCTTTATTTCAAATTGTCTTTAGAGTTAATGAAATAGTCTATATTAAATTTTTACTTAGAGCAGTCATTTGGAGATGAGTTTTAATTTTAGAGGAACTAAATGTGGAGACCCTATTCCTTCTTAAACATAATAGAAATCTCAGATAATAGGATTTGTTTTCCTTTCTGAGCAATAGAGATGCCATAGAAGCAATAAACCAAGATTTAGCCATCCTTGAACATGAACCCCAACTCTGCCTCTACCATTTATTTAACTATGGCCAGGTAACATTATGAACAAATGGCTCCTTTTACTCACATTAACATCACAGTGTCTTGAATAGAGATAGGTGAGACCTCCATCAGCACAAATGTAAGAACCACAGAATGCTTCACAAGGGCTCCCCTCCTCTTCCCTATACCCTGCTTTACTTAGATTCTCATAGTAGTCCCCAAAGAAGTGCTCAAAACCACTTTAAGTACTGTCACTAGCATTAAAATAATTGCATAGCACCCAAAGGAATGACTTTTAAAACAGTGCTTACTTAAATGTTTAAGTTCTGATTTATCTGTATAAATCCTATGGGGCATCACTTAACTCTGGGGAACAGATTCACAACTCCAGTAGCAGCAACAGCTACCATATGTTGTAGACTGCTCAGGTAATAGTCTTATTTATATTAATGATCTACCCTAATTCATTTGCTAATTCATTTATTTACCCCTAGGACCTGGGGAGAGACATGTTATGTATTTTTATTTTGCATTCAAGGAAGTAATGACACAGAAATTAAGAAAATTTCCCAGAAGAATAATCTGTGAATGTAATTGTTGGGATTTTTATATAGATTAGTAAATGCTAATAGAATATGATAAGGAGAGAAATAGTATTTTGTAATCTTTTTTCCCCTTCCTACTTGTGAGTCCTCCTAGCAGCTTCAGATCAAGGAGACATAACAGAATCTATAGTGTGGCATATTCAAGGCAGTAAGCCTAATGGAGTCAGTCCAGAGAAGGACACAAGGTACTCTGGTTCAAGTGTGAAATGTCCCTCCTAGACTCACAGGCTTGGCCATCTGTTTCTAAGCTGGTAGGGGTGTCTTGGCAAGCAATGGAAACTTTAGGAAGTGTATCTACTATAGAAGAGTTGAGTCACAAAGGGTAGTCTTTAAGAATTTGTAACCTGACCTGTTTTCTGTTTCCTGCCCTCCCAAAATTTACAGAGTCCCAATGCATATTACTGCTACCATGATGGACTGGAGCTTCTTAAACTATGAGCCCTTAGTTGATTGTTCAGGTATTTTGTCACAGCAGTGAGAAAAGTAGGAAATACAATGTCCATATTATACTTCTAAGAAGACTTGATCTGATTACACACTTATCTGTTGTTTTCATAATTAAAAAATTCCCAGCTGGGAAAATATTCTTATTTTCAAAAGAACTTCTAACAAAGATAGGGCCCTGCAATTGAAATTTAAATTCATTTGGTACATGTCACTTTAATGAATCTCACTGAAGCCAAGTTATCTAAGATTGAAGAACAGATGGGGAGCACCCATGATCACTCTACACAAGTGACTTTCAGTTATCAGTTGACGTTTGAGTAAATCCAGGAAACAGAAACAAGACTTCCAGGCACGAGCCATATGAAATGGAGACGAGAGAAGGGAGATTGCTGTGTAAGGATAAATGCCCTATGGTCTTCAGTGTACATTGCTATTCTGTACCAGAGGATCCCAAACACAACTCTGCCATTGCCCTATCCCCTTCCTCAATAATAGGCTGATGCTTGATCCATTAGCTGTTTCTTCAAACCTATGATATACACTATCAATTGTCAAATGGAATTTCAGCTTCTGACTGAATACATAGGAGGCATTCATCTAGCTGAGACCAGAGGGATATCCACATCTTCTGAGAACTGGGAAGGTATTTTGACTCTCCCAAGAACAACAAAAATATGTTACAACGCTTTATTGAATGTTTAGAGTTTACATTGGAATTTTAAAAGTGAGGGAAGTTTAAAGCTCCTACATTCACAGCACTTACATTCTACTGGGGAAAGCCAGGTGATAATAAAACATTCAAAAGCATAGTCACTTCACACAGTGAATACTAACAAGACAAAAGCATGGGGGTGTGCGAGAGAGCACCAGGGTATATAGATGAGGCATGGTGTCTTCAGCATTTCTAAGAGGCTAAGGGTTTTGAAGAAACATGAGAGATTAAAAGGTGTCAGCTATGCTGAAACATGGGGAAAACTGTTGTATTCTTCAGTGCTCCTCCTAGGAATGAGCCTAGGGTTAATTAATTACTGGAGTTGGTAGTGTGACTATAATACAGCTAATGAAAGGATATTTATTTTAAAAATAGATAGAAAAAGATGTCAGGCCAAAATGCCATCAAAAAGTAGTATCTTAGAGGAGAGAGAATCCATTAAGATATTATAAGATACGATTTGGAATAAAAAAAGGTACCTGATCCAGTAACTAGGACTGGAGACACACAGCCAGGACTTTAGGGTGACAGTGGGAGAATTGAATGGGGAGTTAGCAGACTTTTGGCATGATAACAACAGCCACAACGGTGGATGCAAGTGCTTTCAGGGACAGTGTGTTTGGGAGGGAGAACCTGAAATGGCTCATTGATGGCCTGGGTCTGAGGGTAGGGAAAAGAGAAGTCAGTCCAGGACTTTCATTTCAGCGATGGTATGGACGGCTCTATGTTTGGTTGAAATCGGAGAAACTGATCCAGAAATGTCTTCCAGTCAAAAAGATTTTTCAGCCATACTCATTATGCCCCCTCTTTTAGAAAACCAGGTGTATGTCATGCAGGTTAGATAGACTTATTCCTTAGAGGAGAAAATAGACTTATTCCTCAGAGGAGAAAGAAGCTGGGGCTGGAACAAGGAAATTTCATATATGGGAGTCATCAGTTGTAGGGGAAATTAGATATCCGAATTCTAGATATAAGGTGCACTTTTTCATTGCCATTAGAGGCAGAATTGTAGTCTAAAACTGAAAGAAAACAAAGACCTCTAACACAAAGAATTGACCAACCTTTGAGCAGATGTCAATGTTAATTACCTTGATTTGATCACTCCACAGGGTTATATCACAAAAAATTGTTATACTGTATCTAATAAATATATGCAAATATAAATAAGTTATAAAAGTAGGAGGAAATGATGACAGAGTATCCACACATAGGAAGGTGCACAATTGGGGAAAATATGTACAAAGGGAACTGCCAGTAACTCTTTGAGCCTCGTAAGTACCCGTTACACTCCCCCAGGACTACTGAATGTAGCTACTCACTCACTGGAAATGAGGAGGTACAGGAAAGTTCCATAGGAAACTTTGATCGTACAGCACTGGTATTCCTCATAATTGGTCCTCATTCTCACTTTGAAGACTGTTCCAGCAACTAAGACCATAGATGTACCTCTTGTATCTGGGTCAAACTAACTCCATCTTCATCCTCACCCACAAGCAGGTAAATATCTAGTTGGAACTGAAGATGAAATTTCAAAGGACTCACCATTCGAAGTCCCAGTCAGCACAGACACAAGGTTCTGATACCACCGACCCAGAGTAATCTCTTCCAAGGGCACACTGAGCGCCTGGCTTGCGTTTCTTGAATATTTTCCTTTCCCCCATGACACAAGGCTCTCCCTTAAAGACAAAGTCCATAGTAAGATAGGCAATAAAACACACATGAGGTGAAATAAGATAGTTGGTCAACAAAAGCATTGGCCTTTAGTATTCAATGTAGCAATATCATTTCTCAGTAATGTTTGGGAGCTTCCAGAACAAACATGCTAACCTTTTACCATTGCATGAAAGGACCACTACGTCCTTTCTATCCGTAATGTCTACATAATACTGTTTTCTTCTCTATCTTTGTGGAGAACACAAGGACTTAAGACTCAATAGAATAGCATGCCCTTGTCCAAGTAGCTTTACCAGCTAAAGCAATGAGAAATCAACTTCTGGTTTACTGTTTTTACCATTTATATTATCTTCACAGTAAAACTGAGGTTGACCCCATAAGTTCAATCTCTGCCCCTCCTCTCTCTCTTTCTCTCTCTCTCTCTCTCTCTCTCTCTCTCTCTCTCTCTCTCTCTCTCTCTCTCTCTCTGTCTCTCTCTCTCTGTCTTTCTCTCTCTCTCTCTCTCTCTGTCTTTCTCTCTATCTCTCCCTCTAATCCCCTTTCCTCTTATAAATAATTAAACTGAAGGCCTACATATTAGACAAGGGCAAAAAGAAGAAAAGTTGGTACAAAATCCAAGGACACAAGGGATGGGAAGAATGCAGAAGTCTGTCTACACTCTATGGCAATAAACATCTGCAATCACTAGACCCATTCACCTTGCATCCTTTTTTGGTATCCCCTTTCCTGGTGCTTCAGGGCCCTTACTCCACACTGTTCTGAGATGTGCTCTCACTTTCCAAAATGGCAGTGCAGATGAGCATATCATAAGAGGCATCCTAACTGCCTGGTACTCATTTCTTTGCCAATTGAGCTGACATCTGAAATTATTATTATGTCTTCTACTCTAGGAAGTTCAGGTATCTAGAATTACAAAGAATTCTGGGATATATGTTATTTACCCCTGTTGGTCCTGTATGTACATTTTTTCCTTATAGTCATACACTCATGCTCAAATGACATACTGCTTTTCTTTCCCAAAAAACTGAAGGACAGAGAAGACCAAACCCAACTGGCAGTTGTTTCCAAAGCTAATGGAATTGGCCAACGTATGGTACCTGATTGAGGATGGTACCTGATTGAGCATATGCCAGCACATCCCAACGTATGGTACCTGATTGAGCAGGTGCCATGTCTCAAAGTCCTCCTTGGTGCAGCGCCGGCTGAAGATAGACTTGTAGTCCACTTTCACCAACTGCCATTCGGAGCGTAGACTGAAGTGGCCAAAAACTCTAAGTACAACATAGAAAAAGCCCAGCATCAGTCAGTAACATGCCATACTGGAGAGGGGGAGATCACGATAGCCTAAACTTGAAGGATCACTTCAAAGTGAGTCCCTTGAAACAGTGGTCTCCCTCTTCAGTGGCTGGGGTCTTCATATCTTCCGCTAACTGATTGCCATTCACAGTAAGTTTAGTATTATTTAATGCAAAATTACTATATGTGCTTTACAGGAAACATTAAAATAATTTACACCCCAAATGAAGCCATTCTTTGTATTTTGACACATAGCTTTTACATTTCTTTTTAATGTCAGGACTAGTAGGTTGTCTACCCATGTCTAGTTCTAGGAATAGTTTCCTCATCTATAAAACAAAATTGTGCATGAGTGTGTGTGTATGTGTGTGTGTGTTCACATACATGTGCACACTTATACACATTGGGAGTAGTGAAATACATTATATAATATAAAATTTGACCCTACTGGTGCCAAAATCCTATGACCATCTCTGTGCCTTTTCATTGAAATTCTTACTGCATGACTTATACTAATGCTTATTCTCTTTTCGCCTTCTTTGAAAAACCGAAGCGTTCCAATAAAAGAAAGTCATGTTTACGTACAGAAATGAAGAATGCCATCTGTGTGAACCAGATAATCAATACTGACCTTTGTAAAGTCCAGTTATTGATAGACCTATAAATATGAATGATCAATCACTCTAGAAAAAATGAAGAAGAAAAAAGACTGACCATCAATTCTCCACTGGGGTGGCATGTCATGTGATTCCAGTTCAAGACATCTATCATTGTGATGGAGAGGCCAGACTAGTCACGCTAGGAGCCTTTTTGAAGAACTAGAGGATGCCCATTTTAACAAGCCTCAATCACACTCCCAGTCTTGCATTCTCTGCTGCCCTGGTCTAAACATTCTTATGCTGAAACTAAAGGACCTCTCATTGAAACCTTTCTTTCAACTCCTTGAAAGATGTTGATGCTTATAAGAGGGGATGAGGACTAAAGTGAACTGTAAAATGTGGGAAAAATTGGTATTGTAGATCACCTAACTTAAAATAAATCTTGGGAAACAGTGTTTAATGTATTATCAGATAAAAATTACATGAAAGATTGACAGCCTTATATAAAAAACATTTAAACAGACCTTGAGGGAGAAACTGAGGGCTATACTTTATTGAGACTGTATTGTCTTTTTAAAACTCTATCTTGAAATAGGCTAGAAGTTTTGAATCTAGGATATTCCACATATATAGCTGATATTATCTTTCCCCTGAATTTTCTATGTCTTTTTAATTCTTGCTAAATACATTCATTACTAAGCCCAATACAGAGATGTTATCTCATCCATCAAGGTAGTTCCACTACTTATCTCTAAATTTATTCAAAAGGTACAAGAAAGCCAATTATTTTTAAGTATATTTTTGGTTTTTCTTTCTTAGGCAAGGTCTCATGTATCCCAGACTGACCTCAATCTATGTAGCCAAGGATGGCCCTGAACTCCTTATCCTCCTTCGAATTACAGGAATGTGCCACAATGTCAGATCCCTTAAAATTTTAACAAAATATCTATGTCTTATAAGGTTCTACTTGCTTTGCAATATGAACGCTAAATTAATAACTGGACCAGTAAAAAAATAAGATTTTGAAGATGACCTTGACAAATATGTCTGTACTTCTTTGCTCAGATATAAAAATCTTCCAACATTCAAACATTATTTCCTGTAGTAAGTCTTTCTTGGTTGTAGCAATCTGAATATCATGATTCTAGTGATATTAAAGCAAATCCATCTCCTTGCTCTAAACAGTTATTTCATAGTTCATAACATACATAATGTCAGATTAATTCTACTCATTTCTATAAGAAGATTACTAGGCAGAAAGAAGAAAATACAAGGTACATGATATACCTGCATGTCAACAAGGCAGGTGACAAGGTCTGCACAGTAGTTTTGAAGAAAAAAATTAAAATGTGAGCCAGCTGCTAGTAAAATGATGTGTTTGAGCAGTACCTAATTAAAGTATGGAAATCAACCAGAAGGGAGGTAGGGTAGTCAGCTTGCAAGGTTCTGTTGTCTGATTTTCCTTCTTTACCATTATTATTAAATGGCTTAAAAACATGAAAATAATATTTATGAACAAAAATTTAATTTCCCAATGACACACAGGTAGAAATAACAGTCAATACACTTAAATATAGAATCAGGACCCCGTAGATTCTGATGGTCTACAGATAGGTAGAGTTTAATAAGATATGATGTACTAGGAAGAAACATCAACTTTTCTTCTTGGTACTGGCAAAGGGCTGGCTAACAGAGATGGGCTTAGTACAGTTGAGGTTAGATGATAACAGCAACTGTTGAAGTATTTCTATATGCAATGATGCCAAAGTAAGTGAATAGTTCAACATGATCAATGGTTTTCTAAATGACCTTGAAATAAATAAACAAGATTATATGTATTACCTAGAATCAAAGAGGCAATACCCCACATTAGTCTACATTATCCAGATCACAAAGAAAAATCACGGTCATTGTTAGTTGTTGCCATTTTAGAAGGACCTAGATTATGAGGTAGGAATCAACTTCATCTCCTATACAGGCTGTTGTATTGGTGGATGTTGAATAATCTACATTTTAAGCAAAATCCTATATTTACTAGAACATACACATTTATCTATGTGTAAATGATGTATTTTATACCAGCCCATCCAAAGATGTATATGGTTGCCAAAGTTTCAGAACTACTGAAAAAGAGTGAAATAGACTATACACTGAGTTGAGTGGTGGTTTTTAATTAGATATGAATATGTCCTCATCCTTGAAGTTATTATGTAGTCTTATATAGGAAAAGGAGCATACAGATTTAAGTAAAAGCTAATAAAATGAGAGCATCTTGGGTTACTACATGTCCCTAAATGTGGTAAGAAATATTCTGTAACAGATAATGAAGATGGATAGGCATTGAAAAGGCCGTATGAATACAGAAGTATAAATGGAGGATTATGGAGGTATATAGCCATAAGCTAAGAGATGGCTAGATCCTGCATAAAGGGAGCTTGGATTAAATACTGTTAAAGTACATGATACATTTGTGTAACAATGCCTTTATGAATTTTATACTATTCATAAGCACACACCAGTAGATCTTGTATTTTTTAATTTGATTTTGTAAATTGACTTCCAGAATTATAAGACAATAAATGCCATTTTTAAGCCATCTAATTTATGGTTTTGATACAGCAGCCATAGGGAAATGATCCATCATTAGAGGAAGTCAGGGAATGAATGGACTTAAGGCAGGAGCCTGAATCAGAAATAGAGGATCAATACTTACTGGTTCTTGCTGGTTCAGTCTCTGTATCATTCACAGGCTCATGCTTAGGTAGCTTTATTGCACATTTCAAGACCACCTACCTAAAGATGGTACCACCCGCAGTAGAATGGGCCCACCTTCATGAGTTAATAAGATAATTCATCAGGTACATGCCCACATATAAACTTGATATAGACACTTAACTGATTAAGACTAGTTTTCTGTGTGATTCTAGGCAGTACCACATTAAGAGTTATGCAGTCAATGACTCGGACACATCAGCTGTCTTCTGAATGGACCTTGGTTCTCTAGTTCTGTTCAGTATTACACTAATTATCTGATGATTAGACAACTGTTAAGGAAGTTGAATAAATGACAGAAAGCACACATAGAAACGTAAGAAGGATGTGAAATATAGATTAATTAATATTTAAGTATTTAAGTGTTTAATAATCTTCCCTTTTCTTAAACATTAGTGAAGCAGGTGTCACAATATGATCAGTGGAAGCATGAGCCTAAAAAAGAGAGTGGTAAGACCATCAAAAGAAATCACACTTGTTGTTTTTATATTGATATCACTGAACTGAGAAAATTTATAAGCATTTCAAGACTCCTTCTAATGAATAACCACAAACATCAAGGTCCCAGATAACAGCTCTTCATCTTCTAGAATTATTCCTTTAATGTTAAGGAATTGTTGCCAGCATAATAGGAGAAGCCCTTTCCTTATACTTATTTGGGTAGAAGGAAGCAGTTCACGTATCAGCTCAAGTGCGTTGTTATTGTAGAAGAGAGCAGAACATGAAGAATCTACCAAAGAATGATATAGCTTTCAAGCCAGGTGTCAGGGTCTCCAGGAGATCTGAAAATTTCTGGTAACAATGAGCTCTCTTTCTTCAGATATCCAAATTTTTTGCTATCAAGAAGGCCTTCCAGAAGACCTTTGAAACACAGTTTCCCTATCTAGACAGCTTCTCATTAGCACATTCTGAGTGCCTGTATTTGTATTTCTCTGAAGTCTCTGGTGATGATGATGATGATGACGTGGTGCTCAAATCACATTTTGAACAATAAAGGTGACAGCTTCTCAATACATATTCGTTGACCTGAGAATGTCACCACACTGTGTAGTAGAATCCTATACCATTCCTGCCCCACACATTTTAGTTAAAATTTGAGACTAATATGTATCATTAACTGAAGTATTTTCACTGCACAGAGTTTTATGCTCTTACAAAAGCATAATGTGTACATTACAAAAGCAAAGACTTTCAATATTTTTCCTACAATAATTTCTCAGAATATAAGTATCAAGTTAGTTTATCTTTGGATTATGCTTTGGTAGACAATTTGATTTGAGATATTACCATTTGGTTTTAGATTCTAAAGAGTTTCATAAAAAAAATTCAAAAATGAATTTTGTCTTGGGTTTATAACAAATTTTTCCACAATTTCAGAAATAGCCCTAAATGTACTTCTGATATTTTGTACTCTGTATTTCTGTGAAATAACACTCTCAGCCTTGAGCATTATAAAATCAGAACACTAAACAAGGCTGGAAAACACTGAAGATGCCGTCTACCAAATTCTCAGTTAAAATTTAATTCTTCTTGTAAAGTAAACAGCATATTCATCTGATTAATATGCAAATTTGTTTTCATCTTTATAAGTGGTAAAAGTATGTGTATATCAAAGAATTGTATTAAAATAAATTTCTTCTTGATTTATTATCACTAAATGCCTAATTTGTATTCCCACTTTATAAGCCTTTAAACTGGTGAAAAGGGGTCATAAAATGCAAGAGTTCTTAGTTTTCTAGCATCTTTACTCAAAATTATACTTTTAACTAAATAGAAGCTTTTTAAGGTTACAATGCCTTCTGGATGTATTTGTATTCTATAGAAAAGAACAGTTTCTAGCAATAGTCATTGTGGATAAAGGATGGGAAATGGATTGTGGAGGGCTACTGAAGGAACATGGGGAACTTGCAAAGGGAATTTAATTTTCATGACTTTTGCTAAAAGAGCCAGTTCCTGGCATTTTATAAAGCTCCTCCATTTTGGTTGAATTGGGATAATTCCCCAAACTCAATTATTGTGGTTTACAGAACTAATGTAAATTGTTTATTTAGATCCCTGCCCTTCCTGTCCATACAGCCAGTGGAACGACAGCTTGACAGCATATACTGTGATCTCTACACCAATCATGTAGCACATGACCTCCCCTTCTTCTGAAACATGTAAGAAGGGACTTACATGTTGCCACATAGGCCTTGTCACTCCTTAGAGCCTCATCATGCTTTTGCCTGTCTGTCTAATCATTTTTTAACAGGAAGGGAGAAGGAGAGAACATAAAGGTGAGTCAGGGAAATATGAGGAATTAGGGGAGAAGAAAACCATGGTCAAATATATTGTATTTAAAAATCGCATTCAATTTAAGAAGGCTTTAAAGAAAGATTCTTTCTCACAAAAGATAATCTGCTTCACTTGAGCTTCAAACCTGGAACTTTTCAGTTCCAAGCTCGGCCAAATTCACTGTTAGCAACATCTAATCTTTATAGATTATAGAAGTTTATAGCAACTTCTCATCTTTATAATTGCCACGACATACTATTCTGGGACCCCTTCTTCAGAACTTTATTCTTTGACTCTTTTGTAAAGTTACCTGTTAAATTACTACTATTATTGCTGTTGTTGTAATTGCATGTGTGTGTGTGCTTGTATGTGCAAGAGATGGTTCTCTTCTTCTACCATTTAGGTTCCCAAGTCTCAGGGTTCCACACTTTGTGGCCTGAGTCTTACCTGCTGAGCCATCTCACCGGCTCTTTGTTGCCATGTCCCTTCTCTTAACTCAAAGACACATAACAACCAATGCAATCCTGACTCTCATTAAGCTAAATAATGCATATTAAATGCTTAAGATTCCATAAACAACAAAGGTTCATTGCCATCGCCATCCTTTTCATTTACAGAGTTTCGGCAGACTCACCCAACATTTAAATAAAGCTACAGCAATGGCCTTGATTCACAATCTTTTTTCAAGGCACACATATACCCCCCAAATGTGGGTAATCTTTTTTCTTCTTCATACTGAGCCTTGAAAAAAATTAGACAACTCATACATAAATATAGGAAAGAGGTTCCCTGGCCTTTGCTTCCCTGAGGAAATTCTCCTAACCACAGGAACAAAACAAATGAATTGTCTGAGTCATTTCTCATTATATGGATTTTAGGGGGGATCAATTAAAATGTATTACTTCTGTTTTTCTTATTAGCTTGTCACATTAATTTTTTTCGTGTATTTTTCTCTCTACTTCAGATTCATCTTGGTCTCTCTGAACCTAAGAGGCCATCTCAATATTTGTTATGAAAAACAAAAAACTTCCATACCTGATGGCTACACTGCTAACAAGACACTGGTCACAGACTGCCCTATTGTCTTGCTTTACTGTTGCTCTTGGAAACACGACAAGATGAGGAAGCAGAGAAATTAGAAGACATGATTTTTCCTAGTCCTCCTTTGCCATCAAATTAACTAGGTAAAATTAACAAGTGCCTTCCTTAAGCCTTCAACTTTCTTTTAAAAGGTGACTCATGCAGTGGAATGAACGTAAAAAGATGGGATGCAGAATATGGTCCTTCCGAAGTAACTTCAGAGAATGTATTTTCTTCCAGTCCTCATGTCTACCTCTAAATATGCAAGTTGTTTATCTCCTGGTAACCTTCCACTCAGTGGATTTATCTAGCTATTACAGTCATCCATCTTGGCATCCACAGGAACGTCTTTCATATAACAGGTGCTAAACTAATATAGTTCTTGGTTGATTAATGAGTAGAATTAATCAAACAAAATCAATCACAGTTTTCAACACTGCTACAATTGCTTTATCTGCTTTCATTTCTGGGTCAAAGACTGTGACTGAGTCAGACATTCTTTGATGTTTATAAGAATTAGAGCACTCTTTAGAGGAGAAGGAGTAGCTTCTACTCTGTCTCTGGTCATCCTAAACTGTGCTACGGTTTCTATAACAAATGTGGTTTCCTGGGACAGTCAATACTATACTTTCTTCAATCCACCAGCCAGACTGAGTAAGCCTTTCTGAAAGGAAAAGGGTGATTAATTTGAGGAGGGAGGTGACTCACAAAAAGAAAAGACTTCATTAGAATTCCAAACACACAGAGAAGTAGCTACTCATTAATTAAATGATTTCAAATGGGATCAGGGTATATAATTGCTATAATTTAGGTGGAAACAATGCCACAGTAAATGTAATTAGAGAAGTAGGTTCTATAAAGATGTTTACCTCTTTCCAGGAGAAAAGCTCTGGGTCACCTGACTCTCCCCTGCACAGTTACTTGATTCATTTGGACCTCTGGTTACAAGGGCTTTTATACATAGTTATGAAATCTGAGAGAGCTTTTAAGAGGAGAGTGGTTGGCCGCAGACCTTCATGAAGAGAACAAGGAGTTATTACTAGGAAGGTACTAGAAACTATCAAAGAAAGGAATTCTTCTGGAGATTGTATTTGTGACCTTGGCTGAAGAGTGACTTTCAAGGGAACTCTGAATTAAACGCACCAACTTACAATCAGGACCCCTCTCTTCCCCTTTTCAGAAACTTCATCTTTATTAGGAATTCCTCTACCACTAAGTCTTACTTTTATTTGCCTGAATGACATCTTCAGCAAAAGATCAAAGGCAAATCTGTCTCTGTAGTTTCTTTCTAGACTTTCTCTGTTTCTTCCCCAGATAAGTTTTCTATCAGGCTAGTAACCTCTGTATCAGTAGAGACCCAGTCCTCAACTCACTCCTCTCTGTTACCACAGGACAGAGTCCCAGTTTTTTGATGGAAATTCTACAAATCTCTCTTATTCACCAGCTATATGTAAATTCTCTTTGATTTCTTGATAATAACAATGATCACCAATCCCACCTCTGTCTATAATTTCAATCTCTGTGTAGCCTACTCCTAAAGCACTGCCACATGATCTAGTAGCAAATCTCATGTGAAAAATTATTACCTTGAGCTTCTGAACATTAGCCTCCTTCTACCACTAAGGGGAGCATGATTTTTTTCAGCTTGCTTTTCCTCTATCCAGGATGACTTATCTAAGTCCTATAGAGATTCATCTAATTCTCTATAAAGGCAGAACTAGCCTCATTGATAAACTGCTTGCCATGAAAGTATAAAAACCTGATTTGGATTTCCAGCACTCACATAAAATATCTGGGTGTGGTATGGTGTTCTTACAATCCCAGATCTGAGGAGGCAGAATGATCCCTGGGCTTGCTGGTCAACCAGCATAGCCAACTTGTCATGTTTTTGGCCAAAGACCTTTTGTCAAAACAGTATGTGGATAGTATCTGAGGAATTGCCACCTCAGGTTGACTTCTGACCTTCACATATATTTGTATACACATGAACCTACACACAAGGACCACACAGGCACACACAAATACATAGCAATAAATAGTAATAATGGTTGGGATTACATCATTTATTTGGTTGGATTCTGGGAATTTAGAGGCCAAACAGCATACCCATATATGAGCATAATCTCCAATGTTTGCAAGCAGTATATAATCAGCAAAATTCAGTCAAATAATAATAATTATGCCAATACTAAGGAAGAATTATCAGACTTTTGGAGTATGCTAACCACTTTGTGTGGGTTACTTCATGTATTCCAATTTAGCAGATGAGGAAACTGAGACTCAAAGAAATTAAAGGAGTCATCCAACAAGGCATCACAGCAAGCAGACAGTCAGGAATGAAGAGCACACACTGGTTGCCATTGTTCACACAGGGTCCCCAGCACTGTGCTTTGAAGAGCTTTGTGACTCATTAGCAGCCATTTGACTGCACAGTTTGGCACTGAGGCTTGAACATGGGTGGGGGGCTCTTACCTCCAGCTCTAAATAGCCTGTTTGCACAAAAGGCAGGAACACCATGAAATTTATAAACTTGAAAGCACAGTTGGAAGAAAGAAGAAAGGGAAAATTGGTGTGGAGTTTGTAACTATAAAGCCCCAATTATGACCCTATTTGTCTCAAGGTCTAAAACCTGTACTGTGTGGGGAATTACACACTTGACCCTGAACTATGGCAGTCTTTATCGGCCTGGTCTCCTGTTGGAAATCCCTGAGGCATGAAAGAGAACAAACAAGATTATAAACTGTTAGGGCTGCAACAGTCTTAGGGGATGAACCTTTGGCCCAATTCCTCTGTAAACTAGCAAGAAACTAAGTCCTGGAGAAACATTGGCCTGCTCAAGAAAAGAACAAACTAGAAACTAGGTCTCCTGATAGCTAACACTTCCCACACTGAAGACTTCTCATGGGAGACATTTCTATCTTTTATGTTGAGTCACAGACATACACAATGCTGTTCCATGAGTACCTGCTTCAGGAAGGGTGCAGAGAGAGTAGTGCTCATGTCCAGGGCTTTCATCAACCTTCAGCTAAGACCTACTTTTCCAGTTTTGCTGCTTTTTCTCCCAGGTTCTGGCACCCTCAAGAGTGCCCTGAGATTTCTGATCTCTAGCTTTCCTTGCAACAGCAGCTACAAACTACAGTCCCTTCTTAGACAAAAGATGTACACAGATGTGGCATTCCTTTGCGCTGGCTTTCTCTTGACTCTGTTAGGTCAAGTGAATAGACATAGGCACAGAGGAAAGTGTATCCTGGTCTTAGGGGAAATGAGACTCTCCCCTTGAAACAGCTTAGCTGTTCTCACTGAGTCACTGAACAGGGTGGGTGTCACAAACTGATGAAGGCTACTTGGGCTTCACAGGTGAGCAACAAGCTAGATGATAAGTACAGACTCCTCATTTACAAATAAATATAAACTCTATGTAAATCAGGGAAGAATAGCAGGCATCTAATTAGTCCAACTGTTTCCCAACACTCACATATAGATAAGTGTGCCCCAAACCTTCAGTGATGCAGTCTGAGTATATGCAGTTTCTGCCTTATTGACATACCGGATTTATTTTTCATTCCTCTAGGTAAATACTTAAACCTGCTGTGGATTATGGTGAGTCACACAGCATTTTCCTACCACCTCTAACTAGGGCTCAGAATTAGCCATTGCTAGGAAACCACAAATCTCAACTCAATTTTTTTTACCCAGCCTTGACTTCTTTCACTGACTAGATGTCATTAATTTGTGAGCAGATTATTAGAAACCTGGAAAACAGTTCTGAAATGCCTGCAGATTTATGATGAAGTCATTCCACAAAAGGTCGCAGGCAACCCTGCCATAATTAAATCTTTCATTAATTTTTAAAATATACAATAACTTACAAATGCAGCATAAATTAACCAGATGACCTTGAAGGAATTATTTAGAGCCTTGCTTCATCAGAAAGTGCTATCTAGCAATTTCCTGAATTTGTATTTTATGAGTAGGATTGGTCCATTTTCCATTCTTATCTTTTATTGGCTGCCAGTGAAATGTTTATCCGTAATGATGTAGTGCTAAGTGGCTACCGGCAAAGCACAGCACAGGGAGGTGGTGGCGGATAGGTGAGACACTCCCTTTCTTTCAGGTCCAGGTGCAAAGGTGGAGTCAGCACAAACCACAGGGTATCAGCACTGGTGCCAAAGTGCCTCTTCCCTTATACTATCTAGAAGATGAAACATGTAGAGTTTGAGAAATTATTTTCCTTGAAGAATATAAAAATCTATAGATGGGACTATAAATCGCCCCTGGAAACACTCCCTTTAATAGTACGGGATATTTCCTTCCACTTATTGACAGCATTGTTCTCTTTCATAGTCTAAGACATAAGTGATTATCAGTCAGGGCTAGAATCTTCAGAGGGCAGAAGTATTCTGAGGCCAAGGGGCACTAACTAAATATCTTCCATCTAACATTCTGTCTGGCTCCCATTCTTTCTTTATGTCTGCCTGCCCCTCATCTCCCACCCCTGCCACCACAATTGACACCACCAACACTGCTCTGACAACAACTTAGAAAACAGATACAGTATATACTGCAGCTGTTAACCTTTCCTCATGGGAGATGAAAGAGGTATGAGAATATAAGCTTCCACTCACTGGAAGATTGACTATTATATCCTAACTTACCTCTAGAACTCTCAAGCCACTGATTAATGAATAGTTATCTATCAATATACTTAGTCAAATAAAGCAATAACAAGTGTTCTTGCAAAGAGAGCACAGTGTACACTCAGCTAGATGTTAACTAAGAGTTTAATTCTCCCGGGAATGCCTAGCTACCCATATGCATTCGTGTCTCTTGCCTGGAGAAGCCTTCCTCAGTTATTTCTGTGAAAGAAACAGAAAGGGTTGGATTTCAGACTAAAGAGGAAAGAACAGTGCTGTGGGAAGGCCAGCCATCAGTGGGCAGCAGGCTGCCAGCTTCCAAACATTCAGGCAGTATGCTTGGCCGCTGGTGTGCATCCAGGCCACCTGATTGTTTTCCCATTAGGGTGTAGATGGGATTAGTGGTAAAGGAGGTC
The DNA here is from genome assembly GCF_017639785.1 of Mesocricetus auratus. Lineage (NCBI taxonomy): Eukaryota > Metazoa > Chordata > Mammalia > Rodentia > Cricetidae > Mesocricetus > Mesocricetus auratus. The sequence goes on from NW_024429182.1 coordinate 12,667,641, forward strand.
AGCAGCAACGAGGGAAATTGCACTGAGCAAAAGTGAGACACGAAATAGATCTTAATAGAAACAGGCAGCAGGATCAACAGCAAACGCCTGCAAGCAGAGTCTGTGTTGGTTGCTGAACAGTATCGGTGAGAGAGTGAAGAGAAGGGGGTTGGAAGCATTGAAAATAGATGTGGAAAAAGGACAGAGTGAAAGGGAAACTGAGACAGAAAGCAAAAACTCCTGGAATTAACACAGCAAAGTAATAAAGCTAAAGAAAATGTCATTAATGGGGGGGGGTTAAAGAGTACTGGAGGAAACTGAGAGGTAGATACTGTACATACTGTACTAAACTATAAAATTCCAAAAAACAAGTTTAAATTACAAAAGAACAAAAAAGTCAACTTTTAAAGTACAAGTTAAAGGAAATCATTGTCCAAATAACTTTTCTTCTTTTCTTAAAACTAAGTTCTTTTGCCAGGCAGTAGTGGCGCATGCCTTTAATTCCAGTTCTTGGGAGGCAGAGGCAGGTGGATCTCTATGAGTTCGAAGCCAGCCTGGTCTGCAGAGCTTGTTACATGACAGCTAGGGCTATTACACAGGAAAAAACAACAACAACAACAACAACAAAAACAAAGTCCTTTTTTGAGTTCAAATTAAAGTCCGTAATGGTTACTGAGAAAATGTGGTCTACAAATCTGTGAAACCTAAGTCAGGATCTGAGGGATACACTGTAAGGAAAGACAGAAATAGATGAGCATGGAAGGATTTTAAGAATAGGAGAAAGACACAGAATTCAGAAGAATTCATGAGAGAGTAATGCAAAAGGGACAGCTTTTTTTCTTTGTGTCATTATAATAGTTTACTTCTCTGTGTCAAACCCTGAACCAAATAAATCAATAGGAGAATAAAAATCACATGGAAGCGAGCACCTGCATATGTGTGTGTGTGTGTGTGTGTGTGTGTGTGTGTGTGTGTGTGTAGTCTCCATTCCAGTCTAACAGCATTATTCACCGCACATCTGCTAAGCACCAATTATGTACATGCATGAGCCCACTCAGGACTACAGAGGAGGATGCTAATATCATTGCAAGCCTGCACCCCTCAGGCTAAAAACGGTCTCTCACCCTCACCTCATAGACAATGGGCATGAAAATGATCAGAAAGTTGTGAAAAAAAACTATCAGCTGCATTGTCAGTGCATGTTAACACATTACTGGTCACTGTGACTCAATAGTTCTACTTCTAAATTTGTGTGTAGAATAGAAAATGTCTTCTATTAATTTAACTGGAGGCATGTGCATGGGTAAGGTGCTTTTTGTAAAAAGACAACACTTGAAGAAATGTAAATATCTACTGATAACAGAATGGAGAAATTGTGCATGTTCATTCAATGACAAAATGCTATGAGTATGAAAAATGCCTGGACCACACCAAAAGGAGCTAAGTTAAGCAATAATGATAGAAATAAGCATATAAGTCACTAATATTGCCTATTTTAATTATGTACACATTGAAAATATATAAAACAATGTGGGTATACACTCAGCAAGATTACCAAAGCTTCAACACTTATTCTAGAAGTGTCTATGGGAATAATAAGTAGAATGGATTTGAGATGAACAGTAATAAGGTCAACTCTGAATTCCAAGTGACAGCAGAATAATTTTCATCAATTTAAAGTAATAAATTAACAGGCATTTAGGCTCTAATCTCTACATTTTTCTGTTTATAAAATGACAGTGAAAAATAAAAAGTAGCTATTAAATTATAGATGTGAAATCCAAATTCCAAATCTTACCAAAGCTAGAAGAGCAACTTCACAGTTGAAATGAGTTCACTGGAGTAAGGGGTCAAATAACATGTCCCAGTTGAGGTGTTTGCTATGTGATTCCAGTATATGCTTAGGCTCTAGATATGTGGGCTCAATACTGCAAAGTCATTTAGATATGTGGCACTTGAATAAGTATGGTAGCCTCTGCTTATAATCCCAGAATTTGAGATCTAAAAGGTGAATAATTGCCATGAGTTGAAAGTCAACTTTGGCTCCACAATAACTTTTAGGTCAAGACACCTGGTCTACAGAGCAAAACTGTCTCAAAAACAAGCAATAAAGGGCAAAGAAAGAAAAGAGAAGACCTCTATATTAATAACAAATAACAAAAGAGCCTAAAGGACATGTGTTAAGTAAAAAATCCATCACAGAGACCAGATACCTCACAATGTCATTCACAACAGATATCAAAACCAACGAAGTTCATAAACAGAGAGCAGAAGGGTAGCTGCCTGGGATTGGGAGGAGGAGAATGGAGAATTATTCAATGGCTATAAATATCAAGTTTCAGTTGTATAGGGTGACAGTTCTATAAGCCCATGTAATGCAAAGCACTCACAGAGTACCCAGAGTCAATAAACGGTTTCATGCAATTTAATTATGTTAGGAGGATAGATCTCATCTTAAATGTTCTTCCCCAAAACCCACAGAACATTTTATTGTAAGTTATGGATAATGTATACATCAAAATGTATGTATTAAATAAGTGGAAATATTGATATATAATTGATAATCCAGTAAACATTGAAAAATTGAGGCAGATTCTCAGTCATTTCTTAGAAAGAGTATTTATAGTACAGTGTAGGAGACACATTTGAAGAAGAGACTTATAGGTAGAAGCAGTGTCTGACCAATTACACTTTTGGACACTGACAAGTCAACTGAATGAAACAATGTTAGGGAAGAAAGAGTTAATTTGGCCCATGGCTACAAAGGCTTCAGTCTACAGCAGGCTTGCTCAACCTGTTTTGAGGCAAAGAGTACAGCAGGACAGAAGTGTGTGGTAGATGAGTAAGTCATCAATTTCCTAGTGGACCACAAGTAGAATAAGCAAGAGGCTGGGGGCAGGGTATGTAGGCCAGGGCATGTACACAGATCCTACTGCATCCAACTAGGTCCCTGATCAAATATTCCTTCACCTTCTCAAGAACCACTAATGTACTAATCTCTCGATGGGTAAGTACACTAATAGGTCCACAACGTTTTAAATGCTAAAATAATGAAAATTTATATTTATGACATATGAAAACTGTTTCATTTTGATTTTTTCATAGTAAGTTTCAAATGGCACCCACTGATTCCCATTGGTCTCAATTGCCTGTGGCTGTCTTCATGAAATGAACTGGGGCAGCAGAACTGCTGTATTAGGAATGCCAGAGCCAGCAAAGCCTGACTTCCTTAGGGTCTGGAAAACAGTATTTTGACTTCTACTCTAGTCCACTATCTTTTCTCTGGAGATGGACCATTATTGAAGCATTAGACTTTGGAGACAAAAACCATCTTTGTGTCTGTGTGTGTGTGTATGTGTGTGCCTGCATGTGTATATGTGTGTGCGTGCATATCAAAGGTGGAGAAAACCCTCAAGTACCATTCCTCATGCTCAAGCAACCTTTGTTGTTTGTTTGTGTTTTAAGATAAGGTTTCAGTTACTTTTCAATATACAAGTAGTCTGGGACAGCTAGCCAGTGAGGCCCAAGGATTCTCCTTTATCTGTGTCTCTCTTACAGTAGGATTACATGTACATAGTAGCCTACTTGGCTATTTATGTGGTTCTGGAGATCAAGCCCAGGTCTTTGTTCTTGCAGTGTAAGCGCTTTGCCAACACAACCATGTCTGATGCCCTGTGATGGCGGCTGTTTCTCTTTATCCTCGCATCCAGGTGAGGAAACTGGACCTCAAAGGGATGTTGAGCGAGGGATCACGTGAGTGGTGAGAGTCGTCCCTTGAGATGGAATTTTAATAAGCACAGATAGAAATCTGTTGGCTAAAATAACCATTTTCTTTTCAGGCCTTTGCTGGCCCCCACTGTGATGTGGAAGCACCCAGCGTTCCAGTATTCAGCTCTTGAGTCCCTTGCCCCAGATGGAAGCTAGACTTGTGAGTGGTGAGAAGCCTGGTGATAAACTGAAGACTGAGAATCAAGCCACAGAGTGAAAAGCTATGACTAAGGGGTTTCACAGGGTTTGGTGATTACTCGAATGACTTACTTTGAGCAAAGCAAAATCAGGCTCTTCTAGCAAACAACAGAAAATTGAGAAACAGATCAATGGGAACAGCTCTGGTTCATTTCCAGAGACTTTATCTGATGCAGTTACAAAGCTAAACAATGCATTTACAGCTTAGAGCTGGGCCTTCACATCCTGCTCTGGCTATACATTCTTAAGAGTATGTTCCTGCCTTAGCGTGAGGCTGGCGACTCTGGTGGAAAGGAAGTCTTTGCTTCTATTCAAATGTCTGCAGCTTTGGGGTTTGCATAATTTTCTAGGCAAAATGTTATCGCTCCCCTTCACTCTGGCTATTAGTTCTGCTGGTAGAACAATGGATCAGAGATTTATGCCAATTAGAGTGGGATTTACAAAGGGAGGCAGCAAGACAGTGGAGTCTAGCCAATTTGCTGAAGGCATTTGCAGCCTTTCCTACTTTGCAGCCTCTTTTTGACAGGCCAGGCACATCCCCCCCCCATTTGTTCAGACTGCGTCATCCACCTGTAATGACTTATCTCCTTCTCTCTGCACAGCCAAGAAGCCCTTTGTAACTGTTCTGCCTTTCATCACTTGTTTGATATCCAATGGCAAGTACAATTTGCCTCACATCTTGCCTTTTAATTAGTCTCTAATTCTTTCAAGCCTTCATCATATTCTTTTCCAACATACTGTGAATTAAAATTCAGGGACGGGTCTTCTTTGGCTTATGACTGGGTGAGCACAGAGGTACACTCATCAAGACATACTAGTCAGTAGCATCTCAACTCTTTCCTAAAAATCCATAGTGGTTCCTTATTGGACAAACCTTAGAGATAGATTTCTTGTGGTGTTATTTTGTTTGTAATCTAACAAATAGAGCTTGCCTGAAGATCAGAGGGCAGACCAAGCCACTAGTTAACCCTAAAGGCCAGGCAGTGGTGGTGAGCATCTTTGGATGCTAGCTCTTAGGGTCTCTTGTCTTTGATCCCAGGACGTTGGAGGCCCACATCTTTAGTCCAGGCACTAGAGAAGTAGAGACAGGATCTCTGGTCCATGCAGTTTGAGTTCATAGAGACAAGAGCTCAGCCCCTCCCTTTTCAGGCTAAGGAGTTGTTGAGATAAGAAATGGCCATGGCTTGCAACTTTGTCTCGCTGATCTTTCAGCATTTACCCCATAATAAAAAGCCCTCTGGGTTTTTATTACTAAGACCATTAGAATTTGTACTACATTATCTAGTACCTTCCTCTATTTGAGCTCACAGTCTTCACTCTGACATTGTCTGTCTCAAACAAGTTTCTGAGCTTCAACACCCGCATTTTTTCAGGGATCATAATCCCATCTACACTGAGGGATGCTGGGGGATTTCAGTGAAATTACATTTGAGAAAGCACTTCATGGAAATATCTGGCCCAGAGAAGGGGAGGGGTTATGCAAACTGGCTGCAAATCTTGGCTGCACTCTTGAAGATTAGACTGAAATCTCCCCCAGGTGCTTTGCTGCCTGGATCTACAAGTAACGGAGGTTTTTCAAGAGAAATTCTACTGTTCTTGCCCTAGATGTCTCTTTTTCTGAGAGGCTGTTTAGTCCTCTGTAGTCCCTGAAAAAGACAAGCCAGTTTTTCCAAATTCGCATATTAGTAAGGATAACAAAATGAAGGACTGAGGATGTGGGAGGCCAGCTCTTCCATCTGATTCTACATATGAGCCAAGAGGAAAAAGAGCCCCTGCCTAAGGTGTTATTTTGGATGACCACAACCTTTCATAAAAGTAGTGGACCATAAGGAGCCAAGTGCTCTAGAATACGCAGGCACCTGTCACATTAAGAGCCTCTGCCTGAGACCACAACAGGCATTCTAGCATGTCAGTTATCCAGGGTAGCCACGGCCTTAAGTAATAACAATGGTCACATTTCATTGTGAGTTAGGCTAGACTAGATGGCTGCTGTCAAGGTTACCAGGGAGATGTTGAAATAATAGCATTTGAAATGACAATAGAAAAAAGAGCAATAAAGGGAAGCAAATCACAGACCCCCATGCTGGACACTGTCTTGTCTCCCCATGCATATTCTCCAGAAAATATCCAGTGTCAAACCAGACAGATTCCCACAGGAGAGAATCAGAAACCATTCCCCATAGGGTTCTCATTCACCAGCTGCTCTCTTGTACCCTCATGCCATTAGATTGGCTCTTGGTTGCTGTCACACACACACAACCCTGCTCAGGGAGTAGTAGATACAACTAGTTTTATTCCAACACAACCACCAGGCACATAATTACCAACTGCTAGATCCTAATCTTTGAACGGCAGAATTCCTGTGGGTACGCAATTCATTTCATAAAAATCCCAGGGCTATGCCCCAGACCACTCATAAAGATCACAACACAATTCCCATTCTTGTCTCATAGGATTATTCATTCACTCATTAATTCAATAATTCATTTACTCATTAAGTAAACATGGCTAAAGTCTGTGTTAGTACAAAACTGATAAATATAATTAATACTCAAGAGATATGGTGTAGAAACATCTTCCCTCATAGGAACTTAGCTTAATTTCCCACTGTGTGTGTGTGTGTGTGTGTGTGTGTGTGTGTGTGTGTGTGTGTGTGTTTTGTGAAGTTCTCACATCCTTATGATCACCTCCTGGTTTAGAAGCCAGAGTCCCCCGATGACTAAGTGTGTACTGACACTTATCCCCAGAACTTTGCCCTGAGATCTCCTTAAAGGGAAGGCACTGCACTAACCTTTTTATCTTCTAAGAGCCAACCAAATCTGACATATATTGCATCCATGAAGTGTTTCAAATGAGTAAAGTATTAAACATATAAATTCTGCAATCAAGATGAAAAGTCAATAGCAGCACACTGAGGTTAACAGTGAGTCACAGAATTAATGTCCTGTTTCATTTGTAAGGTTCAACAGCAACAGAAGAACCTTTGTCCCCAAATCTATTCCTTACTCTCATAATTTAAAAAATATGAGTTTTGAATTCCATTTTCGCTCTGTGAAATTAAAACACTAGTTGGCTTTGGTAAACCAATTTGGTATAAAGTCTCTTCAAATATGAAAGGGAAACAGACAGAACCTTCTGGTAACCATTCCAGGCATTCTCCTTGTCCTGAACATCCAGAAACTCTGTATTAATCCCACACAGGAGAAACTCTTATTTAATTAATATTTAAAAGTTGCAATAGGATCTTTCCCTCAAGTTCTAGCGAGAAACAGAGCACTGGCAATAGACTGCATTGTTTTTGGAGTCTCTTCGATTCCCTGACCAACAACTCATGGAGAGGTGGCCCATGCCTGGCACAGACTTTTTTTTAAATAAAATATGGCTTCAAAGAGGAGCAAATAAAATTAGTGTTGTTTATCCCACACCATCTGATTTACCCTCCTAGCTCTCTTCTTACTAAATTTTGCCCCTTAAATTATTCCCCTTCCCCCACTTTATACCAGCATTCTCTATCTCCTTCCTCCTTCAGCTCCACCTCCTCCCTCCTCCGATTTTCTCTTTTCACTTCTCTAAATTCCACGGGTACTTGAGTTGTACACCCAAACCTAAACCTTCAAAGCTAAACCCACATGTAACAGATAACATATGTTATTTGCTTTCTGTGTCTGGATTACCTCACTCAGTGTATTTTCCATTTCCGCATATATACTTGCTTCGTATCAGTTACACAACTTGCAGAAATCAAGCCAATACTGATCTAGGAAACATTTCCCTGAGGGTAAGAATTTAAAGTGCCAGTAATTGTTATTCAGGGTTCCAAAGCAGAAAAGTCTTATCCAGCTATAAGCCCTGTACACTATGATGATTAATGGCCTGCCAATATATACTCATTTGTTTAATAGTGACACAATTTTCTTAGCTGTAACCAGCATCTCTCTGATTATATTTAAGGACTACAAAATAGAAGGGAACTCATGCCTAATTCTTTCAACCCAGTCAAGAACTCTTGACTGGATAGATCACAGGCAAACTTTAAAGAAGAAGCTACTACTATGGGTTTGCTAAGATGATAAAGTAGCCAATTGCCTTCTAAATATTTAATTTGATACCTGTAGATTACCCTTCTTTTTGCAGTGAATGGAAGTTAATACAGACAATACAATTGGTCAAAATAAAAAGAATTGGAACTATGGAATATTCATCCCCAAATGGGACATCTATAACACTCTCTCTGTCTCTGTCTCTCTCTGTGTCTCTCTCTCTCTCACCTAATTCTGAGAGAACATCAATGAAGAGGGGAGTGGAAATGTTGTAAGAGCCTGAGGACTTGGAAGATTGAGAATTTGTGTCTTCTAAACATCATAGGGCTATTGCACTCAATAACTCTCAACAGCTGTGGAAACCTACACAAAGACCTCCATACGTTCAACCCAGTTGACATTCCAGCATGACTAGAGGAAGGCCTCACAGTCCCACTACTAAATAAGGAACTACAAGGCAGTAGGCAAGTTTCTACTAGACGGGGAGTCAGTTTTCTGACTCCTGATAGGTTGCCTATTCACCAGTGGACAGCATTATACCAATAGACATAAAAGCAGCATCAAGTGGACTCAGTGAATTATGTTTTCAAAATTAAGAGGAAAAAGTAGAAGACATAAAGTTGAGGGAGATGCATGTTTGGAGATCTTGGAAAATTAGAGTAGAAGAGCAAGGTGTGGCTGTGATCAAAACATGTTATATTCAAGCATGCATTTTAAAAAAGAATTTAAAACAAAAACTAAAAATTGGCTAAGTTTGTTTTGATGAATCCTTCTAAGACCCATCTTAATTGCATTATGCAAGTATGTTTTGCACTTCACTTTTTCATATGGAATACCAGGCTGCATATTTAAGTGTCTTTATGAGCAAGATAGAAGAGGTACCAAATGGCTGCTGAGCTTTCCTTCCTAGTGGAAAGGAAGGATGACAGAACACCATTCCATCCTTTAAGTAAGTAGTCTGGCTCTATGTTCAATCTCCCTTCACATATACCCATGTAATAAGCTCAACTCCACATGAAGGGGCAAATTATTAACATTTAAGATTATGTGGACACAGCATTTAAACTGTAGCATTGGTCCAGAGTATACCAGGCCATGAAGAGATGAGTATGCATGTAGTATAGTTCAAAGCTATATCCAACAGAATTATGCAATAAGTTCAAATATGTCTCATAAAAGAATGTGATGAATACCTTAGGCTATGGGCTAAAGATAAGCAAAATAGGCAAGTTTTGACTAAAGAAAAAAAAACAATGGATGAATTTGGGGCTGTTGGCCAAGATTCTAGAACCAGGTCATGTCTGAATTGGAAAAAAAACAATGAACTTTGGCTTGATTTCAGTCAGGAGGTAGCTTATACCACCTCTTGAATGCAGGTGCTTATGCCCTGTAGAACTTACAACAAGAACCCAAGCTTTGCATTGACTCATATTAGAGAGAGACCTACAAAGACAGAAGCTTCTTGTTTTATGCCTAATGAGTAAGTGAAGGCTGGGGAATAATTTGGTAAAGTTAGGTCATGTACCTGAATCTTCAAACAAGTGTTTGAAGTGCAGTTTACAAGTGTTCCTAGTATTTTATTCACTTCCTGGCACTTCTGACAAAATTTGATCTTTGACATAGTATTCTGGGTTCTAAAGCAAAGTCATTTGTCCATCTTATTTAAGTAATAGGGTAAAGTTGAGATTTTTTTTCTGAATTTTCCATTTGTGTAATATCTGCTACACAGTATGTACCAGCAATGATTTTTCCTGAACAACAAACTTTGAATGAAATCTTTATCCATACAACAGATGTCTCCAGAAAAGTTCTATTGTAATACAAGTCCAATTTAATGATATTAGTCATGAATGGGCACTACTTCCTATCTTGGTTGACCTGTAGCAGTTCTGTATAGGGGTTGGCATCTCTTCTTTAGATTCTGATCAGAGTGTTAGGCTGGTTCTAAGTTGGACACCGAGCAAATACTTACATGTGAATGTCAAATCTCTCGAATATATCACAGATTTAACTTTCTATGTTGTCAAGTTTGAAGTAATGGTGATGTTTCCTTGTCTTTAAGTTCTGTTAGAAATTTCACAGGTCAATTAGGAGGCCAGCCTCTGGGATCCAGTAGTGATGTGGGTTGGTGAGTGCAAATATAAAACATTTCTATTTCATAGATGAGGAAACTCTAGCCCTGGGAAGAAACGATTTCTTATTGCATTCCTCACGGAAATATTGACACTACAGATGAAGGAGAACTGATGCCTTCAGTCCCTTCTCTAACACAGTAAGGAAATACTCACGTCATGATGTGGGTCTCTACTCCTGCCTCCACCAATGCCCCATCCACGAAGAGAGGCAGCAACGTGAAACCATATTTGCTCCAGGAGTGGCCCTCATCAAAACTCACCCTGAGGCAGAAACAAATACATGGAAAATAAAGTCATAATCTTTGACCATCATCTTTTATGTTATTAAAGTTTCCTCTGTATCTTGCTATCTGGCAATTTGGATTATCAATACTTAATCAACAACATCTCCCTATATTATAAGATTTGATCAAAATAGATTTTCGCAAAGCAGGCAGAAATGGCTCCAGATCTGCAGAAATATTTCAGTACATTAGAACTGATGAAAAACCACACACACACACACACACACACACACACACACACACACACACACACCATGCACAAAGTAGGGCTCAACAGATGGAGTGTCACATTTCAAATACTAAGATTGAAACTGAAGGTTCCATTTAAAGCACAATCAATGCAGCCCTTGGAGTTTCTGGCACAGATAAATTGAGTAGTATGGGTGTGCTCTATAGGAAGGGTGTGTGTGTGTCTTTCAGATCAAACTTCCAAAAAAGTAATTTCCTGTTAACTCAGAATGGATTTTGAGACTCTTGCACCTTCCAGTGTCACCTTGAAAGGCTTGTAGGCATGGCAAGTATGTGTGTGAACTGCTATGAGATGTCCTGTTACATCTTTTGTCCAAGGATAAAAGACAGACCTGGTCCTTTGTGGATGCAGAACACACACTTCTTTAAAGGATGCTTCTAGTGATTCCACGTTCTTAATATCAAGTATCTCTCTACACCTTGATCAAAGCAAAGCACACAGCCCAAAGATGTGTGTTTGGCTTCATCATGCTCTAGGATCTTTCTTGTCCTTTCATGTTCCTAAGTCTTCTCTAGATACAACATTTAAGATATTGAACCCCCTCCTATATATGAGAATTCTCATATATTCAGGGTTTTAAGCTCTCAGAGTTTATGGAACATGATCATTTTATTATTTGAATGACCCCTTGACACTTCACATATGAATCTTTGTTACTTGCTTCTACCTTTATATTATATACCATTTCAGAAAATGTATCTGATTCTTATTAAACTGTTAGCTTTTTGAGGTCAAGGACTCTTCCATTCATCTTCACAGTCCAATACTTATCAGGGCTATGGAAGTGTTAAATGGATAGATGCATTAAAAGGGAAAGGAATGGGAAAAGCCCTCCTTTAGTCCATTCACTCAATTTTTCCAGTATGATTTAAATTGACTTCCATACACTGGTTCTAGAAATCACCTTTTCCATGAATAGAAACCTACTCCATCCCTTCTCTATTCACATTTTAATATCACTATTCTACTGTTACTCCCCCATCTATGTTCCTATCTTATCATTTTTCCCAAATTCACAGATTAAAGTAGTACTGGGAATAATATCTTAACCCATCTATGGCAGTCAGTATGACAACAATGCTTAGGTTGATGATACACCTTGATCCACAGTCATAAAAGAAAAATGATCACACTGTTCAAGAGTTCATCTATCTTCAATTTTAAGGGCTTGGTTAATTCAGCCATTTTTTAAAAATTAGGTTGTAAGCAAAGCTAGTGTAGAGGAAGGTGGGGAGACCTGAACTGTTATGAAAATAGCATGATTCCAGCTTCCTTGCTCTTGTATTTTGGAATTTCCTACAATAATAAGGGTAGTTTTAGTATTTTCCATGGCCACTAACTAGTTACTCTGGAGATTAAGGAAACATCTCTGAGGCTTTATGATTTCTCCTTTTCAAGCCTGTTTGTTGATGTGACTCTAAAAAGACTGGTTGCTGTTTTTACAGAACAATGCTGACATGAGTTCAAGGCCTCTCTTGCTTCAGCAAGAATTTCCTCCCTGATAAAGATGAGTTAGCAACATACGCAGAGCCAGCTTCAGTGAATGCAACATGCATCTCAAAATCAGAGTTTCTCTCTTCTCATATATTCACCAACAGGGCGTAGGGCACCTATTTTTACTTTATACAGAGAAGAAGACAGCGTGAGGCAGATGATGAGGTCATATCACACTTCCCAGAATCAAGACAAAAACTTCAGGACAAAGCTAATTTGCAAATGGAGATAGAAACTGTCGAAGACTGAAGCCCTGCTTTTTGGCATAATCTCCATGGAAGATTCTGCCTCACAGGTCAATGAGGAGAATGGCATGTCAGCACATACCTAAAGACAAGCCCAGAAAGACAGGCAGCCTACGTAAGTTCAGTGCAAAGATGTCGTAACAGCAGCAAGTGCACAGTCTTCAGAGGCAGAGTGAGGATGGAGGACACTGACACTCATTCATGATCTAGGGTATTCGTGGGAGGCCACAACTGTACTATGTGGGTATTTCCTGAGAAGAGTGATTTCTAGCACCTGACTGTTTCAGGAAGAAGCAGTTAAAAGGAATAAAAGTACTGAAAGAAACTCCAGGGAATGCAATAAAAATCTTAGTATCTTAGTATCTTTGCTATAAGAACGTTGGGTCTGGAATGCAAATCAGTGATGGTTTGGACCTTGTAAATACTCATAGATAACTGCACTGAATGTCATCCCCCAAGGAATTCTCATTTGCTTCCTCATATCAATGGCTCATTAATGTCCATACCAAGGAAATTGGGAACTCCCTATCTTGAGTATTTACTAAGTGGTTTTTACTGTTTTATTATCCTGGCATGTCGTATCTCTTAAGATGTCACAAAATGGCCTGCTATACCAGATGTTATATAGACTATATGACCTCTCAGATCTTTTCCTAGTCTGTGTATCTATAACTTTAAAGTAGTGATATAAGAGGAAAAATAGAATATTACAAAATAGCTGAAGTTCTCCCTATAAGACCAGCACAGCATTAAAAGCAGAATAGTCAATGAGACTCAGCATTCTTCTTCCAGTAAGACAGATTGTTTCCTTTTATGTTACTGTAGACACAGGAGGTGTGGTGTGCTGGCCACCAGGAAGTTCTTCAGAACAACACATGCAATGCTCCTTTTCAGAGGCATGCACTAGTTAGAACTATGTTTCTTATGGGACTGTTTCTCTGAACAAAACAAGGCGCTGGTATCCTCAGCCATGTAGAGATGAACAAAATAAGACTGAAGATCAGGTGATGTTTCCCATTCTCTTTCCAAGAACATTGCAGGGATACAGGACAGTCTGTCAGGGCTTAGCAAACCATCATGCCTCAGGCTACCTATCAGTTAGATACCCTGTCCGTTATGAGTTTTCACTGGAAAACTGCATTCGGTGGGACTCTGTTGCTCCTTTCCCTCTAATATTTCTAAGGCACAGTAGTGATACCTGATTCAGGGGTTACCCGAAATAGCACTTAGGCTCTAATCTCTGTTCATCCAAAGTAACATGGTCATAGATACATAGGTCAATCTGTTCACTGTTTTGTCTTCATGCCTGTCTAGCTATATATCCTTTTAATTTGTGTAGGAAGCGGCATGCCTTGTTAGCCTAGCTAAAGTTTCCCTAGCTTTCAATTATGACTCCTATTTTCTGTGCAAAGCAATACAGCTATTATTTAAGTCTGAGAACCTCCATACCCTTGGGTAAGCTAATGCATTTCATTTGTGCATATATGCAATCATACATCTGTATGCGCAATAATGTCAGTCTGAGGTCCATAAGAGAAAATGAACGAACTACTTAATCTTTCTTCCTCTTAAAATATGCTATTTCTTTTAGCCTTGGAGTTTGTAGCTTAATTAGAATCTACTAGTAAGAAAGGAACTGTATTTGTGTTTCAAAAGCTTGAAAGAGGCAAAAATTAGTCAACCATTTTATAAGAAAGCGTTGATGATAATGACATGGTCAAGTCCTTACAAAACACTCCCACAGCCTTCAAGAAAACACACAAAGGATAATTTCTGGGAGAATTTGTATTTGTTGTAGTAATTTCTCACACACATTCAATAGCTGACATTTATCCACTTGCAAATGCAAATTATTCCTTTTCCCCTGAGATCTGGATTGATGGACAGGAGTAAACAGAAATCTCCATCCCCACCTAAGCTCAGGAAATGTCACTATCAACATCCTTCAAATGAAGATAATACTATCTTAAAAGCCCAGTTTAAAAATAATATTTAATAGTTTTAAGTTAGGAGAGGTAAACAAATAGTATCATTTCATAAGAGGAAATTCAATAAGGATCCGATTGCTTTGTAAACAACAAATTTTCATGTATTTTATTTTTAAAAAATGAAAAATTTGACATATGGTATTATACAATGTGTGTGATGGTAGATTCAGTTCTACACTAGATAATTATGAACTCAGAGTTATTAGCATATCCACTGAGTTGATCTCAACCATTTATTTACAGTCAATTTTCTACATTCGATATATATATATGTATATATATATATATATTGCTACTATTAATGCTACATTCTTCATTGAATATTTTAAGTGAGAATCATTGTTCCTGACTACAGAACCTTCTGTGGACTCTGAGTATTTTTTTCCTAACTTGGGCCGTTTTCCTCCAAGGGTTCCAGGACAAGTTTTTCCTTTGAGAGTAAGTATGTCCCTGCACAGAGACATCTACAGCTCAAGTTGAGTGGTCAAATGTAAGGAAGGCTAAATTTTTGCTTTTGTTCTTTTTTTATTTGAAAATAGATTCTTTCGTCATACAATATATCCTGATTATAGCTTCCCTCCCTTTCCTTCTCCCAGTTTCTCCCCACCACCATCTCTAGATCCACTCCCTTTCAGTCTCAGAATAAAAGGAAAAATAACCTCTCTAATCTCTTGGTTCCATGCTCCCCTTTTATATCGTATAGACTTACTTTCTTTATCTCCATCAAAAAGAAAACAAAAAACTCTTCCTCTGTCGACACCAGGAATGTTCTCTGCAGGAATCTCGCAAAAGCAGTAAGAAGCACACAGACCTAATCCCACAGTCAATGATAAAGAGAGGCATGAGGTCTTCAAGCATAGGATACAGTGGCTACGTTCTTCTCCCAAGACTTGACGGGAAGGAATTAGCTAATCTATGTTTGTGTGTCAACTCTTACAGAGATGGTTCCTAAAATATAATGACAGAGCTAAGAAACCGTGTCTCATTTGGTAAAAATGAAGTGTTTTAAGGTTTACTCTTTTCTTTGTTGGTACAAATCCCATTCACTTCTTAAAAGGCCACTCTTCCATCCATAGATACAAATGGGTCTTGCAAATGAAAGGGATCGCTTACCAGTTCAACCATAACACCTTTAAGCGACATTTAGGTTCTTTTCAATCCTGCCCCCTTTTACATGTCCCCATCCTTGGCTCTAATACAGTTTTCTAAGTACTCTATACATTTCTGAATTTTAGCCTTAGGTGAGAGTTTTTATTTTCACTTGCTTGCCTCATATCACTTCTGTCTGTATCCTCCAATTATCATCTCCATGTCAACTGCTGCAGAAAGACCAGTATCAGACAGTCAGCATCTTATAACAGACATTGCTTTGGGTAACTCTAAATTCCTTGTACTGACTATCATCTCCTAGAGGGCTAGAACTATGTTCCACCCCTCTACGCACTCCTCACCATAGCTAAAACATTAGCAATTAACATACAGGAGTTCCATTGGTACCTCCAGTTAACACCTGTGCACTAACTCTTTGAGTAAGGTATTTGATAAAGTTGTGTTTTAAACTCATTTTATTGGCAATTTTTAAAATATCCACATATTTAGGATTGAGCTGAATAATTTGTTGAAGTTTATAACAGTACCTGGAATGCAACATTCCTTCAACAAATCCAGACTATTATTTAGCAGGAAATGAATAATAATTACATTGGAAATTTTCACATATTCACCCTTAAGTTAGTACATACCTTTAAAAAATTATTTATACCTGGAATACAATCCAAGTGAGGGAGGAGTGATAATGTGAACAAAGGAGTCAAGACCATGATGGGGAAACCCACAGAACCAGCTGACCTGAGCTAGTGAGAGATCACTGACTCTGGTCTGACAAATTGGAAATCCACGTAAGACGGAACAAGACTCCCTTTATACAGGTGACAATGGTGCACCTGGGACAATATATGAAGCCACTGACAGTGGCTTCAAGATCTAACTATAATTAACAAACTGACTTAGTGGAGCCTGTTCTATGTGGAGAGATACCTCGCTGAATCTAGACACAGGGGTGTAGGGAGTGGAGAGGTGCCTTGGTCGTGTCTCAACAAGATGATGGGACAGACTTAGCATACTTCCTAAAGGAAGCCTTACCCTCTCCGAGGAGCAGATGGGAGGTGGCAGGGGAATGGAAGTGAGCGGGAAGAGAGGAGAGAGGGGCAACTGGGATTGGAATATAAAAAGTACATTTTGTTCATTGTGAATGTTACCATCTGCACTTTAGCTAGCCTCGCCTACAAATAACTATTTAGCTAAACAGAAAGCCTGGAATTATTTCTCTTTAAGAAATATACAAGAAACTCATCTCTCCATTGTCAAAAATCTAAATCATGACATCAGCCCCTCAAGATACATTCGTACTCTGTTCTTTGGTCCTCATTGATTAACTAGCATTTATGTTGCGAGAGTCATTACATATTTTCTTTGTTGACATGAACAATCTAAACTGTTTCAATTTTATCTCATTATTTATTATTCATTTGTGCATTCATTCATTCATAACTGTGGTGACATCTTTTTTGTACCAATAAAGCCTCTCTGAAGGTCAGAGAGTGGAGCTTGCCATTAGCTAACCATAGAGGTCTGGAGGTCTGTACAGACAGACAGGAAGTAAGAGGGTTGGCTGGAGAAAGGATATAAGCAGGGAGAAACAGGAACTCATTCTCTTATCTGCTGAGGCTCTAAGGTGGTAAGGTGTGGTTGTAGCTTGCACCTTCTCTCTGATCTCTCAGCATTTTCCTCTATATCTGACTCTGGGTTTTTATTATTTAGACAAATTAAGAACTCCATTTACACATAACAAACTCTTTTAACTACAGTTGTATTTTAACTGTACTCTGACAGAGGCCCCATAAGACACTTAGTCCCTTAATATTTTTGCTCCATAACAAATTTGATCTGACTAATAATTTGATTCTATTATCATCTCTTTTTATAGCATTCATGAAAACATTTTCAAGGGTTTCTCCCTTCCTGGCTATTTCTCCTTCATCACCTGTAACAGAGTCACTGGTTTCCCCTCATTGTCCAGATACCCTACACCATGACTTTAACTACTTCCAAGTTCTTTATAGCTACAAATCCAGACAATCAGTCCAGATCACTCCCTTAATCTTTGGAAGAATATACATGATACCTAAAGGTTATCTATGATGGGACAGTCATAGAGTCATAACTAAAGTTATTCAGAACTGAGCTCAGAATCTGTTAACATGAAGCTAACAATCCCTTTAGAGCAATTTCTATCTCTCATATTTGCATTCCAAATCAAGGTTTCCTGGGCTTGTTGATCTTTCTATGCTTTTCTGCCTTACCTACCCACACATATTGCTACCTATGAGGCAGACCATATAAGGATATTGAAAAAGTGGGCTGGTGAGTACTGTGTGAGGAAATGGAGACCAGAATTCAAAACCACTCATAATGACTTTCCCTACTGAAGAGCTTCTCATTATTAATAGGATAGGGAGCTGTCCTTACCATAAGTGCCTGACTGGCAGAGGTGTGTGTTTCATGGCCACAAGGGCTCCACCCCAGTCTAGGAACCAGACATTGTACTCTTCATCAAAGATCTGGAACACAACAACAGCAGCAATCACAGCAACGCCTTGCATTTGCAGTGCTTAACATCTCGCAGTCTTTCACATACACTGTTACATTTAGATTCTGGGCTTTCCAATGTCTCTATCAGTCTGACACGCATTATCTGCATTTAATAGATGGGAAACTGGGCTCACAGGGAACAAACAGCTCTCTTTAGTCCACTCAAATGGCAGATCCAGGACATTTCACACTGGCCATGTGAACCAAAATACTATGTAAAGGAAGGCATACGTATGGTGCATGCTCAACTATGTAATGCTTCCCCCCAGAAAAAGAGTATGATTTCAAAAAAGTATTCTTATCTTTGCTTTCTTATAAGTTGCTTTTTTCATATCTGTTTCTTTGCCTTTATGCCTTTTTAGTGTTTATTTGTCTAGGGATAAAAAGAGAATTTCTCAATACCCTAGAACTTAGACATAGTCACTAGTTCTTAGGTTCTTCTAGATGTTGGAAGAAGACCCCTATGAATCAATTTTTACAAATATTCATTACAATATAATTTTCCAGGGCTTTAAAACAAGTCAGTACTTAAGACATATATTTGTCCAAATCTTATTAAACTATCCATTCACTGTCCACTGATTCAATGATCCACATCTCCATCTTTTTATGTTAAGTGCCAGCAAAATATGAGTCTCAACAAAGATGTTTTCAGATCTAATTCCACGTGTATCAAGCTATATCATTATTTCAATATATCAAGATATATCAATATATCACACTTATTCTAGCTTGAAGCAGGGATAGTATTTATTCAACAAAGATCCCCAATTTCAGAGTTCATAGAGCAAAATAGACATTCTTGCATTCTTCATGTTCTTAACTCTGGTGTGGCTTATATTATAGAGACACAGAGGCTAGCATGGTGACTCAGAGGAAAAGACTAGAAGAGGGTAAGCATGAGCTGGCAGGGGGAAAAGAGGAAGGAGCAGGGATAATGGGGTCTCCCGCACATATGCTCACATGAACACAGCACAGAAGTAAGCTACTCAGTCTAAAAACTTTATTTCTCGTTCTTCACATTTATCTTTTCAGTAGAGAAAAATTCCCTACTAACGTACCCTCTTAACATGCAAAGAACTTAAGGTTGTAATTCACATATATTTCAAATATGATGGAGAGGCAAAGTCTGTAGCTCTCATCAGACGGTAGCTCTGTGATAAGTCGTGTAGTGGGTATAAAGGACTGAAGCCAGGGAGGAGGAGAAAGCGGTACTCAAACATCCCTTTTGGTACTGCGATCCATTGCCAACTATTCCTTATGACAGTCACTGGCATGAAAAGTAGAAGCTTGGGCAGTTTGAGAGAGAGGGGAAGAAAAGCAAGATGGTAATATCACATGGGAGGAATGCAGCATTGGCTACCTGGCCAGGTAAAATGTTTCTTTAGGTTCTTGAACAATGATTGTTCTTTATACTGGATGAGTTGTTTTCCAGCTCCTGACCTCTTTTGGCTCTTGAAATAGATTATCTTATATTTTGAAGGCTGACACCTTTTCATATGTCTGTTCCCTAGTCACTTGATTACAGTCTTTGGAGCATGATTTGTCATATTCTTCATTGCACCCTGCATATTAGTTAAAATAGCTATTGCATCCAGTAAGTGCCTGGTAACACTTTTATTGGCAGTAGTAGTGACAATGATGGCAGTGAGGATGATGACAATGCTGCTGGTGGTAATGCTAGATGTTATTTGGCCATCCAAATTGGAGCTTGACAGCTAATGGTGAATTCACCGGCATCAAGACATTCAGTGCCTTTCCCTTCTCTTTTCCGGTTAGAAGTCTTATTCGTTTTAAGTCTTAGTAAAATGTTACCTCTAATTATTAAGTCTTTCCCAGGCTCCCTAGTAGAACCAATCTTCACCCTCCCTTTAGACCACTAAAATAATTATTTCCTTCATGTAAGTTTTGAACTCCTTAAATGAAGGAATGTCAAATCTTGAGGCTCTTGCCTGATACCTTGTTGACATTTAACTATGTCTATGTTGACATATATCAACTACACAATGGCTATGTGGGACATTGCTATCACTGCTCCAAGTTCTATTGCTTGCAACACTGAACTGATTTTTCTTGTAGACATTAAGCTGTCTTATATTTACTGATAGCTGGGTCTACATAATTCTCAAATTATCACTGACTTCCATGACTTTTCTAGTTTCAACATTCTAATCTTTTCCCTTTGCAGATAAAGAAGCAGATCGAGAGAGCTGATGAGGAAGGACTGCTTGCCAAGATTCTTTGGCACACTAATGACAGAAACAGCTCCATCAGTGTACCCCCAGGAACTGGAACAACATTTAGCTTCCAGAGGTTATTACATATATACTGCTGAAGGGATGAAATAACCAGCCAGGCTAAGTCTAGGTTTCCCTCTTAGAGGCCCAGGTGTCCTCTAACCCACCAGTACCCTCTAAACCTGTTAGACAGAGTAAACTGGAGAGCTAGTCAAACATTTTTGACTACAAAGTCATAGGAGTCTAAGAATCCCCAGCAATGGCAGATGCTAGATGTCTAAATGTCTGCTTTACTGTAATTGTCTTCCCTATCCCTGAATCACGCCACTTACCTGTCTCCATGTGTTGCCCCCATCGGAGGAGATGAACACACCGATATCCGTGTAGGAGAGTTCCGAGCCAATGTTGCCTGAAACATAAGCAGATCATCTGAAATTGTCAGGCAGTTCACATTTTAAGTGTGCTCAGAGTTAGAGAGGATGTCACAGTAAAGGTTTCCCAAAGGATGCTTACAGCTTAGTTGTGTACACTCTTTCTTGAGGTCACCTACAAATAAAAGCCCAGCAGGAGAAAGAAAAAAAAAACCTCATTATGAGAAAAGCAAGAGAACGGTGTGACACAAATGCATCTTTAGCTGGTAGGACTCAGGGACTGACTGTTGCTGAAGTCACTCACTCTCACCACCCAGGCTGTTTCAGATTGCCCCAACTGGTGCACACTGAAGATGCAGGGGCAGCAGGGTATACATGAATATAGAGGATGTGAACAGAGCTCTCCTACTCCAGTATAACATAAGCCTAAGAAAAGTGTGTATGTGTGCACGTGTGCACGTGTGTGTATGTGTGTATTAGCATGGATGTATATGTATGCATGTGTAGATGCTTCCAACTTATATTTGCTGACTTATCTCTTGACCTACTTGAATCTACTTGAATGAAGTAGGTTTAAAAAAAACAACAAAGAGTACATTAAGTTTCGAGAGGAAAGCCATGGGGAGATGGGAGGAATGAAAGTACAGATTGTATTAAAATGTATCATATGACAGACTATGGACACCCCCATGGAAGGCCTCACCCTCCCTGGGGAAATAAGGGGATATCGGGGGGGGAAGTTGGTGGGAGGGCACGGGAGGAGGGGAGGGAAAGGGAGAGGGACCTGGAATTGACATGTGAAGCAACCTTGTTTCTAATTTAAATTTAAATTTAAAATATAAAAATGTATTATATATTTATGAAATTCCCAGACAATGAGAAGGAGGTTAAGATATGAGGGGGCTCGTTGGAAAGAAGGGTGTCATGAAGAGGGGCGTGGCAATGGCGATGAGAGAGGTAATGGGGAGGGAAATGACCAAAATATGATACACATGTGACAAAAATGGGCATAAGAAAGTTCAAAGACCTCAAAAAGAAATAAAACTATACAAGAAAAAGAAAACAGCTGGGACAGAAGAGATGGTCCAAATGGTTAAATAAATAACTCACTGCCAAGCCTTATAGACTGAATTTGATCCCCAAGAACTACTGATGACAGGAGAGAAGCAACTTTCTCAAATTGTTCTCTGACCTCCACACACACTTGTGGCTTGGGAGCACACACGCAAACACAGATGCACAAAATAAACAAATGCAAAACAACAGTAAGATTCTTTTACTCTGCTAATGTTGCCCAAGCATTACTAAAGGACAGTCTCATCAGCGATCCCACACCCATGCCCACCCACAATACTGTACATAATTACAGAATGGCTGCCTGTATAAATAAAGAACTGAATGATGTTCTTGGGTGATGTGCATTTGGAGACATGTTAAAATGGAGAAAGCACCTTAAACATACAAGAGTTTATCATCTTGGTTGATATTTTTTCATTAAACATAGCAGGGAGGGAATGTTAGCTCCCACACATCTGTAACCTAAATAAGAGCACAATAAAAATGCAATAATGAAAATGTTAATTGAGCTCCTGACATTTAATACTTCAAAATGAGAAATTAAAGCTGGCTGCAGCTTGTCAAGCTCCTATCAGCATCAAGGAGCACACAGCTAGCCAACTTGTTTTGACACACAGGCATCTAAAAATAATCCCAGAGCTTAGGGCTCAGGAAGTAGGTGTAAAAGGAGAGGGGAGGAGCTTTGACACATATCTGTCTGGAAATTCATTTCTTAGGTGCAAGTCTAAGGGAAAACAGCCAAAACAAAAACAAAAACAAAGAAAACAGGTGGAGAAGATCCCAGCCCCATGGTTGCTACCAGGAGCACTGTGATAAAATGGATTTGGAAGCCGTGTGTGCTGTCAAAAAATTGAAGTGTGGTAATCTGTTAGATCTTTTAGTAATGTCTACTGAGAAAAACAGGAAGGAGTGAAAGGAGGAGAGAGCTACATCTTTGCCATCCCTAGCACAGTCTCTCAGAACCTACTCTACTGTCTGTGGACCTTAGAAGCTGGGTCTGCTGCTGTCAGCCGCTCTTTGGAACCTTCATCCTGCTGCTTTGGCAGTTTGGTGGTGGTAAGAAACTCACTTCATAGACTGATTTCAGGGTAACCTGAGAAATACACAGCTTATTACAGGGACCAGAAACTAGGTTCTCAGACTGAGAAACGCGATAGATGTTTTCCAGTAGGATTTTATGCTGGGCCACGTTGTCTTTAAGCAGCTCGGTAGGCAACTGTTAATAGAGACAGTGTGGGTAATGCTGTCAGACCTGGCGAAGCGCTTCCCTGGCTAAGTAGAAGGGTCAGGCTGAGTGGCTGCTGAGCTTCCTGGAAGGTGGTATAGCTGTGGCTGCCTGGGGGACATCTAGGAAGCAGGACATGGACATGATACAGGAAAACAGGGAGCTTTCTTACCAACTGCTTAGTTTGTAAACAAACAAGTTTCTACTAACATTTGAGGGATCTTTATTCAACTTTGGTTTATCTGCTTCCGTCCATTCCAACCAACCATTCTCTGATCTTTCCACACAGATAAAATAAGGAAAAGAAATTCTGGAGAACTCTGGGTTAGAAATGCTTCTCCAAATGGGAGCAAAAAGACCTATCCTGACAGGGATGCCAAGGACTCACTAGGGGAAATATGCACACAGCCAACTGAATGGAGAAGGGGGGAGCAACATGAGGGGTGACCAGTTAGAGTTTATAGGAAGCAGGGCAGGAGTGGGTTAGGGGCTTGTGAACTGGCGTTTGGTGGTTCCAGGATTATCCACTAATCTCTAGTGTGAAGGAGAGTGGCCTTGGTCATGATGTTGCCTCCCTCTTGCCCTCTGTTTCAGGATGTGTAAATCGAGTAGGACTGTCATTGTCTCATCTACACCATTGTTGTATAATCAGGGCAAGGCAAGGAACACACTCTAAGTTGTCCTGGGCTATGAAGATGTAAGTTCTTCACTAGTACTGGGAGTCAGTATGGAAGAAATTGGGAACCCCAATGATTCTGCTTTCTAAGGGTAACCACCAAATTCTCCAGAGATGCTCTCAATAAAAGGTTGAAAGGAATCTCAGGACAGGCATTCATCCATAGCTTCCTTGAGGCCAAGTTCACAGGACAATGTGAAAAGAGGAAGTGAACAGGGAGAGTTGGAGTCAGGACCCTGAGCTCTTCAGGCTGATAGAGGACACACAAGGGAGATACCTGAAGAACACCCCACACACCTTGTATAACAGTGAAGGCAGACTTGGGTGACTTCCTAATTATTTTCCTAAAGGAAAATTATCTCCTACAAAAGCAGGCCAGCAATGTAAAGAAAGCTGGTCTTGTGTACTTGGAAGCCAGCAAGTCAGCTCAAGATCTTGGCTTCTTTATCTTAGCCCTCCCAATGCTCCGTGGCTGACAAGAGGCCTCAGGAGTTTGTGAGCAAGGGAAGGCAATAGCAAATTATGATAACATAAATATTCAAAACTAAATACTTAACTTCAGAATGGCTGCTAATTCATTGAAGACATAGCATTAGACTAATTTAGAAGTGTGTGTTGTTAAGACCATCTCACCTACTCTGAGTATTTCCTGCAGTCTTACAAACATGGTCTTCTCTCTCTGTTCTCACAATATCTCCATAAGGAAGATAACACTTTCTGCTTTACAGATAAGGGCATGAAGCTCAGAAGTTAAAAAACTAAACCAAATGCACAGCCTAGCAAGTGTCAGAGCACAGCTTAGAGAGCTGGATGACAAGGTTTCTGGATTTCACTGCATGCATAATGTGTACATATGATTATGGGTCCTACTGAAGGAGAAAACCAAACTTCCTTCTTCTGATGCAAAAATAGTTTTAAAATCAAGGATGCAGAGTGATGATAGGTGTCTTATGCAGAGTACCCAATGTGCCCTGAGCCTTTGGAATCATTAGAAATCCATTCCTGCGTGTAATCCCGCAATCCAGTTATGTTAGCTCTCCCATCGACATTTTGTAAGTCAAAAAGTTCAGAGTGTTTGAAAAAATGTCTGGCTATCAGCAAAAGAATTCAAATATTGTCTCCTTTTATGGCTGATCCCTATTTCCCACTGTAGCATCTGATACAGCCTTGGCTTTCCTGTATACTTTGATTAGAGGGAGATGGGCTATCAGTCCCTGAGCTTGAAGAACTAACGCATGTGGCCTATGGGTATGGGTATCAATCTCCAAGCTAGGGCCAGAGGAAAAAAAGCTCATCTCACTATCTAGTACTTCTAGGAACAGTGGTGTTGTTAGTTACACTGGATCTTGCCCACACTCGTTGAAAGGATGCTGCCTGTGATAGTAGCTAGCTGTAGCAGCCACCAAGCTGATTAACGTGCTCGGTGGCTGCCAATGATTGGAAGTTCATTGGATTGGAGCTTTGGAGTTGGAATCCATGTCTAGAAGAACAGGGGATCCAAATGCAAGAGCGTTGGATTGGTGGAGGAAAACTATATCCTAAGAAAGTCACTGTGACTGTATCTGCTTGCATTAGAGAGAGAGAAAAGCTACCTGACACTAGAGCTGTAAGTTCTAATATTAGAAGCCTGCCTTGCTTTATGCCAACAATGTATTCCTGAAATGGTGTATGCAAATCAAATGCATGCTAATCAAGGCGCATCCCCCAGAGACTTTCTTTTTCATCAGAGAGTTGCTTTATCGTCACTTCTGATTGATGTTCAGTGGGCAGTGGCTCCAGCAATGCAACCTGAAGTTTTTCTGCCCTTTCCCCTAGGCTCTCTGCCAAGTGCTTAATCATGGGTAAACGAATTTTTGCATGCACCGGAGACCTCCTGATTAAAAACAGCTCTGGGATGAAACCCTTTGGAAAGTATCTTCTGTGTAGGAAGAAAACTTCTCTACCTGATATTTGGAGAGCTGGGAAGTTCACACTGCATGTTTTCTCAAACTGAGAATTCTCTGTTACAATCTCTCTGATCAGTCAGTTGACTTTGACAGGAATACTGACCTTTCACTAGACTCACAGGACAGCTCTGGGACTGGGGGCAGGATGAATTAACCTAGAAGCTAAGCCTGTGCAAGGCTCTTTGTAATCTAGTTTTTGATGATGGGCTTTCAGGATTGAAGAATATTGCTCATTTTCTGGGGAGCTTCCATCTAACACTCAAATGAATCCATGACTCAGACATAAGCTGCAAACATTAACCCCAGAAACCCTTAGTGAGGAAAAATCTCTGGGAAGGTTCCTTACCTGTGGCCACCACAAGTCCGGGGGCTGTGTCCTTGCTAGAGATCCTTCCAGAGGAATAAGGGTTTTCAGAGAGCTGCAGATGAAGGTGTAAGGAACAGAAGGGCTAAAACGAAGAAAAAAAACACTTCATTGTGGGAAACTTCAGACACACCCCCACTTCTGCACAAGACTGGGGATTTGCAGAAGCCCATTATCTAGGAGCAGCTGCAGTGGATGCTGAACCTCAGATTCATCTGCTGATGTACACATCACTCCACATTAACAGTTGCCCCAAATGTCATTCACAGTTTCTTCTTTGCTCACTCTCATTCGTATCAAATGCCTCTTCTGCCATCAATCTAGCCTTCAAGGTCTAGTTCATAGTTAGCTCCAGGAGGCCCTCTAGTCCTTTCTTTAACAAAGAAATACAAATATCCTTCCAGATTTGTTGGTAACCATCAAATCTATTTATTAGAGCTCCAAGAGCCAACCACAGAGAATGAAGAGATGTAACTACATGATATAGTCCAGGTTCTCAACTACTTTCTTAAGCTATAGTCTATTCAAATGTGTTTGTATATTTCCATCCTGCCTATAATTTTACTTAAAATAATATAAGCCATTATCTGAAATTCACTGAACACTGAACTGCCTTCTATTCCTTTCCTATATCCCATATAAAAGGGGTTTGGGTGTATATACAGTTTAGCCTATAAAATGAAAATAAATATAATGAAGACAAACTGAGATAAAGAGAAAATTAGCTGAAGAGAGTAAGATGAAGTCATCACTGAGGTTTAGCAGCAAAAAGAGAATAAATCAGCCAATGATCTTGTTAGCTATTCCAATGGGTAGGCAGCCATTTGTGTGACATTCCTCATATCCAAACCAAAGCCACAATAAACACTAAATACACCAAAGGGTGGAATTGGACTGAAAATGACAAAATGGTGGTGACCCTGAATGATCTAGACTCGACTATACCTCCAGATTTTAACAGTGTCTAGAAGTCACCTGCCTGATACATCTCTTTGAATACATGGCAGAAGACAACTTTTGACTGAGGATAAACATAATTACATACCTGAGATCTTAGAATGGCTTCTGGTATAAGCATTTACTAACAGGGAACTGGTGGTTGTGTTATTATTAATTATCTTTCCTGGCCACATTAAGTTGAGGCACCCTGGGGCAGAGAAGTCATCTAACACGTTATGTCCTCCACACTGTCTGCTCAATATTCTACACAGCAAGGTCCTTTAAAAGCTAACAAGTTTACTGATGATCCTGTGCAGACAGTCCTGTATGACCCTCCTGGGTTTCCACGGTAATCTTTGCTTACCCTGACATCTATGCAGCACCAACAACCTAGAAGTCAACAGATGGGTTAGTCCTTCTGGGTTCTGTCTGGGACTTATATTAATCAGTGAAGGCTCATTTTCCATGTCCCTTTTTACCATCAGCTATAAGACATTGTCTATTCTAAATGAAAACCCATGCAATCCACTGAATGTTCCAGACAGTTGGTGTCGTGGTCTGAGCCTGCAGACCTGTGCTCCCCACATCTCTTGGCATCAAGATCAAGTTCCTAAGATCTAATACTGGAAAGAGACCTTGAAGGAGAATCCCCAGGGAAGGAACCTGCCCTGTGAATGCCACATGGGACTTGATAACTGACCAGTAGGCAGTGCACTGGGCTTCCTCTCAGGTCCACATCTGGAGCTTGTAGTAGACGCCAGTCCCTGCCTTTATTATAAGTGATGTACGTCTTCACCTGGTCATCCACCTTCTTGTTTGCCAGGAATATCCCCTTGATACCTGCTACCTAGGAAAAAAGTGAGAGATGGAGAACCACGTTGGGCAAAAATGATGGTAGCCTTGGAGAAACCCTGAAAAAAATCGCCAGCATCTCCCACAGGGTATGAGGGAGTACAAAAGAAAAGAAAAGGAATGCAGTAAGGACTGTCATATTCCCCACAGTCTGCTCACCTCTGTACCCTACACCAAATCCCTAATACACACCTTGCCCACCAGATTTTCCCACTTTGCCTGTCTTTTTTTCCTGTAGGATATTATCTTTAACTATTAACAGTTCTTTGGATAATGACCAAAGGATTTACCCTTTCTATAGACAACTGTTTTAGCTCAAGCTATTCTAGGGGACAGGTTTTGATGTCACCAAAGGAACACCTTTGTGGTGGCAGCCCAATTCATACCTCTTAGAAATAGGGTAGACATTATGCGGCATATACTCCAGCATGGAGAGCTGATAGCAGTGCACGCCTCTAGCTCACAGTATGACTTTGGGTAATTCACATATTATCTTTAGAGGACTTTAAAATTGGTGGTTTCTCTTCTTTTCCCTAGTCGGCTGACAAAGGTCCTGTGAGATAATGCAGCCCTTTTGCCAGAGCTCCTAATGTATTGGAATTTTCATGCCCTTGATATTATAAAGGAATAAAGAGCACCACTCTAAAACAAGTAGCTCGGGGCTGGAGAGATGTCTCAAACATTAAAGGCTAGGCTCACAACCAAAATATAAAACAAGTAGCTGGAGTTGATTTATCAATTACATGCACCCTAGGCTAAGTACAATTTCCACTTAAATTGTTATTCTATGTGCTAGAAAGGAGAGCAGATTCTTAAAATGACAATAACAGAAAAAGATTATTCAAATTATCAGCATATTACAAAGACAAAACATAAACAAGATTGTGTGTGTATGTGTGTGTGTGTGCTAAATAAGATGGTGTGTGTATTAGAAACAAGGTAGTTTTTTGTGTGTAGGTTATGTGTGTATGTGCTTTGTGTGCTGCATGTGTGCACTCACACACATACACACACACATACCACAATCGTTATCATAGAATGGCAGGTTTACTGGTTATATTTGATAAGGCAGCTGAACTGGATTTAGAGTCCCTATGGAAAGGCACCACTTAGTACACATTTGAGGATGTTTCCAAAAAGATATAACCGAAGAAGGAAGTTCTATCCTGAAGGTAGGGCTGTGCATCCCATGGACTGGGAACCCAAATGGAATAAAAAGAAGAAAGCTAGCTTATCATGATTCATCTGTCTCTGTTTCCAGACTATAGACACAATGCCACTTCAGCCTTCTGCTGCTATGACTCTCCCATTGTGAAGTGCTATGTACTCAAACTCTGTGCCCATGTAAGCCATTCCTTCCTCCAATTGCATTTGCCAGGTATTCGTTATAACAGCAAGGAAAGTAACTAACACACTGGACAACACTGATGTATTAAAGCTCTAATTTTACTTGTCTGCCATTCTTCAAGGATCATGGTTAATTGAAATTCACTACATCTCTGAAGGAACACCAGTGGTAGAAATGGAGTTTCACAGAGGTAGGGTTTTTCTTTTCTTTTCTTTTTCTTTTTTTTCTATCTCTTCTGCTAAATGACATACTTTGGTTGGTGAACTAAAGGCTTTTTTAGTTCGTTTTTGTAGTAACCTGACTGGCCTTGGAGAATTCCAACTCAAATAAGACAAGCAAAAAGCCCCAAACAAAGGGACAGAGAATGTGAGGAGAAGAAAGAATTATCAGGAAAGGACAGCGACAGATGAATTTGACAAAGTCAGTGCTGGATGGGACTGATGACTAGACTGTCACCTTGAGCTAAATGAAGGTTGGGCCAGAGAAGCACTGTCAGGATGATGGGGCCTTGTGTCCAAGTGGCATGGGTCTCTAGCAGTACCCTTCCTGTCTCAATAGCTTCCAGTTAGCTTGTTTTAGAAAGACTTGGGTCTCACATACTCCCTGGTAGCCTGAGTAGTTTTTAAGGTTCATTTCATGTATTTACTTACATATGTGGTAGATCATGAGTAGGAATGTGTGCCTAAGCCTAAAAAGGGCACCGGATCCCTTGAAGCCCAAACTGTAGGCACTTTTCTTGTTGCCCACATTGTTATTTAGTACTAGGATTTGAGCCATTATCCTCAGGGCTGCAAAAGGTACTGATACAATCGGGCTGCCTTGCATCTCCCCCAGAGAATGGGATTTTGCTTTACTTCTCGTAGATCCTCCTACCAAAGGGAAGCTCTTTCTGGTGTCGTCTTGGGCCACAAAGCTGGTGCCATCATTGTTAGTCTGTGAGGGAACGCTCTCCTGAATGAGTTGCCCTCCTGCAACATAATACTCAGAGTCCTGCTGTCTATTTCCTCGGAAAAAAAATCAACAGGTGTGGCTCTGGGTCCAGGCCCACCTATCGCTGTGAAGGACCTGTGGCATCCTTCCATGAGGATAGGCATGTGCAAACATGTAGGGTGAACATTTTAAACAAACACAAGGTGCTTACTCCGTTTATCCCATGAGAGCACTGCCCACCATTAAGAGAGGCCATTCCCTCGATCAACACCAAGAGAATGGAGGGCAAACACTGTAGGAAAAGAAGATATTTCTGTGGGAGTCACTTGAAGCTGGCCAGAACTCGTCTCCCCCGCAGCTGGATGCAATGGCACAGCACATACCATTTGTGCGGGGACGCTTCATCATGTGCACACATCATTTCTGGGGTGACTCTTGGCTTCATGTCTTGAATTGATGCATAAATGGATATCACTCCAACTTAGCCACCTCATCTTTCAGTACAAGAACTTTCAATGTTTGGTTGCAGCTCAACTCAGAAATACATTCGTTCTACATCCCAATAGTCATGTTCACGTGTATGTGTTTGGAGACACATGTGTGGCCACTCTTCTTACATGAGGGAAACATCAGCGCTTCTTAGCCTCACGGCATGGAGTGGAATGGAATTTAGAAATGAGATACACGTTTTTTTGGCTCTTCATCTGAGGAGGCACTCAGGGTTCCATTAACTTTACATATTCCTTCTCCCACTGCAGGTTGAAATCATTATTGTGTCTGCTGCTGATGTTCTCAGAAGTCTAGTGAGAAGCATGTGACAGTACCCACAAAAGGGTACAAGTGTCTATTGTGGTACGGCTTTATTCTTTGTGCATAACAGGCTCACCATCTTAGAGTAAAGATTACCTTGGCTAGGTAGCCATGGCAACTAATTGAGAGCAACACAAAAATAGCAAGGTGTATTGTAATGTTAACAGACTACTGACAACCCTGGAAGCAAGAGGAGAAAAGGGTCAGAAGACTCTCATCTGGGATAGTAGTCATTATTCCTTCCTGCCCTCCCATATGTATAAGTGATACTGGAAGATGCCATAGTGCATAGGAAGTAGAAGGTTAAGTGAAGGTTGACTCCATGATGGTGTTTACACGAGGCCATGATAGAATGCAGTTCTGTGGTAATGCAACGGTTCCAGAAGATCACTCATGTTCCTGAAAGTCACCTTTCACCAGGGCTATAAATTCTCCAAGTTGGACTTTGGTGGGCTCTTACTTTTGATTCCCTATCTGGAGTGAACAAACATTTGGTTTCTTAGCCCCAGGAAAATTTAATGCAATAGTGTCAGATTGGCAAAGCTCACATTTCCTCTGGGAATCAGATTGAGGTGCAGAGGGACAGTGATTGCCAGTCCCTTGGCAGATAGATCATGGTGTCCAGGTGGTGTGGTCATATGTTGGTTATGTCCCTAGGACTTCACGACAAGGAAACTGGGAATCTGCTGAGAAAAAGCAATTACCATGATCTGCCGTGGGCCATCCCTACCATCTGAACTACAATAAGGGTCTGACCAAGGTCAGTGAAGGAAAACAGTCCCTGTGGAGTTTACAAGCAGCTGTCCATCTGGACCAGAAATGATCACTAAAGGCTATAACAGCAGATAGAACGGAGGGAGGCACTAGAGATAGGTAAGGCAAAGAAATATCAATTAATAAGCAGAAAGGTGGGACACTGGGCTCACTCAGAGTCTCACAGTTTATCTGTCCATGCATAGAGAGTTCAGCAGTTACTAGAGAATTGAGAAATAAACCTCCAATGATAAAGCATCCAGGGAACAATAAGAATGCTTAAATATGTGTGAACACACACGCACACACACACACACACAGACATGCACATATATAGACATGCACACACATAGACACACCAGGTATTGAAGAATGTGTGCAACAAGGACAACACTCACATTCTCAAAATGAACTCCTACTTTACAAACACGTGGATGGTTTTTCATCAACATAGATTTAGATTTAATTTGGCAATTCTTCCTTTAAGTGTTTATTCATGAAAAGTAAAAGGTAATATTCATGTGGATATATATAGATGTTAAGTACAATCACACAAAACTGGAATGTACTTCAACTGATGAATAATAACTATAGCACTGTCCATTCTGGACTACTACTCGGCAATAAAAAACGAACATCTGGTGATACACTTCATAGTGCATACTATGCACCAGATGACTACCAGATGCATCTTCTACGCCAAGGGAAAACAGACTCCAAAGTTTACACATTATATTATTCTATCAAGTGTTAACTCTACAAAAGGCAAAGGAGCCTAGGAGAAGTCAAGTAGATGTTTCTCAGTGATAAAGGCTGGTACAAGCACTGAGTATGTTTCGAGGGCATTGGAGAGAAGGCTCTGCGTAAGCCATTCCTACCGCATCTTGATTGTGAAGTTAGTTAGACAACTGGACGCACCTATGAAAACCCATAGAACCATATACCAAAGAGCATGTTTTATTGCATAGAAATCATGCCTCTTTTCTCAAAACTGTAAAAAGCAGGAATGTTAGAGGGAAATGCTTGACATGCTAGCCAGACATACATGGATTCTTTCAAATGTAATATCAAGGTGTCCTAGTTCTGATGTGAGCTAAGCCATTCAGTTCTATGAGACCCTGTAATTTTGTGGTCACCTTGGGGAACAATATCTATCATAAAGGGAAACAAACAAAAGTGTACCTGTGATTTAGGTCTGCAAGACCCACCAAGGGAGCCATTGGCCACACATGGTACTTAGCTAGTGAGAGTAAGAGACTGTTTCCATTTTATTTAGTTTTCATCAATGTTAATTTGAGTTGATAATCAATTTGGCTACTGGCCCAGTTTATTCATACATGTGATTCTCTTTTATAATAAAATTTACAAAATATAATTACATATCAACTACTTCTGGTAAAAAACATATAGTATATGATTTGAGGTGGGATGGAAGTGTGAAATACAACCTGGTGTCTTGAGTATGTATGAAACAAATATTTTGGATACATTTTTTAGTGAAATTGAATGTTTCTACAATTAACTTGATCTGTTCAGTTTTTACTTTAAAATTTATGTTGTAATAATTTAGAAGTCTATTTGTAGCTTGTGGGTATTGTTTTTGGAGACCAGGTCTCACTATGTAGACCTGGCTGGCCTGGAAGTCTCCATGAGGATGACTTGGATTCACAGAAATAAGCCTGTCTCCCAAGAGTCGGCATTGAAGGTATCACCATCATGCCAGGTTACAAAGTTATGTATTTACTGTAGTTTACAGTGCTGGTCTAAGGCATGGATGTTAATCCTATGTTACTGTAAGGAGTTATAAGTTGAATACTTAATATCTGGGGAAGCATCAAAAAATGTTCATCAGACCAAGAACTCTTAGTTCAACTATGGGTGCTGGCATGGATATCTGTGAGACTTTTTTATTATTTATTAGTGGAGAATAACTAAATGGAAATATAGTTTATTGTTGGGACTATGAAAAAAACATACAATGCTACACTGTATGAAAAAATCATCCAAATACAAGTAAAATCACTTGCAAAGTACTATATTCAACTGGTTCACTGTCGACAGCAGCCTAGGAAAAGGAATGGGCTATTGGTACCTTGCAGAATAAAAACAATGATTATTTTATCATCAAATACTATTTTCTCTTGTATATAATCACAGCAATGGAAATATTGTACTTGGAAGTTGGAATTAGAAAATAAATTAGGAAGACAACTTCTATAGTTGGAGATCCCTGCACCAGATTAGTCTTCAAAATGGTGTCAGCCTTTTGTGGTTAGAGGGAATCCAGTGGAGTTGTTCTACTACCTACTACCTTGGTAACCTTGGTGCCAAGGCTTGCAAGGGAAATTCCTATGGTTATTTCTTTCATTGTCCTCTCTCTACTGTCACATAACAGGAGGGGTTCCTAAGGAAGATGCAATACTGCACCAGCAGCTTTAGGTGGTCCATATGAACCCCAAGTCACCCAGTATCTGTTAGTTCCCTAAATGTATTTCTCCTGCAGAGAAAGGAAATGGATTTTATAAATTTTATTTAATTTAGAAGCAATATTATTTTACATATCAAAACCAGTTCCCTCTCCCTCAGTCCCCTCAGGTCCCCCACCAACCCCCCATCCCATCCTCCATCCACTCTCCAGGGAGGGTGAGATCTTCCATCATGTCATTTGGGACAGGACCGAGCCACCCACCCTGCCCAATACCAACACCCCCACTCCCCACCCCACCCCCGGTACCTAGGATAAGAGTGTATCCCTCCATGGGGAATGTGCACTAGTCCATTCATGCACTAGGGATAAATACTAGTTCCATTGTCAGAGGCGCCATAGGCTGCCCAGTCCTCCTAGCTGACATCCTCCTAGCTGTCAGACTGGGGTATGTGAGCTCCCACTTGCTCAGGTCAGCTGTTTCTGTGGGTTTCCCTAGCATGGTCATAACCTCTTTATTCATCACTCCTCCCTCTCTACAACTGGATTCCAGGAGTTCAGCTCAGTGCTTAGCTGTGGATCTCTGCTTCTGCTTCCATCAGCTACTGGATGCAGGCTCTGGGATGGCATTCAAGGTAGTGATCATTCTCATTATAGGGAAAGGACATTTAAGATACCCTCTACACAATTGTTTAGATTCTTAGTTGAGGTCATTCTTGTGGATTTCTGGACATTTACCCAGTGCCAGATTTCTCTTTAAACCTATAATGGCTCCCTCTATTAAGGTATCTCTTTTCTTGCTCTCCTCTATTCATCCCGGACTCAATCAGGAAGAAAGGAAATAGGTTTGATAACGTATAACATTATAAAGTCACAAATTAAGCTGGATCATCCTGTGTGAAAATGTTTGCTGATGATGTAAATATGAGAGAAAAGTAGAAAACACAAACCCAGAGTAAATGCCCACTTCCGTACGGAATGTGTGTCAAGTCAGTACCAATGTCTTTATGTTTTTAATCCCCTCTACTCCACAAAGTCATTCAACCTTCTATGAAAACAAATCTCTGTTTACCTGACTTCAGCTCCCAATCCTAAGATTTTCCTAGATCTCCAGCAGTCCATCACTGAAGCCAAGTCACCTAAGTCGCTACAAATTCCTAAAGTTATAATTTAACTTTCTCCTGTATGATCCCCCAACATAGCAGAATGGTGTCTCCAATACAAAGTGGACTATAGTCTTTATCTTGGTAGGATCACCTATACTTGTCCAATAGATTGTCATTACACATCAGGTCTCAATATCACCAGACAAAATACATTTGGTTAAAGTATATGTATTTAGTTGAATTATCCATGAAAATTTATTGCTTTTCCTAGCTGCATTACTCAAGAGCACTTGAAGTCCAAAAGAAATATACACTCTTTGCTAACTGGCCATATGGTCCCCTTTTCTCACTCTCTATATATGTATAAGAATCTCCAGTGAAGAAGGTTAAATCCTAATGACCCCTAGAGACCAATTAAACTGTGCTTTATCTCCAAACCACACGATGTGTCTCTGGATGCAAAACAGCATCATCCATTAAAAATCTTCAATATGGTCATGGTCTAGATAATGTCAGGCTCCAATTTATTCACTTATTATTAAAGGCCTTCTAGAATCTGAAATCTAATCAATTATCTAGTTCTCACCCATGTCCCTGACAAGCATTATTCTGTACAATTAGGATGGCTACACACTTCACTTCATCAAAAATGTACCCTGTCTGTCTGTCTAGCCCTTGGTTCATGCCATTCTCAACATTTGGGATGGATCACATTTCTCAACTGCTTCCTCCAGAGGGTATTACTGGGACTGATAAAAAACAGGTCACTCTGAGAAAAAGTACTGGGCATATACAGCTCATCATGATCTCCTTTGTTTGGGGATCTGCCTGACAGATTTAGATATGTTTGCTGTACCACATTGCTGTTTGGAATCACACTTCCAGAGAAGAATGTTTGGTTGACTATTTATGCCTAGGACTAAGTGGATGAATGCAATTGTGGGGTAAATTCCCTTATATAACATAATCTCAAAATTAAACAGATGAAAGGCTACGTTTGACCTCCATTTGTTTCATTGCTCGCTGCTTCAGTTTGGGTCTGTCCTTGGGCAGGTAAAGTAGATAATTTGCTTACTGAGCTACTCAAAACCCACCAGACTAGAATACAAGCTCCAAGAGGGTTAGGTCATGAGTTTGAACAAAAGAATATAGGCACAATAAACTCTGGTAAAATTGAGTGGAGAACAGGATCATAGAGGTAGCTAGAAATATGTTACCTTGCCTGTTCTGACTTTCTTCTCTATAAAAGCAGTAGCACCAGGCATTTCCCCCCAGGGACACTGAAAATACAAGACCAACTTCTGTAGTTACATTCACCTGGGCTCATTCTTCATACTGATTCATGCCCAACAACATCTCAGGTTCTAAATCACCAAGAAGATCTAGGCTCCCTGTCTAAGAGAATGAACAGCACAGTGGCAAACTCAAACATCATGTCAAGAGCAACAACAGAAACACAGTGATTTCTTCCTTTTTGCTGTCTATCTATCTACCTACCTACCTATCTATCTATCTGTCTATCCATCCATCCATTCTATTGCTGATCTACTTAGGTTTTCTTTATGTAGCCTAACCTGGACTTGAACTCATGATCCTCTTTTGTCAACTATCTGAGTGTTGAGATTACAAATGAACATAATGGGACTTGAGGTCATCTTGGCTATGAAGTCATCTTCAGCAATGTCTACACTTTTCTATTTGAGTCAGAATACAGGGACATGAATAATTATCCTTAGAGTTTTCCCTGTACAAACAGGAAACTGTAATGGCCTGAATCTTAGAGATACTCATTCAAACGATACCCAAAGACATAACTTACTGCTAATAACAAAGGTATATTTCTGTTTACTGATCAGGCTAAAGGTAAGGGATTAGTTTATCAAAGTTACCTATACTTTGCTACCAGCCTTCCACCTGGACATTCCCTTAAATTAGACTTTGTTATTAAAGAGAATCTTTTTAGACTTGTGCATATAAAAGCAGTAGAGATCCCAGAGTGGATGAGGGAGGTACACTGATGCTCTCACGCCTGGCCCGTGCTGCTGACAGATGACAGCTGCTAGGGGAGGGAGACAGCTAATTTAAGGATGCGATATATGATAAGTTGTGTATGCTCCTGGGGATGGCCCCACAGTTGTGCAGATATGGGCTGCACTTATGTGACTCAGGGAAATATGAAGAAAGTAAAAAATAAGACATGAATTTGGGAATGGGATGTGGGGGTAGAAGCCTGGTATCGAGTAGGTGGTGAATAAACAGACGATTCAGATACCAATGACAGAAGCTAGAACCTGGACCGAAACTGATCAGGCGAAGCCATGGGGCCATGTACTGGTGTTTCTGTTCCACTTCTATTCCAAAGAGCCACCTGTACTGTGTAGACGGGGAAATCCACCAAAGCAAAGCTCACCTAGGTCATCTGAGGTCCCAGCCAGAGCTGCCTGAGCTCACTAATCACAACCTGTGAGGGTTTAACCACCAGTCACTGATTATTTGGGGCACACAAGACACACTCTTTGCAAGACTAGGCCCATCAGAACCCTACGACAACTAAGGTCACTTGACCATTTCTCTCTCTAGTGCTGTTGAAGGTCACACACTGACTTTAAAGACATAAGGAAACATCACATCTCTAGGAATCAGTAACTATTTTTTTCTCTAATTTATGTGTGTACTCCTAGGGAAAGTGTCCTTAAACTGGCACACATATGTTTTATAATATATATATATATATACATATATATATATTACACATACACGCATATATGTGAGGCATTCATATATATCAAGACAAATTCTTCATCATATACACATGGCATTTACTATCTTGCCAGTTATTTTTTCTTCTTTTCCTCTTAGCTGTGTTAACAAGCGTCACTTAAAAACTATTTCTGCATGTACATCATGCTGCTTTTGCTAGAGAGGTATATGACAAGCACATAGTTTTGAAGGCGGCATCACGTATGCTGTGTGCCTTCAGTTCTGGCATGTCATCATGCTCATCCATATGAGAGCACCGACTTTACCAAGATCGTTGGTCCCTTACACACACCACAGCACACAGCTCACAGTAATGCCACCAGACAAGAACTTTACCTTTATTTCTCTGGACCTGAGGTACAGAGAGGTTATATCCCTTGCCTCAAAATACAGTTGCCAATGAATGAGGGGGTCAAACACAGGATTACAATGCTTGTGCTTATAAACTTAAAACAGATGAAAAGAAAGGTCAATCCAGAGGGGAATAATTTTGGCTACATACCTCATATAATTCAATAATGATGTTTCCCATTAGACCTCGACTGCTCTTAATGTTCTCCATAGCCAGAGTAAAGTAGATCCCACGTGTGTCTGAGATGTAGAGGTTGTACGTGTCATTCTGGTTCCATTCTTGGACGGCTGCAAACACTTGGTTCTCATCGGTGCTGATGATGTGCATGTCCTATAAAGAGAGAGAAGGCCTTTGAGAAGGTAGATCTCCATACCTCTCTTCCCACTGCGACCTTGAGTAATTACCAGGACGAGTAAAATGGTTGAGAAAAATCTTGAGTTATAGGCAATGTTAAGCGGTTCTGTGTTGGACTAAGGCTATAAATTGTGAACATCATGATTTCTGTTCCTTGCTAAGTGACAGAAAGATGGCTGTAAGGGGCTTTAGTGGGCATCATTTCCCATGCTTTCAAGGGATTCATCCATGCTCATTTTTTATTTTTATATCGGAAAGTTAGTGCTAGTGCTAACAGAGGCACCCAGCCTTCCCGGACACTCACACAGGTAGAGCAGCAGGCCCTATGCTAGATTTTGATCTTCACTTAGGTTTTAAATCTTTCAGTGCAGTGTTTTACTTTAGAATCTTCAGTATCAAATGTGTGGCACAGAAGCGAGTGAGTCTGGCTCTAGACCTCCAACCTCACATAACCACTGGAAACTACTGTGTGTCCAGGAGTTCTGGGTGTTACTTAAGTGAAGCTGAGGGAGGGTCTGCTGCAAATGACATGAAGTTATGCTTGAACAGTAATCATATGCAACCTGGAATTTGGTACCCTGGATCTTACTGTAAGCACTTCACTATGAGATTAATGACTGATGAGTGTATCAGTCTCCAAAAGTTTCAGTTTTCTCCCTAAGAAGTGAAAAATAAAAGTACCTAGTATTTAGAAACTATTATGTCATCCAAGTTTTTTTAATTAAAAGTCAAATAATCGTATGATAGAGACTGTATGATTATTAGGATTTTCTGGAGTAAACTAAGGCACATAGGAGTTCATCAAATTGTCCCAGATTTCACAGATAGTACATGACAAAAGTACATTTTAAATATCTGAGTGTCCAACTGAACAGAATGGTGAGCTTCATTTCAATGCATAGTTTTTAGATCATTAATTTTAAGCTAGTTACCAGTATTTGGCCTCCATGGAAAACTACAACTCTAGGCTTTTAGGGTCTCAGTTCTAATAAATCTATGTTCTTTTGGTCTACTCTTCACATGCCACCATTACGTTCATAGACCTTGCATTAATTTAGTTTCTAATCCTGGTTTGTATTATTCCTAAAATCTAATTTGATAGTTCACAGTTTAAAAATAATTAAAAAAATATAACATACATGGCTAGGCACTGTGTAATGATGACACATTCAAGACCACATGAAAGAATATGCATATATCAGGAGGGCATGTTGTCATGGTTAAATATCTGTCTAAAGTTATGACATTAAAATGCATAAATACAGTATATATACCATGTAACAGATCATGGAGGAAGAACCACGCTTGCATCTGTGGAGAAATGCATTGGGAACATCACCATCAGTAAACAAGGTCAATGGCAAATTAATAATCAGGCAGGGTCTAACCTCTGCATATTAGACCTAGATTTCCCAGAAACCATTTCAAGTGAAAAGAGGCAACAGTGTCTTCAATGTCAGCACTGTAGTGTGTGTGTATGTGCGCGCGTGTGTTTCCCTCCCCAAAGCGTCCCCATTTTATTAAGGAATAAGCCATTTGATCTGGACAACTGGGAGGTAGCAAAATCAAATTCTGTACCTTTACGTAGAGGTCATTTGTCTTTAGTCCCTAGCCTTGAACTTTCTAGTTCACCTTGACTCAGACTACTTGCTCATTCGTGCTTATATATCTTTTAGAATTACAGTATCCTGCTGAACAGATTTAAAAGAGAAGTTTTACTCTTAAAATTCACGTGATGAAATCGTGTTGTGTAGGTATAGAATGAATGCCCAAGAACCCAGTAGGAGGGGAAACAGCAGCTGCAGGAAATACAAATTAAATTCACTTACCCTGTTAAAAATGCAATACAAATGCCTGGGTTTTCCCAGATGTTTTGGTCATAAAAATGAATGAGCTAAGTTATTTTAAACTAAGCTAATGTAAAGTGAGTGGGGAGAAAAAAACTTAGAGCACCATGGAGTGGTCAGGGTTAAAGGGTGCCAGCTTTGCTGTGAGTGCATATTAGGTAAATGCTCTCCTGGGGCTGTGTCAGCTGGCGAAAGGGTACACAGCCTCAGGCATCAGAAGCAGGAACGTCTTCATGTCTGAGATTCTATATTGCCCTCCTGAGAAGTACTTCGTTTTTCAGTCATTCAGCTGAAAAAAATGATATTGCTAAGATTTTGTCAAGAAACTAACTCTTTAAACAGCATATTGCCAAGGTTATACCTACAGTGCAAGCAAAATGACCTATAGGTCTTCATCAATTTCTTCATTGTTTCCCCACTGACGACATAGGGTCTTTACTATGTCACAGAGTCTGATGATTAATCTTGATAGTTAACTCCAGAACTAAAATTACCTGGGGAATAGAGCTGTACACATTTTATGTTGATTAGTATATGATAATTAATATTCTAGAAGATTCAGTCACTGTGGGTGGCACCATTCCCTGGGCTGGAGTCCTGGACTGTACAGGAAGCAGAAAGTCAGCTGAGCACAGACAGTCACTGCTGTCTGCTTCTTGACTCTGCATTCAGTGTGACCAGATCCTTCAATCTATGTCACTTACCCATAACAAGGGACTATAATCTTGAATTATGAACCAGAACAAGCCTTTTTTTTTCCCTAGTAAGATAAATCTACCAAGGCATGTTTATCACAGTGATAGAGGTAGTGACTAAGATGTTCAAGATAGACTTGAGTCCCTGAACTTAAAGAACCTTCCTACTTCTGCCTTCTAAATAGCTAGGATAAAAAAAAAATAGTGTGCCCAGGCTGACCTTGAGATCTTTTTTTTTTTTTTTTTTTTTTGGTTTTTACAAGACAGGGTTTCTCTGTATTGTTTTGGAGGCTATCGGTCCAGCCCGGCCTCGAACTCACAGAGATCCGCCTGCCTCTGCCTCCTGAGTGCTGGGATTAAAGGCCTGTGCCACCACCGCCCGGCTGACCATGGGTCTCTCTGAAATCATGACTAAGAATGACTAGTGGAGAAACATATTTTACAACCTGAACAAGTCTTCCAGATAATCCTAGGAAATCACTTCAAAAAGTTCTACCAAGCATGTCCAACTTTCTAACATTGCAACAAGACATTTTCATCTACAAAGTTCTCAATAAAGAATATCACAATTGAGTCACATTTTATTTTTAAAAATTGTAACAATCTCTTAGTAAGTTCACAATATTGCCATGGACCACTTGTAGTTCATGCTTCCATATGAACCTCTCTCTCTCTCTCTCTCTCTCTCTCTCTCTCTCTCTCTCTCTCTCTCTGAATCAACAGATAATAATCAGAATATCAAATCTTTTTTTAAGATTTATTTATTTATTACAGATACAGTTTGTTACATGCCAGAAGAGGGCATGCACCAGATTGAATTGTAGATGGTTATGAGCCACCATGTGGTTGCTGGGAATTGAACTCAGGACCTCTGGAAGAGCAGTCAGTGCTCTTAACCTCTGAGCCATCTCTCCAGCCCCCAGAATATCAAATCTTTAAGCAAAAAAGAGCAATATTAGTTTAAATTGGTCCATCAGGGTTCTGGACAGTCACAAAGTGTTTTGAATGTAACTACCTCAATTGGATCCCAAAGCATGTATTAATATTTTTGCTGGTTCTGAAAACACATGGGAAGACTTTTGGTGATGATAATGGGAGAAAATGTGGGAAGGAAAACATAGTAAGAATACATGGAAATGGAACCTTGTTAAGCTGCCACAACTTAAAAAGCCTCAGAAGTAAGCACGAATGTTATTAGGAACATGGTGAGCAAAAGTACACCCTGCCATTTCAACAATTATTTGAAAAAAAATCCTAGTTACTTTTTGAAACAAAACAAATCTAAACCTGGGTCTTTGGATGTAAACACTTATGAAACTACTTCACTGTTCCTGATTTTTTAAATATCCTGGGCCTCCTAAAACTTTACATAAACACTTAAATTATTAAGCATTTCCCACCCCTCTAGGCATCACACTGAAGGTGG
The DNA here is from genome assembly GCF_017639785.1 of Mesocricetus auratus. NCBI lineage: Eukaryota > Metazoa > Chordata > Mammalia > Rodentia > Cricetidae > Mesocricetus > Mesocricetus auratus. Next base: position 12,710,166 of record NW_024429182.1, read on the forward strand.
GAAAGTAGGAAGAAGAATAAAAGATAAAGAAAGCCAACACCAAAGAAGATGTCCCTAAGCAGATGCCCCGATGGTAGTGACATGCCAAGCCTTCTTGGAATTTTTTCATCCCTAACCAAAATGTTACCCTTAAGCAATGGACATGATGATAAGGGAGGGAGGGAGGGAGGGAGGGAGGGAGGGAGGGAGGGAGGGAGGGAGGGAGGGAGGGAGGGAGGGGGGAATAGGAAGGAAGGAAAGAGTAAAGGTAAGAGAGTGTGAACATTCAAACCATTCAAGGACACAAGTTCAGGGCGCAATACATCTCCCCATGTAGGAAGTAAGAATAGAAGGGCTGATTCAAAAGAGCTTCTGAGTGAAGGACATCTATCCTTTACTTGGAAGGAAGTATAAAGGGTGTGATGACCTGAACTAAGGAAGTATGTTTTTAATGCCACCTCTGTATATATTAGGAAATATCTACAGAGGGAAAGGAAGGACATGCCTACTGTGTCTCACTTGCAGAACTGGCCTCTTATTTTTAGATATCATGTATTGCATTTGTGGGTAGTGATAAGGAATAACACATGATTAAATTGGTTTAATGTCTCTCTCTCTCTCATTGGGCACTAAGCTTTCAGGGAGTAAAACCTGTGGTTATTACATTATCTCTAGTACTTTCCAAAAATCTGCTGCAGAGGGCACACAGGACAAGCGTTTACAAAGTATGCAATGCAAGGAAATAAAAGAGAATAAAAGAAATATAAAGCAGATATTAGCTCATATCTAGGCATTTCAAACAAGACATGGGAGAGGATGCAATTTGAATAGGCAGTTTACTAATGGGTTTGGTGGTGGTAAGATATGGGCTGAGGCTGTCCATGCAGTTGTCACCAATATGAAAAAAAGTAGATGAAATCTCTCAGAGAACATGCAGATTGTAGAAAGAATTTAAAAATAGTTACTACTATGAGATAGAGGAAGGGCATACAGAAAGAAGAGGAACATCAATGTTGCCTGGGAGGAGGGACATTATCCCAAATACTCCATAGAGGCAGATGAAGATGAAGTGTAGAGATATAAAAGTAGGTTTGACACATAGGTGGTCACTAGCAAGGACAAATGCAGGGGTTTCAAGGACATACTCAATAATTGGATGGGAGGACAGATGGCAGCTAGCAGTGGATGGAAAAAGAGTGCATAGGAATGAGCAAACAGATTAGGATTACAGATAAATCCTTAAGAATTGTGGCTGTTACCTACCAGACCTATGAAAATTAAGGGAACAAAAGTGAATATTCTTATTACTATTTTTATAATTACATTATTTTTATAACCACTCCTTCCTCTTTTATTACTCATAATGGGACTAACTACATTCTATTGTCAAATTACTACAAATTCTGACTTCTATAAGGAAAACTTTTAACAAAGAGGCTAAAAATATATAATTGAAAAAAGAAAGCATATTCAACAAATGGTGCTGATTTATTTGGCTGTTGACATGCAGAAGAATGCGAATAGATCCATATCTAGCATCATGAACAAAACTCAAGTCAAAATGGATCAAAGACTTCAATATAAATCCATCCACACTGAACCTCATAGAAGAGAAAGTGGGAAATACATTTGAACACATAGGCACAGGAGACCACTTCCTAAACAGAACACCAATAGCACAGACCCTGAGAGTTACAATTAATAAATGGGACCTTGTGAAACTGATAAGCTTCTGTAAAGAAAAAAACATGGTCAACAAGACAAAACAGCTCCTTACAGAATGGGAAAAGATCTTCACCAACCCCACATCTAACAGAGGGCTGATCTCCAAAATACACAAAGAACTCAAGAAACTAGACATCAAACTATCAAATAATCCAATTAAAAAATGGGGTACAGATATAAACAGAGAATTATCAACAGAACAATCTCAAATGGCAGAAAGACACTTAAGGAAATGCTCAGCATCCTTAGTCATCAGGGAAATGCAAACCAAAACAACTCTGAGATACCATCTTACACTGATCAAAATGGCTAAGATCCAAAACACCAATGACAGCTTATGCTGGAGAGGATGTGGAGAAAGGGGACACTCCTCCATTGCTGGTGGGAGTGTAAACTTGTATAGACACTTTGAAAATCAGTATGACAATTTCTCAGAAAATTAGGAATCAACCTACCTAAAGACTTTTCAATACCACTTTTGGGTATATACCCAAGGAGGTGCATTCACACCCCAAGGACACTTGCTCAACTATGATCATAGCAACATTAGTCATAATAGCCAGAACTTGGAAACAGACTAGATGCCCCTCAACCAAGAATGGATTTTTAAAAATGTGGTACATTTACACAATGGAGTATCACTCAGCAATAAGAAATAATGGCATCCTAAAATTTGCAGGCAAATGGACAGAAAAACCAACCTGAATAAGGTAACCCAGACCCAGAAAAACAAATATAGTTTGTACTCACTCATAGGTGGCTTCCAGACATAAAGCAAAAAACACCCAGCCTGAAATCCACAGCCCCAGCTAGAACCCTCTTCCAGGAACAGATGGAAGCAGATGCAAAAATCCACAACTAACCAATAGACCAAGCTCCTGGAGTATAATGGAAGTTAGGGAGGAGCAGTAATATGTACAATGGAGTCAAGACCATGATGGGGAAACCCACAGAATCAGTGGACCCAAGCTAATGAGATATTACTGACTCAGGCCTAACAAATGAGGAACTTGCATAAGGCCGAACTAGACTCCCTTAATATGGGTGACAATGGTGCAACTGTGATAATATACGAGACCACTGGCAGGGGGTCCAAGATCTACCTCTAGCGAACAAACTGACTTAGTGGAGCCCATTGTATGTGGAGAGATATCTTGCTCCGCCTAGACACAGGTATCTGATGGGTGAAGAGGTGCCTTGGTCCTGCCTCAACGAGATGATGGGACAGATTTAGTAGACTTCCTAGGGGAGGCCTTACCCTCTCTGAGGAGCAGATGGGAGGTGGGGGTTGTGGAGGAAGTGGGGGGATCAGGAGAAGAGGAGAGAGTGGGAACAGGGTTTGGAATGTAAAAAATAAATCAATTTAAACAAAGAAATGTAAAATGAAAAAAAGAGACTGGGTATGTAGCAGGGCATGCAGACACATGATGAAACCACTGAAGGAGACATTCTCTTTGAGACCAAGTGATGCTTGGAAATGCGCTAAGCATTGCTGGGTCACTGCCCCTTATTGCACTCTTTACCCATGCTCTCTGTTGCCTGCACTGACTTGAGAGTGAGCAAAATTCAAGGACAGAGGACAATAGAAAAGCCACACTCAGTTTTGGTCAAGTCAAATTACCAGGCATTTTGTCCATGTTGGTTAGTAGGACAACAGTCCAGCTAATCACTTAAGAAATCAAGAATGCAAATCTGCCCTCATTTGAGAAGACATCTGAGTCTCATGGAAAGTGGTTCTTTGGGGGTAAGTCTTTCCCAAAACACTTAAAGTGGAGGAGATTTCTTAACTTTGGCAGTTTTCCAGAGTCATGGGTCTCAGGCAGAGCTCAGGGGTATCACTAGAACCCAAATACCTTTGAGGAAAAAAAACAGAACTTTCCTCTTGTAGAAAGGACTTTTAGAGTTGCAACTTAAGAAAAAAAATGTAGACCCTAAGGGACCAAAAAGACTATGTCAGGTTAAGAGGCACAGTGACAGCTTTAGGCAATATAGAGGCCAATACTGCCTGAGATACAATTCTACCATAACTTTAATCAGCATGCCAGGAAGAGAATTGGTACTGTTTCCCCATAGGTATCAGCTGTCCCTTAGATTTATTGAGTACCTACACTGAAACAGTAGTGAGTCATTTGTCGATTCCTCACAACATGTCAATGGTATTATCTCATTTTACCCATGTGCAGACCCAGTCTCCTGTGTAAGTGGCTGAGCCTAAAGAGATGTTTAGGTTTCTGTTAAAAAACTCGGCCATCTTTTCCTAGCTATCACTGTTCTTAGCCTCTTGCACTATGCCTTCCAACTGGTGCGTAAGTGTCAAGTCTATGGGGTGAGAGTCCCAGCAACGGAATTATGTGTTCATCAGTAATGTCACTCAAAATACTCTAAAGTCAAGGTCTGCACGGTCTGGAAAGGTAGACTTGGAACAGAAGTGCGAGGTTCAGTGATTACTGGAGACTTCTCTATCATTTTGTTTTCCCCTAACGCACAAAACAGCAGCAACAGCACTGCACGGAGCAGCAACCATGTGTTTAAAGTCACTTCAGTTTTTCAAACAATGGGAAGAACTAATCTCCTGTCGCCCTCTCTGCCCCTAGATCCTTAGCCCTGATTATGAAAATCTGGGCCAACACCAGCTGATAAAATGATCGATCACCATCCAGCTACTTTCACAGCAGTCTCGTACTAATGAGACATCTATCTGGATGCACTTCTATGAAGGGGTTGCAGGAGTGCTTTGATACGCCCCCTCAATAAGTCACCACAGGGTGGCTCATCATTAATGGAGTGCTCTGGATAGGGGGAAATCAATTCAGGGCTTCACTTGTACCCCACCTGCAGCCACATGCCTAAGGGACTAAACTGTTGGCTTTCCTAATAAGGTTAAAATTTCTTAAATTTGCACTCATGGTGATGTAAACATATCCTTGCCATGGAGAGATGGTTCGGAAGGTTCCAGAAACACATACTTTTTGTTAAAGTAGGAAGACTTGCATGCTTGGGCCCTGGGTGGGGAAACCACAGAATTCTCCTCCAGGAAGCTCATAGCTTCCCTTTCGCATGCTCTGATACTGGTTTCCTGGCTGGCTTTAGACAAGTTGATGGGTAAATCCTGAAACCACCATAGTGAACAATTTCCCAAAACACAGACATAGAGAGGCAAGACTAAATCCAGAAAGCAGTCTCCATGTTCCCCAAGGCTATTTAATATGGGATCTGCTCCCTTCAACAGCCCTTCTGCCAAACTGCACCCAAACTTCACCAAGTGTTTTAACTCTGTATGTGTAGCTGATCTTCCCTGGCCCTGACCCTGGCACCCAGAGACCAAAGTGCAGTTACTTCTGTACCTTTACTAAAGAAACAGAGCCTTCTATTCCTTCTAGTGATCCCTGAAAAATAAAGCATGAGATTTAAAGGTGATTTTAAGTATCCAGGAAAGATGTGCACAGGTTATATGAAAACGCTATGCCCTGCTAGCGATACAAGAGACTTAGTCATCTAAGGATTTTGACATCTGCAGGTGTCAGGGTACCAGTTACTCTGAGATAATAGGATATGACTATTACCTATCAGCTTTGTGCTCCCACCCTACCCTTATTCACAGGCTGAATGTTATGTTTTTTTCCTTATATCATCTTAAACACAACTTTCTCTAGGAATTTGCCCTCACTATCCACATTCAGTTATCTGGACCTTTAATCCAAAAAATGATCCTTAAACTTCTGGACTACTTCCTACCATTTATATCGCTTACTTAATGCTGCTTGTCTACCACACTACAAGCTCTAGGAGGCAGGAAATAATTGTATTGTTTTCACTAATGCATAGTTAGTTCGTTTTTTTAATGTTTTAAAATATTTTATTAAATTTATACTAATTTTATTTGTATTGTTTGTGAAATTTTTAATATTTATAAAATGTGCAGGGTTCAAAAATTGAGTCAATGCATGTAGAAAACATCTAGTGAAGCTACAACACAATTTTAACCCATTAATGTCATATCTACTTTTCTCTACTGCTGAAACAAACAGCCCAGTTTTGTCCTAGTACTGCTTCTGAGCATGAGCAAGTCATTTCTGACTTTGACAAGCCTTTCTTCCTCTTACATGCGACTCAACTTACATGTACCTCAAAATGTGGCACATTGGTAAACTCTGAACTTTGAGCTGAAGGACCATAAAGAGGCCTCTAGTCAAATTATTTTTTACTAACTCCTGATCTTTTGTTACCAACTTACTTTTTGCCCAGAATTAAATCATAGAAGGCATACTGTACCTCTTTCAACTGTTGAGAGACAATGAATCAGCCTCTCCACTTAGTGGGTCTCCATTTCAGAGTTATCAGTATTAGACACCATATACATACAAACAAAATAATGAGCACAGCAGGTTGTATGTATAAAACTTTGCGCGTGCGCACGCGCACACACACACACACACACACACACACACACACACACACACTCATAAAACAAATACATCCAAAGAAAAAGAGAGTGTCAATTTGAGAGTTGGGAGTTTGAAAGGGGCTCAAGGGGTATCTGGAAGGAGCAGGAGGGAGAAAATGAAGAGGGTATTTATTTCTATTTCAACTAAATCATGAAAAATTAATACTTTGGGGAAATAATAAAAAAAGAGAGAGATATTGAGTTTTATAATTTAAATTCTCCATCAATAAAACAACTTTTAAACAGTGCAATGTTTAGCATAGACTGCCCACTTAAATGGAAGAAAGGTTGAATATTTTAGAAAAAGAAAGAATAAATGAAAACAAGATGGAATGAACACACGCATACACGAATAACTGAGAATAAAGTGCCAGGGGATATAAAGTGATTTATCTTCTTACACCACAATCCTTGCACCTCTGTGCTCAGGTAGATTTTCACAATGTTTCTTAGCCAGGCAGATGTCTTTTTGTTACATGAAATGGTAAGTGTGCACCCCGAGACAACTTCCCTGCTGTCCCATTAGATTATATCATCACATTCTGGTTTTGTTAACAATGGATTTACAGGATCCATCTTCACCTAGCAGCTGGTGTTCACAAGACATGGCATCCACAGGAGAAGCTTTATAATCAACGGAAGAGATGAAATCTCACCGCTTGATCTTACTGTTCCAGTAATCTAGGCCATTTTATCTGTCTTCTCAGTGACAGAGTGGAAACATAGGTAGAGTGTTCATATTTACTCTTAAAACGTAAAGAGAAGCAAGACCAGCACCAGACTTATTGTGTGCTTTCACGCCAACACGAAGCAGCTGTGCTCCTGCCTGACAAACTTACCTTCTGGCTCTCAATAGCACCACTATGGAAAGGAGAACCCTCTGAAGAGACTGATTTCAAAGCCAGAGTTCCTTTCTCTCCCACTCTTGGCAAAGAGCCCAAGGCCATACCACATGCTTGAGTTATAGGAAATCAAACCCATGTCTGGCACTGTGCTGAGAAACGAAAACAGCACTCAGGTTCTGTACCGTCAACAATGACCAGAATCCTTCAGGAACTCTCCAGACTAAATGCCAGTCGGTGGCTTCCTGCATCCCATGGGGGCAGCCTCTCCATCCCTGGCATTGTCAGGTAAGCCCCAGGATTGCAATCCACTGCATGTAGTACCTTTGGCAAGGAGTACTTGGGCAGCTTTATCTGGGCAAAGGCTTCTCTTCGATAAGACACGTAGTAGCTGGCTCTTCCACCTATTGTTACCTGGATCATGGAGGAAACAAAAAGAGATCAGATGGTGCCACAAGTGAGAAAATACTGTCCTATCCAGAAGCAACCACAGTATGCTCAAAATTACCTTTTCAAGTAGGTTTTATGCTAGTTTTGAGACTCTGATGCCTTGAGTATTTCTACATCAGGATGCTGAGACAATCAACGTACGATTACCATAACCAGTCCTATTTTCCCAAATTTCTAAGTAAGAACATTGGTTGATTCTATACTTGGTCACTGTGATTTGCAGATAAAACACACCTAACCTGTATTTTTCAACTAAAAACAAAGAAACTATCAGCATCAGTTTCACTCATGATCTATCTGTCCAGCATTGGTTAGTTTTTAATAATCTATTAATACATTACAACCATAGCAGCATAATCATAAACATTTTTTGGAATTTAAATGATGACCATTGCTCCAAGTGTCATTACTGTGAAATTTAATTTCACTTCTGACTTGGTCACACTTCTCCACTCATTTTCATAAATCCGTGCATTGAACAGGTGCTTACTGATCCTTCCCATATGCAAGCCGATTAAAGACATAAAGGTAAGAGGAAAAGTCCAGACATGGAATTCATAAATCTCTGCCAGCTCAGAGGTAGGAGGGCAGGAATTAGCTCTGCCACCTCCCTTGGCAAAGGATGGATCCTTCATTAAATGACACAGAACCACTCCAAGAAATGGTCCCCAGGCCCAAGTCTGTGGAAATGTCCTGCCAATAAGGCACCGCTCTGTGGAGGGCTGCTCTAGGTCCAATTATCCTAACTCTGGGGAAATTAATATTCACAGAAGAAGATGACATGGCCTGTTCAGAGAAAATAGTAGGAGGACAATAGCAACCAGACTGCTGCAGAAGCAATTACTGCTGGCACATGCTTCCTTCTCACCAAAGCCCAAGCCCATGCTGGAGACCAGCCAGTCCCCTCACTCCTTCCCAAAGCTGGCAGCCATCCCCAGCAACTGCTGGGAGTAGTGGGGTGTAACATCTCCACTGAAAGCCACCCATCACTCCTCACTGGAAGAGATGACCTTTCCCATGGTTCTCTTCCTCTTCTTCACAGACTGGAAAGACCCCAAAGCAGGTTCTCCAAGCTGTCAGGTAGAGCACATGCTAGACTTATCATAAGGCAGAACCTGGGGAAAAGCCCAATTAAGAGTTCAGGCTGTAAATGAAGACAAGAGACCTGTTTATTCCTTCATGTTTAGGGCTATCCTAGGACTTCATTTTCTAATGAGATTTTATTTCCTTTTAAACTCTAGAACTTCTATTTTTATTTTGCTAAAATACTTCTTATAAATTTACATTGTTTTTTACTGGCTTAGAAGTGGGTATTGACATAATAAGATTGATGGCTTGTGGAAAATTCCTTCAGATTAAAATGTAACTCCTGGGCCTAGACCCATAGACACATTCTTGGACCTTGCATGACCCTACCCATTTGCTTGTTTGATTTGATTCTATTTTAATTATAAAATCAACACATATACACATGCCTGCTAATCATAGAAACTAGATCAATACTTCTGAATTTTAGTTTGCTTCAGAATTACCAAGACAGCTAATGAAAACTCAGACTGCTGGGTCCCATGTCTGATTCAATTGAGTTTGGTTGGTGTCAATTAATTGTCTTCTCTAATAATTTTCTTGGTGCTATTGCTATCTGGGGGACCACACTTTGAACACCAGAGAACTAGATCTTTAACAGAAATCTGCATATACCTCTCTGCTCATCACCTGAACTTCCTGACTGCTATTACTCATAGTGGTGATAATTTTTAATTGATAGGAAATTACTATAATTAAACTTCTCTAAAATTCATAGTTTAATAGAACTTAATTCATTCACAGTTATCCAGTTTTCACCTCTATTTTGTCCTAAAGCAAAGGATCCCATATGTGGGGTGACATTTAAGAACCTCAAATATATGCTGTGCTTAAAATATAGTTCTCTACAGAATCTCACCAAATCTGCCCTTTGGCATGGATTGCCTCACACATAAGCTCACACACAACCTGTAACATTCACACTTAAATAATAAATATGGATTTTTGTTCATATGGACCATGGAATGCTCCAGCAAATTAGAGGACACATGAAGACCATTAACCCAAATAACTTAGACTACCATAGACTCTACACGGGTATTCCAATGTCTTCCACCACTTTACCTCACTGAGTACTTCTTTGAATTCGCTAAAACTCTATAATGCCTAAACCTAAATACAGGCCTTGAGAATTCTTGGAAAGGTCTGGGATGCCACCAGTTTACTGTGGTCCTGTCTTTCGGCTTCTGGACCTTACCTTTTCCTCTTCTGTGGGGCTTCCATCATTTACTACTGCAGCTTACATATTCCTTTAAGTGTCCCTTCATGTCTTATAGCACAGTTGTTTCCTCCTTCCTTCCTAGACAGCACAAGTGCTACAGGTGTAATGATTGTATTTCTTCCAAAATGTATGTTGAAGTCGAATGCAATGCAATAATAGTAAGAGGTAGAGACTTTCAGAAGGTGATGAAGCTTTGAACACTTGGCATAATGAGGTGAACAACCGAGCCTTATAAAATGGCTACAGGCAACTACCTTTAGCCTCTCTCACCCATGTGTCCCTTCTGCCATATGAGAGCACAGTAAACAAGACACAAAATCACAGGCAGACAAAGGGCCCTTATATCCAACAAACCTACCTCTGCCTTGATCTTGGACTTGCCAACATCTTGGGAACAATAAGAATTATACTTTGGATGCTTATATGTCATTCAGTTTAAGATATTTTATCATAACAGCAGAAATAGTCTGATAAATATATTGGTATAGGAAATGAGTAGATGCAAAGATGTACACTAAAATATGTGGAAAAGGCTTCAGAAGTAGAGTGATGGGTAGAGGCTGAGGTAGCACAGAAATGAATGCTAGAAAAAGCTAATATTGCAGTGAACAGAGCTTTAAGGTGAAGGGTCAGAAGAGAGTTTCAGAGCAATCTTTAATTTTAGAGATAACTTAAGTGGTTGTAAACCTGTTGAAAATGTGGACAGAGACTGTGATGCCAATGAAATCGCAGATGAACACTTGTAGTAGTGCATTAGATACTGAATGATAGGCCCCCTTCAAAGAACTTATCTGAACTGGGTCTATGTTCTAACATTTGTGGGCAGCAGAATTTCAATGTATGAAGTTAGATGTTTGGTGGGAGAAATATCTAAGCAAAGTTAAGTTTGTCACATCTTCAAGACAAATTATAGTAAATTGGGAGATGAGAGCATTAATTCTGGATAAAGTTTATATTCCAAAGGGAAGTGGTACTGAACAGATCTGGAAAATTCTGATCTTGGCCATGTAAACAGGTAAAGGTGGATTTGTAGGAGAAAGCCAAGGTGTGATAAAGGAGACATTTTATACAGAGATTAGTATGAACATAAGGAAGCCAGGTGGCAATCATTAAGACAATAGAAGAGTGGTCTCTAGGGCATTTGGGAGACTTCCAAAGCTACTAGCTCCATTTTAGGCCCAGAAAATCAGGGCTTGGAGGACAGAAAGGCTCAAAGGCCCTGGGTCTCATTACCCAGAATCACCTGAGCCTCTGTTTTCCAGATTCCACTGCAAACCTTTCTAGCTATCCCTGTTGGGCATCATGTGTGGCTCAGGTGACATCTCTGGAAAGCTTAAGGGATAAACCTTGAGGGAGTTCCTGGGTTACCAACTCTGCAAGCACACAGAGTTCAAAGGATACAGAGGTATGACTGCTTCTACTAAGTTTCAAAGGATGCCATGACAACTACTAGTGACCAGGAAGGGGATGTTGCAGTCATAGGGCTTCTTTTGCCTCCCCACTATGACAGGAGATGGCAAAAGTGTGGCCTTTTCTACTTAACAAAGGCCCAGCCAAACCATGGAGTTGAGATTATTTTCAAAGGGTGTACCCCCTAGGAAGGCTATAGGTACTCCAATTCAATTCATGAATGTTGCAGTTATACCCAGAAAAGCTGTAGGGACACAACCCCTACTTCAACCTGCCTAGAAAACAGGACAAAGATCAATCTCAATCATCAGAATTAAAGTAGTTGGATTTGTTGGGTTTTGGGCTCACTTGGAAACTGATAACCTGTCTTATAATTGGATTTTAAGGTTTTGCATGGAAACACCTAAACTACATGTAACCAACCACTGCATTAAAAACATACAAGAACCCAGAGTTGTAGAGCAATTTCCCTGAGGATGAATCACAACTTGTCTCACTGCTGTCTGATTTAGATGATATTTAGATGAGACTTGGGCTTTGAACTTTGGGATTGATTTGGCACAACTTAAGAATTTGAGATCACTGAGATGAAATGAGGACATTTTGGATGCAACAAAGTAGCAAGAATTGGGCAGAGAATATAGGAATGGACTAGTACTGACTAAATGTTTAAATTCTCTCCAGGATTTCATACTGAAATCTGATGTGCAAATGCAACAGAATTAAGAGGTAGAGCCATTCAGGACATGACTAGGCAACAAGGACTCTTCCCCCATGGAAGGATGAAGCAACTTCTTATCTCCTTCCTTTACTGTTCCCTTCTGCCTGGTAAGGACACTGCTGAGGGCACCATTTTGAAAGCAAGAGACTGGGCTCTCTCCTGCAAAGAACCAGCCGGTCAGTGCCTCAGACTTGAACTCTACAGTCCCCCAGACCAGAGGGTGAGGCGCGGGAAATATCTGTTGTTTGTAAATTATCCAAATTTGGTATCTTATTATAATAGCATAAATGACTTACATTGACATAACCATAGCCAGTAAGACAATGGATATATGACAATAGTAATGATTATGCAGCTAAAGTTTGTTCAGCAACCAACCATGCTCAGAAATCCCTTAGCTCTTTTATGAATCATCTGGTTATTCCTCATGGTAGCACTGCAAAATGTGTAAGATGCTGAACGACTAGTCCAAGACAACAAAACTGAACCTCAGAAAACATACCCCTTCACCTCTAAGTGCCTGGAAGAAGCTTCCCTCTGTCTTACTCATCTCACTATAGTAACAGAACAGAACACTGTTTCTTGCATCTTTTTAAATTATACTTGCAAAGCTCTGCAATTGGCATGTGTGGATGCTTCTCTGCATTCCCTGACAGCCTGTTAGGACACTGATGGGACATTTTAAAAACCACACCTGCCTAGAAGAGGAGGGGCAACATAAACAAGAGGAACAGCAGCCTCCGCTCAGTCAGGGCTAGGAAATGGGAGGCGCCACAGTGCATAGTTTACCTCATTTGATTGTCTGTACTCTTACTTCCCAGTCAGGAGACTGAATCAGAGACAGCTCAGGCAAGGTACTCAACACCACATAGAGTTTCATCACTGCCCAAACCCTGGCCTAGGAATGAACAGGAACTTAATACTTACTAACACCTGAATAACAGATTTCTGGGATTATCTGCTTATTCACTGTGGGTCTGATGTTCTCCACTGTTTCATGACCACATGTGGGCACACAAAATTGCTATCCATTCCTGTCCAGTCCTCCATGGCCAGTGGGTTATTGCCAGACAGAATCTTAAGTACCACATCCTCAGGAGATCTCCAAAGTGCTAGGGAGACACCCAGCTGATGCATCTGCTGTCTCTCCATTGTTATCTGTGTGCCTCTCTGGCAACCACACAGGAAGGAATAAAGTTTAGTGACTATTAATCTATTTTGATGAACTTTTCTCTTCCTTACAAGCAAATTTGCTAGCACTGTAAATCCCAGAGATTATTACGACTCTCCCTTTCAGTGACACCTTTTATTTTACATTTGATGAATGTCATCCAATTATTTGCTCTGGGCCCATCCGTCATGCTAAACACAGAATTAGCTGGGTCTTTTCCTTACTAATGACTGGCTCGTTAATCTGATTTTCTGGATTTCCATTATACAGGTTTAATTGGGCTCCTAGCCAGTGAAAATGATTCCTTTGGATAAATGCATTGGTCATTAAATACATCTGTCCCTTTTGACACTCCCCGTTCTTGCTGTGGCCAAGCTTCACCTGACATGGCCTTTGTTATTTATTTTCATTCATCCTGTCTCTGAGTGATAGCTTTTCCTAGTGCATCAAACATGAAATCAAACCCAGTGTATTATTTCCTGTCCCTCTTCAGGGATTCAGCAGTTGAGCCTTTTTCTGCCATAGACACGAATCAACCTGTAGATTCATTTTTTTACCTTGAATACACACAATTTTTATTAGTATGTGTAGTCTGTTCATGTCAATTAAATGTTTTTCTTATTTTCTTTTAGAAACAATCTTATTTTACATATCAATACCAGTTCCCACTCCCTTCCATCCTCCCATACTCCTCCCCATCAACCCTGCCCCAACCCACCTCCCACCTGCTGCCCAAGGATAGTGATCCACGGGGGAATCATCAAAGTCTGTCACATCCTTTGGGGGAAGGGCTAGATCCTCTTCATATATCTGGGCTGCAATAGGGAATTGAGCTCCCAAAGTCCATTTGTGTGCTAGGGATAAACACTGGCTCCACTCCACTGTTAGAGGTCCCATAGACTGCCCAGGCCTCCTAACTGGCACCCACATTCAGAGGGCTTGGTATGGTCCAAAGATGGTTCCCCAGTACATTCTTGATTTACAAGCAGACATAGGAAATATAAGAAAGAGAGAAACAAATATTTTTGAGCACCTATTTTATTGTGAGTGTTTAACTTACAAATTACTTAATATCATAATCATAATTGCTAATGTTATTATATTAATAATACCACTATTATTAGAAACCAGGTGGAGAAATTAATAGCAGATAACATTATTGAAATTTTAAGTCAAGTACTTCTTATCTGTACATATCAGTCTTCTATTTTTTGTTCAGGAAGAAAATTAACATGTATTGAAGTTATGCAAAATACTCAAAAATGCACACCAAGTTAATGGTGGTCCTGAAATTGGAATCTCATATTTACTGATTTTAAAGCTAAGGCCAATCTTTGCACTGAGTGAGGCTTGCAAACCTCTATGTGGAGAGGGATAGATCCTGTGTCATTCAACTTGCAATTTCACAGACAGGATATCCACCAACAAGGCAGATCTTTCTGTGTGGAGTTCTTGTCAATTTCTCAGTCCCTGAAAATCAATGCTCCATTGTTGCCCAGGAGTGAATGGGCCTGCCATCAGAATATGTGGATAAGAAGGACCACAATGGAAATGAATTCGGCTTATATAAGGACTGCTGCCTTCATTGAAAATGATATTCAAAGGCTTTTCCAGTTAGGAGACTACTGGGTTCAATACAATTTGAAGAATATAGGCCAAGAAAAATGGCTGCACTTATAGGTATATATCAGCTGCCTGCCATGCGGCTCAAGCATTGCTTCTTCCTCCTTAAAGAAGAGGAAGGGACACCTGGACCCTTATAATGCATTATTACCTTTTGAAAACTCTTTTGCTCATTAATTCAATTCAGATTATTTAAAATATATCTCAATGTTTTTAGCCCTTTTCTACCTATAGAAGTTTCTCAAAGAACACTTTTTTTTGCTTTTAAGAACAAAGAAATGGTTTTCTAAATACTAGACCCTAAGAGTCAAGTTTATGCCTATAGTCCCAGCTGCTCAGGAACCGGAGACATGGCAATCACTACTTGGTCTTTAAGTTCAAGTCAACTATCATGGCCACTTCTTCAAGGAAGATGGGAATGCCTCAGCTAACTTGAGTTCATTTCCCAAAGCTGCTTTACAAATACCCACCACCACCTATTTCAGTGATATAGCACTTGGAAGAATAGAGCATCTTATCAGCAAGTCATCTCCTATGCTAGACTGTCTGACTTCGAATTTAGTGTTGGTCTAACTGCTGTTTGCTCATTTTATAGCCCAGACACACTGTAGTATTAATGTAATACCCAGTTTTATATCTCTGTGTCTAGAGAGAGTGACCCTATTACCTAACACTGTGTCTTATTCTAAGGCTGGACCTCCTTCAAAACAGATTTGTACATAAAACCTTTTATTGATATCAAATGTAATAGTCCCAAAATAGCTTCACCAAGAATAGATTTGTGTTAAAAGCTGACACTGAAACCAATATTTCTTTCTCTGTTGTGGTTCATGTCTGTAGGGATAGAAGATGGAGGGGAGTGAGCACTGAACTTGCCAGAAACTCACTTGTCAAAACTACTGATGAAGCAACTATAACCTTCACCAGCAAGACAACCAACTTCATTGCATATCAGAACCATCAGCAAACTACTAACATACTCTACTGCTTACCAGCAATACCATTAGGGCAGAGAACAATGATGAGCTAGAAAATCATGGTACAAAGAGCATGTGCCTAGAGTACAATGGCTGGAATAATTGGTATGCTTAAATCAGATCATACATATTTTGTCAGCTATAACTAAAGGACTCAGTTTCCAATTGCATTTGCCTTCAAAGGGGGTCCTTTCTCCATTTTTTTAAAGAACGGAGAACATTAGTTGCTACCCTAGTAATGTGTCTGAATCTGGTTTCTCCCCATTGCTGATTTAATGACTTTGAGAAAGCAATTTAGATTTCCTCTTCTGAAATAAAGCTATAACTACACTTCTGATGATACAACATGAGAATGAATTCATCTTCACGGCACACAGAGGGAGGTGCTTATTACATATTACTTGTTGGAGAAAGACGGCAAAGATGCCTGTGGCCATAAAACAACTGGGAACCCTTTCTGGAGACTGACTGGCGACTAGCTTTATATAGCTACCTCATCATATTGGCTAAGGGTGGAGTGCTGAAATTTCTCTTCTTACCCTCTACCAGAATGACATTCCAGAGGGACCACAAATAGAGACCACAAAGCTTAAATGATTTCAAGATAACCATCGATAAAAACTAGTTTGATATTTCCGTTTTGACTTTCATGACTCAGACAGAAAAGAAGACCTGGGGATGCCCATCTGACTTTCAAGATAAACAGGGGCCTGTTGTCTCCCCCAGCACTGAAGTTTGTGTCTATGTGTATGGTAGGTTGGAAAAAAGGAAGAAATACATACAGAAGTAAATGACAAAATATGAATTGGAACCCAGGAGTCTAACATCTGTGAAATACTTCTGAGTAATGTAACAGTATCTGAAAAGTAGCCATTCTCTCTCTGTGTCTGTCTCTGACTGACTGTCTGTCTGTCTGTCTGTCTGTCTCTCTCTCTCTCTCTCTCTCTCTCTCTCTCTCTCTCTCTCTCTCTTTCTCTCTCCCCACATGGAATCTGCAATGGAGGACAGACATGTTAAAGCTTCCTATCAAAATACTTCTTTCGAGAGAGCCTGCAGATCGCCTGGGAACTGCACAGAGCTCCCAATCCCGGCGGGAGCATCAGGTAAACAGGCCAGCTTCCCGGCCTGTGTTCCAGAGCCTGCAGATCGCCTGGGAACTGCACAGAGCTCCCAATCCCGGCGGGAGCATCAGGTAAACAGGCCAGCTTCCCGGCCTGTGTTCCAGAGCCTGCAGATAGCCTGGGAACTGCACAGAGCTCCCAATCCCGGCGGGAGCCAAGCACCCCAGACTCCAGATCTTCTCTCCCACCAAAGAGACCAGGAAACTACAGGAGCCAGGGAGACCAGGGGAGTAGCAGTTCCGGATCAGGTACAACAGGACCCAGCATAGGGTCCAGGGGACCAGGTAGGAGGCTAAGCGCCCCAGATTCCTGTTCTTCTTCTCTACCCACGGACCAGCATTTGGACAAGGCATAGAAGAACCACCAGATTACTGGACTTACTAGCACCCACCAAAAGGGAACTCTGGTCCCCAGACCAGGAAGGGGCTCTTTCTGCACCCACTAGAAGAAGACATGGGAAAGAGACAATACAAAAACACAGTCAGCAACAGAAAAACAAATATGACACCGCCAGATTCTAGAGACTCCACACCAGCAAGACCCCAATATACCAACGCGAAGGAAGCAGAAGAGAACGACCTTAAAAGCACTTTCATGAAAATGATAGAGGCCCTAAAAGAGGATATTGGAAAATCCCTCAAAGAAATGGAAGAAAAAACAAACCAAAAAATGCAAGAAATGGAAGAAAAAACAAACCAAAAAATGCAAGAATTGGAAGAAAAAACAAACCAAAAAAGGCACGAAATGGAAGAAGAAATGAAGCAAAAAATGCAAGAAATGGAAGAAAAAGCAAAGCAAAAAATGCAAGAATTAGAAGAAGAAACATACCAAATAAGGCAGGAAATGGAAGAAGAAACAAAGCAAAAAATGCAAGAAATGGTAGAAAAAACAAAGCAAAAAATGAAAAAAATGGAGGAAGAAACAAACCAGAAAAGGCAGGAAATGGAAGAAGAAACAAAGCACAAAATCCAAGAAATGGAACAAAAAGCAAACCAAAAAATGCAAGAAATGGAAGAAAGAACAAACCAAAAAATTCATAAAAGGCAACAAACGGACGAACAGATAAACAGAAAATTGCAAGAAGCAATGCAAACGCTGCAAGGGTTGAAAACTGAAATAGAGTCACTAAAAAAAACACAATCTGAAGAAAGGCAGAAAATAGAAAAGCTGGACAAACAGTCAGGCACTACCAATACAAGCATTACCAACAGAATAGAAGAGATGGAAGAGAGAATCTCAAGTGTTGAAGATACATTAGGAGAAATGGATTTATCAACCAAAGAAAACCTTAAATCCAACAAATCCTTAACACAAAACATCCAGGAATTATGGGACACCATGAAAAGACCAAACCTAAGAATAATAGGTATAGAAGAAGGAGAAGAAATCCACCTCAAAGGGGCAGAAGGCATATTCAACAAAATCATAGAAGAAAACTTTCCCAACCTTAAGAAAGACATGCCAATGAAGGTACAAGAAGCCTACAGAACACCAAATAGAGTGGACCACAAAAAAAATCCCTCGCCACATAATAATCAAGACCCCAAACATACAGAATAAAGAAAGAATATTAAGAGCAGCTAAGGAAAAAGGTCATGTAACATATAAAGGCAGACCTATCAGAATTACACCTGATTTCTCCATGGAAACTCTGAAAGCCAGAAGGTCCTGGATAGATATTCTACCTACAATAAGAGACCATGGATGCCAGCCCAGACTACTATACCCGGCAAAGCTCTCAATCACTATAGACGGAGAAAACAAGATATTCCATGACAAAACTAGATTCAACCAATATGTGTCCACTAACCCAGCCCTACAGAAAATTTTGGAAGGAAAACTCCAACCCAAGGAAGCTAACTACAACCAGAAAAACATAAGCATTAGAGAATCCCTCTCTACCAACAGCCAAAAGAACAAAGGGGTGAAATTCCACCCATAATTCCACCAACAACAACCATCGCAAATCGAAGAAGGATGAGCAATCAATGGTCATTAATATCCCTCAATATTAACGGCCTTAACTCACCCATAAAAAGACACAGACTAGCAGAATGGATTCGTAGACAGAACCCTTCCTTCTGCTGCATACAAGAAACACACCTCACCCTCAAAGACAGACATTACTTGAGAGTTAAAGGTTGGGAAAAAATTTTTCAATCAAATGGACCCAAGAAACAAGCAGGGGTAGCAATCCTAATATCTAACAAACTAGACTTTAAAATAAAATCAATCAAAAGAGATGAAGGAGGTCATTACATACTCATCACAGGTGAAACCCACCAAGATGAAGTGTCTATCCTGAACATCTATGCCCCCAATACAAAGGCATCCACATTCGTTAAAGAAACATTATTAGAACTTAAATCTCATCTAAAGCCCCACACAGTTATAGTGGGAGATTTCAACACACCACTCTCACCACTAGACAAGAATACCAGACAGAAACTCAACAAAGAAGCAAAGGGTCTAATAGAAGTAATGACCCAACTGGGATTAACAGATATCTATAGAACATTTCATCCACATAAAAAAGAATATACCTTCTTCTCACCACCACATGGAACCTTCTCAAAAATCGACCACATACTTGGCAACATATCAAACCTCAGCAGCTACAAAAAAATTGGAATAACTCCATGCATCTTATCAGACCACCATGCCTTAAAATTAGAATTCAACAACAACACAAATTGCAGAAAACCTACAAACTCATGGAAATTGAATAATGCTCAACTGCACCATCCCTGGGTCAAAGAGGAAATAAAAAAAGAAATTAAAGACTTCCTCGAATTCAATGAGAATGAAGACACAACATACCCAAACCTATGGGACACTTTGAAAGCAGTGCTACGGGGAAGTTCATAGCATTAAGTGCTCACATGAAGAAACAGGAAAACAGTTATACCAGAGAATTAACATCACAGCTAAAAGCTCTAGAACACAAAGAAGCAAACTCCCCCAGGAGGAGTAGACGCCAGGAAATAATCAAATTGAGGGCTGAAATCAACAAAGTAGAAACCAGGAAAACAATACAAAGAATCAATGCAACGAAGAGTTGGTTCTTTGAGAAAATCAACAAGATAGACAAACCTTTGTCCAAACTTACCAAACAGCAGAGAGTGAACACGCAAATTAACAAAATCAGAAATGAAAAGGGGGACATAACAACAGACTCTGAGGAAATCCAGAGAATCATTAGGTCATACTTTGAAAACCTGTACTCCACAAAATTCGAAAATTTAAAGGAAATGGATGACTTCCTGGACAGCTATCATTTGCCAAAACTAAATCAAGAACAGATAAGCAATTTAAATAGACCTATAACCCCTATGGAAATAGAAGCTGTCATCAAAAGTCTCCCAACCAAAAAAAGTCCAGGTCCAGATGGCCTCAGTGCAGAATTCTACCACAAATTCAAAGAACAGCTTATACCAATTCTTCTCAAAGTGTTCCACACAATAGAAGCAGAAGGGTCTTTGCCAAACTCTTTCTATGAGGCTTCAATAACCTTGATCCCCAAGCCACACAAAGATACAACCAAGAAAGAGAACTTCAGACCAATATCCCTCATGAACATTGATGCAAAAATACTCAATAAAATACTGGCAAATCGGATCCAAGAACACATCAAAACAATCATTCACCACGATCAAGTAGGTTTCATCCCAGGGATGCAGGGATGGTTCAACATATGAAAATCCATCAACGTAATCCACCATATAAACAAGCTGAAAAACAAAAATCACATGATCATCTCACTAGATGCTGAAAAAGCCTTTGACAAAATCCAACACCCCTTCATGATAAAGGTCTTGGAGAGATCTGGGATAACAGGGACATACTTAAACATAATAAAAGCCATATACAGTAAACCAACAGCCAACATCAAACTAAATGGACAGAAACTCAACGCAATTCCTCTAAAATCAGGAACAAAACAAGGCTGTCCACTCTCTCCATACCTTTTCAACATGGTACTTGAAGTTCTAGCTATAGCCATACGACAACAAAGGGGGATCAAGGGGATACAAATTGGGAAGGAAGAAGTCTAACTTTCACTGTTTGCAGACGATATGATAGTTTACATCAATGACCCAAAGAACTCTACCAGGGAACTCTTACAGCTGATTAACACCTTCAGCAAAGTGGCAGGCTACAAGATCAACTCAAGAAAGTCAGTAGCCCTACTATATACAGATGATAAAAGGGCTGAAAGAGAAATCAGAGAAACATCACCCTTTACAATTGCCACAAACAACATAAAATACCTTGGGGTAACGCTAACCAAACAAGTGAAAGACCTGTATCGTAAGAACTTTGAATCTTTAAAGAAAGAAATTAAAGAAGCCCTCAGAAAATGGAAAGATCTCCCATGCTCTTGGATAGGTAGGATCAATGTAGTAAAAATGGCAATCCTGCCAAAAGCAATCTACAGATTCAATGCTATCCCCATTAAAATCCCAGCACAATTCTTCACAGACCTTGAAAGAACAATAATCAATTTTGTATGGAAAAACAAAAGACCCAGGATAGCCAAAACAACCCTGTTCAACAAGGCAACGTCCGGAGGCATCACTATCCCTGACCTCAAGCTCTATTATAGAGCTATAGTCCTGAAAACAGCTTGGTATTGGCACAAAAATAGACAGGCAGACCAATGGAATCGAATTGAAAATCCGGGTATTAACCCACACACGTACGAACATCTGATCTTTGACAAAGAAGCTAAAAATATACAATGGAATAAAGAAAGCATCTTCAACAAATGGTGCTGGCATAATTGGAGACTGGCATGTAGAAAAATGCGGATTGATCCATGTTTATCGCCATGCACAAAACTTAAGTCCAAATGGATCAAAGACCTCAACATAAATCCAGCCACACTGAACCTCTTAGAAGAGAAAGTGGGTGGTACCCTTGAACGAATTGGTACAGGAGACAGCTTCCTGAACATAACACCAGTAGCACAGACAGTGAGATCAACAATTAATAAATGGGACCTACTGAAACTGAGAAGCTTCTGTAAGGCAAAGGACACAGTCAGCAAGACAAAAAGGCAGCCCACAGAATGGGAAAAAATATTCACTAATCCCACATCTGACAGAGGGTTGATCTCCAAAATTTACAAAGAACTCAAGAAGCAAGTCTCCAAAACAGCAAAGGACCCAATTAAGAAGTGGGCTGCAGAACTAAATAGAGAGTTTTCAATAGAGGAGTCTAAAATGGCTGAGAGGCACTTGAGAAAGTGCTCAACATCCTTAGCCATCCGGGAAATGCAAATCAAAGCAACTCTGAGATACCATCTCACTCCTGTCAGAATGGCTAAAATCAAAAACACCAATGACAATTTATGCTGGAGAGGATGTGGTGAAAGGGGGACACTCCTCCATTGCTGGTGGGAGTGCCAACTGGTTCAGCCACTTTGGAAAGCAGTATGGAGATTCCTCAGAAAAATGGGAATAAACCTACCACAAGACCCAGCAACTGCACTCTTAGGCATATATCCAAAAGATGCCCATTCATATAACAAAGATGTCTGTTCCACTATGTTCATAGCAGCTTTATTTGTAATAGCCAGAACTTGGAAGCAACCTAGATGTCCCTCACCCGAAGAATGGATAGAGAAAATGTGGTACATCTACACAATGGAGTACTATTCAGCAGAAAAAAATAATGGAATCATGAGATTCGCAGGCAAATGGATGACACTAGAAGAAACCATCCTGAGTGAGGTAACCCAGTCACAAAAGAGAAACATGGCATGTACTCTCTCATATATGGATTTTAGACATAGATCTGGGGAGTGCCAGCCTACAATCCTATTGCCAGAGAGTCTGGGAAACAGAAACTTCATTTACTGGCTGGTTAAGTACTGAGCTGAACTCAAGAAAGCCAGTATCAGAGAGGGAGGACTGATGATCAAAGGGATTAAGACTGGGCTGGTTGAACCCCCAGAAACAGCTGACCAGACAAAGGTTAACTCTTGAATCCCAGGCATCAGCCTGGGAATCCAGCATGGGACTGATCAAGACCCCCTGAATCTGGGTGTCAGTGAGGAGGCCTAGGTAATCTATTGAGCCTTGGACAGCAGATCAGTACCCATCCCAAGTATACACACGGTCTCTGGACTCCCATAGAACAATGTGAGGTGTACTCTCACCCTGAACTCTTGGGGAAGGGTCTAGGCCCTGCCCTATATGAAATGACAGACTATGGACACCCCCATGGAGGGCCTCACCCTCCCTGGGGGAATGAGGGGATAACGGGGGGGGGGGGGGGATGGGGGGGAGGGCATGGGAGGAGGGGAGGGAAAGGGAGAGGGACCTCGTACTGATTTGTGAAGCAACCTTGTTTCTTATCTAAATTTAAACTGGAAAATAAAAAAATATCAATTAAAAAAAATAAGAAAAGGAAGAAAAAAAAATACTTCTTTCGACTTGTCAAAAAATGCATTGTTCTTTTTCTCATGGACTCAAAATGGTTTTGTAAAGTATGGAACTAAGTGTGTGTTAGAGATTCCATTTAAGGGGTCTGGCTGAAGAGATTCCAAATAAGGGGTCTGGTTTATGCAGTCTTGACATATTTTAAAAGCTTTCTACTTAACTTGATCAACATGTTCATGTAGATTATTTCCTTTTATATAATGGGCATTATGGAGTCTCTAAAATCTCCCCAGTAGTCTCTGTTGCTTCAACACTATTCCTGAACTACAAAAATGTAAGTGAAATATGAGACAGAAATGTACCATGAAGACTGATGGGTGATGTCCTTCTGTATGCTGTGAATGTTATGTTTCTCTTATTGGTTGATGAATAAAGCTGTTTTGACCAATGGACAAAAAGGATGTAACCAGGCATGAACCATAGGCAGTGCTACCAGACTAGGAGGATTCTTGAAGAGAAAGAGAGAGTGAGTTGCAAGGAGATGCCATGTAGCTGCCAAGGGAGCAAGAGGTCTAGGCATCACAGGTAAGCCAAGAACATGTAGAGATACACAGATTAATAGACATGGGTTAATTATAAAGAGAAAGCTAGCCAATAAGAAGCCTGAACCATAGGCCATACCGTTTATTCATTGACCAATGAGAGAAACATATATTCACGCATACAGAAGAACACCCCCCATTAGAAGACACTGGCATCTGAGATAACCTTTATTTCATTTTGAACTCAGTCATTTATTTATTGAGTAATTTCATACATGGCCACTAACCTCTTGCAATTTGGGGGCTACATTTCTATAACACAGAAACTAACAATATTTACCCATTTTAGATTTTTGTGAAGAAAATAACAAAATGATTTTGATTCCTGCAAAGTATCCTGGAAAGAAAGATTAGATTGTACCAATAGCAATTGTGAGGAAGAACAGGATAATCCTTCACTGATAAATCCAGCTGAAGATGTAGATATGTCCTTGCTGACACTGCCAGGTACTGAATCTCCCAGTTCTACATATAGAACAAAGGCCCAGGGGCAACATGAATATGAGAAAGAGAAACAAGAAAGAAATAAGCAACACCATAAAACACAAGTATCTGCATCCACATGGGACATATTGCAGCTGCTTGGAAAATAATTAGTTCTATTGATATTTTCAAGATATTTTACACATCTTGAAAGGATAAATAAAGCAAGATCATTAATTTTCTAGAGATGAGGCTGATTGGGACCTGGGATTTCAGGTGTCTTAGAGATGCATGTGAACTGGTAGGAATAACAATGAAATTTTACCAGTGTGGAACTTGCATGACTCATGAGTGAATTTCAGAACAGCAGGGGATGGGATTAAAACCATCTGTCAAATGGTTTCTTAGACAACACCATCACTTACCTAAGGGATACACGTACATTGAAGAAATGCTAACTGCTACTTCTTGCATGTTTCCCCTTGTAGTCTCCACATTATCCTTCTCTCATGCCCATCAGCATGAGCATCATTGCTTCACTGGTGACATATATAGGGAGGGCTCTTTCTAGGCACCTGTGGTGCTGACCACACCCATTTTCCCATGTATGGTAATCTTCCTCTTACAGTCATTAACATTGTCTGCTCTCAAGGACAAATTACCTTGTGGAGGAGGCACCATGAAGTTCTTGTTTACTAATGAGTTGAATGACCTACAGAAGTTGGACAGTCCTGAAGTGGCAGAGTTCAGATTTAAATGTAGGTTAATAAATCCTGACAAGGTCAATTGTACTATATAATCTGCAATAAGGCTAAATTGTCCACTCTGAAGCTTCGCCAAAGAATGGATAGTTTAGGACAAATCATCTGGATCCATGCCTGGAACCAACCAATTTCATGGTGGCCTGTCTTTCTCCTCTTCCAATTTCCCAACACATTTATCATTATTTTTCTTCTGAATTCCAGGCTTTTTGCTGAGAGTCTTCTTGCATCACTTAATAGTTGTTGCCATGAACAGTAGGAAGTTGGCCCATTGGCTGAACTATATTGATTTTGAGGATAGATAATATAGCTCATTCTTATCTTAGTCCTCTCTTGGCAAACTGCACCCATGTCACACCATCTGGATTCTTTCCAGTGTTCTATGCTCTTGGTTTTTCTTTTTAGTATTTCCAAATTTTTTTATAATTTCATATGCTATATTATGATCATATGCTTTCCTCTTCTTAGATCCTCCTGCACACCCCTTCAACCCAAATTTAGGTTAATTCTATCTGTTACACACACACACACACACACACACACTCACACTGAAACAACATCACTATCACCATGGAGTCTGATTTTATAATACTGATTCTCATTTGATCTGAATACAACCCAGGAAGTTTAAATACATCATCATTATATAGTTAAAGGGCCCAAGGTCCAAACAGGCTACTTTTGGGTCACTTTGTTTCTTAAAGTTGGTGTTCAAAGAAAATCTCAGGTTGTTTTTCACTTTTCTATACTTCTAAAATCTGTGTTTACTGAGTCAGAATTGAAAAGAAAGAGAAAAAACACTGAGAAGAGATAATTGCATGGATTGTTATACAACTGGATAGCAATTTTACATCAAATATTCCTTTGAGTGTTTGAATTCAACATAAAAAGTCAGAAGCTGTAAGAAAGTTTGCCTTCCTGTGGGAAACACAGCAGCCGATGACAAGATGTTCTTACCCACCCAGTGCTGAGTCTACATATAAATTAGTGCTGTGACCAAATTTACCTTGTGAACTTTCATCATGTTTGAGGAGTACATGATGGATGCTGGCCCTGGACTCACTGTACGTTACAAGTAACTGGGCCAAGTACTGTCATGGGGCAGTAAGCTCACAGAGGTCATCATCTCTTTGAGAAGTCCAGACTAATATACAAAGTGTAGCAACAGCAATGCATTGACAATGGCATGTCTGCTACCCCTGGGCAGGATGAAAATTAGTTTCTGTAACATTACCCCCTAGAACAACCATGATGGAGTGAACTTAATCCAATGTCACTTTCTACAACTAGAATGGATTAATGTTGAATACTGTGAGCACCATACCCATCTGACTGCTGGGTATGGTGCTCACAGTATGGGGCAAGAAAACATAAGACAGCACAGTTACATAACTAGCAGAGAGGCATCCTGAATTTAAATACATACTTGATTGACTTCAGAGAGGCTGTGGATATAGCCTCCACAGTGTGACACACATAAATGCTCAAATGCTCTCTCTCTCTCTCTCTCTCTCTCTCTCTCTCTCTCTCTCTCACACACACACACACACACACACACACACACACACACAGTGTCATATGTATTATATAAACTGATGTGATTTATAATCCTGCAGGTTTGGAAAAGTTGATCCCTAACAATAAAGGACATTTTGTTTGCTGAACGAGGCAGAGTGATGAGGAAGGCCAGACAGGCAGAACTGTTATAAATGACAAATGGAGAGAAGGATAACAAAAAGATGGGTATGATAAAACTTGAGAGAGAAAAGAAGGCAAGGAAGAGGAGGTCACCAGAAAATCTGGAGAAGTATGGTAAGGGAGATTCAGGAAGTTGGGTGAATCACTTGTTGATTTGAAATGATCTGCTTTGGGGTGACAGAAATAAATAGTAGGTGTGTCTAGATCCTATTTGCTTTGCTGCATGTATTCATGCTACTGCATTGGAACAATTCATTGTAGCTTACAGTTTCAAAGGGTTTAGTTCTTCATCAATTGGAGGGTAAAAATATCATGATGTAAGAAAAAAATGACACAGGTAATTTACCGAATGGTAGCCAGAATGAGGGAGGGAGGAAGGAAGAATGGAAGAAGAGATGAAGGGGTGAGTAGGGAAGGAAAAAAGGAGGGAGGGAGGTAGGAAGGGGGAGGAGGAGGGAAGGAAGGAAGGAAGGGAGGAAGGAAGGAAGGAAGGAAGGAAGGAAAGAAGGAAGGAAGGAAGAGAAGGTCATGTTCAAAAGAAGCAAAGGACCCACCTCTTATGATCTCCTTCCTTCAGCTAGGTCTTCTAAAGTTTTCAGTGAGTGTCTGCCCACCAAAAAAAAACAAAAACAAAAACAAAAACAAAAAACACCACCAGCTAGGAACTAAGTTTTCAATACATGAGCCACCAGAGTGACACCTGATGTCTATAATGTAACACTGTATGGTACACAGTATAAATATCACTTCATTTGTAATCCGCAACTGTATTAGTTAGCATTTCTATCACTTTGATGAAATGCCATAACCACACTTGCATATCACTGTTTATCATCAAAGGAAGTCAGGATAGGAATTCAAACAGGATAGGAAACTGGAGGAAGAAGCTGATGCATAGGTCATAGAGAGGTAATGCTTACTCACTTGGTCTTCATACCTTGCTCAGTCTGCTTTCTTTTAGAACTCAGGACCATTAGTCCTGGAATGGCCCCCACCCACCACAGGCTGAGCCCTGTTCCATCAATCACTAATTAAGAAAATGTCCTACAGGCCTGCGTACAACCTAATCTTATAGAGGCATTTTCTTGACTGATATTTCCATCTATCAGATGACTTTAGCTGTGTCAAGTTGACATAAAACTATCCAGTATATCATCTTTAATAAAATTCATTTACTATTCAATGATTTTATTAATTTGTTGGTTTTTGGTGACCTTTGCAGAGGTAGTTCCTATTATAAAGTCCTGTTTCAAGAAACTGTCCAAGATTTATAGTTGGGAAGCCAGGAATTCTACATTTGTGTACGTTTGACAATCTAACTAATTTAGATTCTTGTGAAAACTAACAGAGAGACAAACTCAGGGTAATGCAAAACAAGGACTCAAGTTTATTTTCTCTGTGCTGTTCAGCTCATTGCTTTCTGATCTCCAGTTTCTTCAGTGTGGAGTTATAATGCAGCATCTTCAGGGTCTACAGTGCCAGTTTCTAATCTGTTCATTCAACAACTCCAGGGCAATTTTTAAGAGCTTTTTCTTTTGTTTTTGATTATGTAATATAGTCCTAACATTCTTCTGTTCCTGTTCATTCCTCAAACCTATTCATGTACCCCTTATTGTTCTCTTTCAAATTCATGACCTCTTTTTCATTAATTGTTATAAGCATACATGCTTATACATATGTATTTCATAGCATAAATTGCTCATTATAATATTAAAATGTTTTAAAGCACTTATTCTATGATGAACTTATGCATGTTTATTCATATCCTTACATAGTTTCTGATTCAATTTGCATTAGACAAAATCATCTATAGGTTGTGTTGGATTGTCATTTATGTGACAGGACCTTTCAGTAGTTGAGAAAGAAGCCTCTGGAGCCAAATGGCCTGAATCAATACTCTATGACACTGCTTAGGATTAGTTTATTTGATCTTGGGAAACAGTGTAACCTCTCTGTATCTCTGCTACAATAAAATAGGAATTAGCCCATAGAGTGTCATAATAATTACATTCATTCACAAAAACCCTAGCTCATATTCTCCATTGACTTGGGACTCTCCAAAATTTCAGACTATTCTGTGGTGAAGAAAATTAGCCAGAATATAAATCCAATAGAATGCGGCTGAGGGAAAAAAACTGAATTTTGAGAATGATAGTGATTCTAATTGAGGGATTCATCTACCATTTACTTCACAAACATGTGTCTCTAACAGTTCAAAGGAAAAAGGGACATATCCCCTGTACCTTTTCCCTCTCACACAGAGACCTGGACATAAGGCCTTGGGAAGGTAGACTGTGCTACAATTACCAATTGCTTTCCGTGGCGTTAACACACCATGTCATTGCAAAGTGTGTGTGTCTTCCAAAAGCCTTCCTCACAGAATAGAATACAAGCAATCTTTTCTGACATTAGAGGAAGAAGTGTTGTAGAATATTAGTTAAAGATGTGTTACATTTGTCTGTGCGGTAGAGCATTCGTTTAATGATGAAAAGATGTGTTGCATTTTTTATACTGCATCTGTTCAACTCTATGAAGTTGTACTACTTTGCCTGTCTAAAATATCTGATTGGTCTAATAAACAGCTGAATGGCAAATAGCAAAGCAGGAGAAAGGGTAGGCGGGGCTGACAGGCAGAGAGAATAAATAGGAGAAGAAATCAAGGAGCAAGAAATTGAGGAGCAAGAGAAGGAGAAGGATTCAGGGGACCAGCCAACCAACCACATAGCTAGAAGTGAAATAAGAAGGAAAGAAGATATACAGAAATAGAGAGAGGTAAAAGTCCAGAGGCAGAAGACAGACAGGATAATTTAAGTTAAGGAAATCTAGCTAGATACAAGGCAAGCTAAGGCTGGGCATTTTCGTAAAAAAAAAAAAAAGTCTCCATGTGTACTTATTTAGGAGCTGGGAACTGGCCCCCAAAGAGTAAAGAGTCAAAGAGTGAAAAAAAACTACAAAAAAGGCTTAGAAAGATACATGGATGTGACTAAGTTTATGCACCTGAAACATGCCCTCAGCTAGAAGAATACTAAAGTGGGGGACACAGATTAATAGACTCAGGTGATTTTGAAATCCAAAAAGCATAGAGGAAAAGCCAATCCAAAACTGTTGTTGTTGTTGTTTTGAGCAAAGGTGTATGCTATAGCTTCAAATCTAGTAGCATTGGGTGGAATGAAGTTGAAACATTCCTAGGTATGGAGAGGAAGAAGACAAAAGAAGGGAGGGGAGGAGTGGCCGACAACCAAGCTTTTCCTCAATGCCTCCCTGCTCCCCATGTCATTGGGCTGGGTTCTGGGACAGGTGGTCTGTCACAGAGCTCTGCCCTCCCCGTGGTGCTCCTGAGCGCTCTTGAATGCAGCAGGCCTTTGTCTGCAAGCACTCCTCCCCAGAATGGCAGGATTAATCAGACCCATCCTTTAAACATCTTCATCCTACTGCTTTCATAATCAGCTCCTAATGTTCTGTTCGATAGATGTGGGGCCAGCTAGACCCAACACTTGAACAGCTGCTTGGGACGTGGAACTATTCTCTGCGCCATTGATCACAAGGACAAAAATCAATCCTGGCTAAGAAGAAAGAAGTTAAAAATAAATTGCAGGCATTGATTTCTGTTCAGACATTCTGACTCCCAGTTTAGGAAGTGGGGAAGGAAGAGTGTAGGTCCTCCTGTCATGAAACCACTTCTATATCCCAGGCTCAAACGCAAACTGGGGATATTTTATACATACACATAATTCTCTTTTAATGCATGCTCCATATTATTTATTTTGTTTCTTAATAACTATCAAAGGTGAGGATCCATTTAAATCATGAACTCCCATTAGAAGTAAAAGAGGGCCAGAAAGATGACTCGGTGAAGTGCTTGCTCTGTGACCATGAGGACTGAAAAAGGATCAAAGATGAATGAGATCTCTAGCATCCAAATGATTTAAAAAACAAAACCGGGCCTGGCAGTACACACCTGAAACCTCTATTCCAAAAAGACAGAGACTGCAGCTTCCTGTGGCTCGATCACCAACTCGTCCAGCTCTGGGTTCAGTGAGAGACCTTGTCTCCAAAAATAGGATGGAGACTGATGGACAAAGATGCTTGCCATCAATATCTGTCTTGCTTGTACACACACACACACACACACACACACACACACGGAGGTGGGGGAGCATGGAAGGTTATGAATACCTGTAATCCCAGTACTCAGGAAGCTAAACCTAGAGAGTTCTGAATTTTAGGCCAGCTTGAGCTTTGTAGTGAAATTTTAAAAAAAATCCCCAAGCAACAACCAAAAAAAGAAAAGCAAGCTTTGTTTAGTTTACTGCAACATCTCCCATGTGTGGTTAGTGGGATTGGTGGATGATAGCAACTTCAGAAATATCTGTTGAGCATCTTAATGAAAAAAATTAATAAATTCCTATCTCTGTCTCTCACCATTATGCAGATTTGTTCATAGATTTATTCAAGTTTTCAGTTATTGTTCTCATTCATTGTTTTGCTTGGGAGCTATCCCTTTCTCCTAACATTATCCTTCTCTCCCCACATTATGAACCCACTACATTTTCCTTATTTGCATATTTATTTCTATATGTGTGATCTCCAAGGATCATAACCTTATTTACTTTTGGACTTTTTTATTTCATATTTTCTCTGTTTATTTCTCTCTTGTGTTCCCCAAGAAGCTGTGTTGTGGAATGTAGAAAGAAGGAAAAGTCAGCAATTCTGTGGGAGATCTGCTGCAATGAAAAATATCTTGATCTTCACATAATTCTGATATTGAAGAAGTGAGATATGGAAATCCTTCTGAGTAGTTTTCCTATCTGACCAAAAGGCACAACCTGTATAGTGAGTAGACTTTTGGAATTTGGGTGAAAAATTCTCAGAAGGTTGCTCTTAGAGCAATATGGTCCATTGCTGTCTAGTTTGGGCTCTTTGAAATATTAAGGTTCATGCAAGAGCCATAAGAGTGTCTTTAAGGGGTCAAAAATACTGTGGAGGTGTGTTGAGGCTATATAGACCGGTGCCCTTTTAAAGAAGTTAAAATCTGCCCTTTGTCTGAGAGTCCACCGATAGTTTTGTCTCAAAGCAGTTCTTATTCAGCAAGAGCACAATAATGCAACCCTCTGCAATTGCACTACAGAGGAGGCACAAGATGACCCAACATCACACAGGTTAATGATGGAGATAGAATTATGCCATGAAACCATGCCCCCCTCTTGCCTGTCTAGCCAAGGCATGCAAGTTCCTGTTATAAAAGATTCTTTGCCTTGGACACTGTGCTGAAGTTGGACACCGTAAGTAATTCCCCTCCCTTGAGAACCACAGAGAGCTCTGCTTTGTCTGGTAAACCATCCCTCACAGTTGACGCCCTGTGGATTTCCCTCAGTGTGGTGTGTGCCAGAAAAGGCACTTTCTTTTGTGTTTATGAGGACATCTCAGAGAATGTGCTGTTCTATGATCGCTCAGACCTAACACAAAGTGGGGGCGAATTGCTTCTTCTAATATTTACCATCAAACTAAGAGGTGCCTGTTAAGCTTTCCACGAATGATAGTACAATGAAAGAATGAATGAATGAAGAGTGAAGGAATCTGTCAATTGGTGTCTCTTTCTTTGATTGAACCTATCCCAACTTTGAGTAGATGGGATCAAATCAAGCTGATTAATCAATGTTCCTACCATAGTGAAACTTCAGACACCTTTATTCTCATTAGCCATGAGGGGATGAAGAGTCATAGATGCTTTGTGCAGAAATCCAAAAATGTTTGCTTACTCCATTAGATAGGTTTGGAGCTAAAAGCAAAGTGATTAAAAAATTTAAAAGGTAAAACTCTGAAGTTAATAGATGTATGAATGAATGTATGTATGTATCCTAGTTAGAAGAGTAATGTAAAGAGAACAGACTTAATGGTTTATTACTCAGTCAACAATCCAGCTGCCTGCATTATCACCATGGTTGTTTTTACAATTGTATAATTATCTTTAATAGAGAAAGGATTTCTCCTGGGAGCTGGAGTTAGAGGAGTAGGTGTCTAGGACTTGCAAGGACTTAGTAGGGAAGTAAAATTGGGACACTTAGTCAATTCACAACTGCACAACTGCTCTGAGTCTTGGAAGGAGATTCAAAAGAAGACAGCTTCCAAGGTCCAAAACGTACCAAGAAAATTATCCAGTGAGTGACAAGAGAAAGGGTCCTTATGCTGCATCCTGGGTATGGGTGTGCGGGCAAATCCTACACATGTATGTGATGATCAGCTCTCAGAGACTCAAGATGTAGTCAACATCATCAACCCTTTCTTTGGTTGATGATGCATAGTTTTTAACACAAAACAAGACTTTCAGTTCTTTACACAGAATCCACTTTTCAGGGAATGGACAAGATTTCCTGCCCTAGTATCAACAGAAATTGTACAAAACCTACTATTGTGCTGGTAAAGTCACCCAGAGAAGCTCCTGAGAAGATCAGTTCAGTGCTAATGTGAAGAAAAACCAAACATTAAATAGGCCTTTGTCTTCTTTTGCCATGTTTTAGGAGCTCAGGCATCTCTGAGATCATATGCTTAGTCTGCCATTTCCTTAGCTACATGACAAAGTAAGATTCTCTACACCACTGAAGCTTGGCTACCCCCTCCACTGAAAAGTAAAGCAACATAATATCTATCACATAAAAGCTATGAACATAAAATCAAATGGCACATATCAGACACAAATTTGGCATTATATAATTGTGAGGAAGTCCTTTTCCTACTATGACAATTTTTTCAGTTTGATGATAGTTGGAAAAGATTATGTGGTCAGGAAAAAAAGAATACTCTGAAAGTCAGTGTTTCCAACTTCACAACTGCGCAATTTGAAAACAGCAAGTATCCCAACTATGAGAGATTGCAAACTGTGGTTGCTTTGAGCTGTTTTAGACTACACCCCTATCTTCTGCCCAAGACTCAGAGGCTGTCTCTAATGACAAGAGGCTGTTTAATTAGCCACCATGAGTGGCCATCTTACCTGTAAAATGCATTGCCCAACCATTAAATGATAACCCTGCCTTCTCTTCAGTATGAGAAGCTACTGATTGTTTTCCTCACTAACCACAGTAACCCAGTCTTCTATATAGCTATTCACAATTAACCAAGGTCCAGTCAATACGTGGGAATTCATGCCTCCCACTGTAAACCTAGCTTACTACCTGTGGCTAAAGTGATCACAAACCCAATAGGAAAACCTACTATCACCAATTTTCTTTAATTTTTTGAGACAGGATTTCTCTGTATAGCTTTGTGGACCTTGAGCTCACAGGGATCCACCTGCCTCTGCCTCCTGAGTACTAGGATAAAAGGCATGCATCACACTACCTAGAAACCACCATTTTCTTAAATCAATTATTTCTTATTGTATTCTAAAATCCCTTGGAAAAGAATGGCTCACCCTTACCAAAGAAGCTTCGAGATGTGGGGTAAGGGAAGAGCTGGGGGTAAAAACTATGTATCTCTCATGTATGAAATTCTAAATTTTAAAAAAGTAGCAATAAAAAACAGTCACTAATAGATGGGTAGTGGTGGCACACGCCTTTAATCCCAGCCCTGGGGAGGCAAAGGTAGGCAGATCTTTGAGTTCCAGGCCAGTCTAGTCTATGGAGGCTAGTTCCTGGAAAGCCAGAGACAAGCAGAGAAAGCTTGTCTTGAAAAAACAAAAAAGTAGTTCAGAGGTGAAACAATTTATCTACCATAAAAAGTGAAAATAATTTAACACCCTTAGCTTGCCAAACTCCACCCATGCATACCTGAAAGGCAAAGAGATATTACAGAACATACAGTGAATTGCAGAATTATTCTCTGAGAGTGAGGAAAAGCATCTCTTACTATGTGGGCCTGGGATATAGCAGGTGTTGTAATTTCCACAGACCCTCATTAGATTTCTTGGGAAGAAACAGGTCTTTTTATTGGGTACTTGTACAATGAAGCAGAAAGTAAACAGAGAAGACCGCCATGCACAAAGGACTGATGGTTGTCAAGAGAATGAGCCCAACCCTGGAGCCTCCCTGCCTCTGTATTGTGATGAAAGTACCAGGAGTCACTCATGTGGATACAATTCATACTCAGAGACTGGGTTTGGTGGGATTCCTCAGAGTATGAGATAAACAGGAAACGAGAACCAAGAACCCTGGAGAAGCCCAAGCAAAAAGAAGGTAGGTGGAGGGAGAGCCACCTGTGTAGAAAGTAAGGCAGTACAAGGCAGGAATGGGAAGAGTATACACTGTTTAGAATGGAGGAAGCATTGGGAGAGCACACGTACTCCAGAATAGGCAGGGCAGCCAGGAGTTCCCCAGATAGGCTGGGTAAGTTATTAACCGAGGAACACTGTAAGTATACGATTCACAGGCATCTTTGATAAATTCAGCCAAAGCAATTTCAGTGGAGTGGCAGAGGCTGTCCCAGGTGGGTTACAGAGAAGGAAATGGGAAAACAGGAAGATGAATACAGACGGTGCTCAATAAATTGGGTGGCAAATGAAATATGAGACTTGTATAAAGAGGGATGTAGAGTTCAAAGAAAGTTCAGTTGCCTTGTTATTTAAGAATAGTAGATATTTGAAAATATGTGACTATTGATGGAAGTTCCAAAGTAGCCATTAGTAATTTAAAGATACAAAGGAAAAAGAGATAAATTGGTAATCTAAGACTATGAGAGAGAGGATGGCATGGGTTCAGGATTTGCATAGTTCACTCTACCAATAACTCTGGCTACACACTAGGTATTCTGTGAATATCTGAGTCTACCAAGGAGAAATAAAGCCTGAGCAAGACAAATTATATATGTGGTTTTTAATTTGATTTGGAGAGAAATGATCCATGCAATCAAGAATCAGGAAACAGAGGGGGAGAGAAAGCTATCCCAGGAAGATCACTAAGTGGCTATCATTGTGACTCAATCCTGTTGGGGACCCTACTCAAGACAAGTTTGAGCACATGAAGCTTACAGTTGTCCACCTGGCATGGGAAGGGGAGATGCTCAGACACCAGCTGCTGACTCTTAGACCATACATTGTCTCGGAGGTTCTCAACTCCCTCAAGGTTTATGTCTGCCCCCAGAATGGTCAAGAGGGCTTTTGTGAGGACCTAAATTGATGACAGATTAGACCCAGAACAAAAGGCGAGTGCGGTGCAGCTATGGCAAGGTGATAGCAGGCCTGTGTTACACACAGTTAGTGAAAGAGGCAAATGTAAGCCAGCAGAATGAGCCTATAAGCTGTCCTACCCAAATGTTCATTGAGCCCCACCCTCCATAAGTGCAGCAGTGCTCTGCATTCGTTCTTGAGAACATCTTAACTACTAGCAGCAACTCTCACACCTAGCCACAGGATTTAATATGAGCCATGTTTTAACTACATGCCAAATGAGGAATTGTCCTTGGCACCGGGTATTGAAAACACATGTATTTAAGGTTCTGGAAGTATTTGAACTGTGTACATATAAAGCGGTCTTTATTGGATTTTGTTTGATGACTGTCTCTATCTCTTTCACTTCCCTTAAAACTTCTGTGTTGAAATTGTGTCCCTAATGATGAAATTGCTATTTATTTAACATTCAAAAAGCTCTCCCATTAAAGCTGAATTAACATTATTTAAAATTTCAACACATAGATTTCTTCGAATAATTATACTCTATTAATTACTGTCATGGGGCTTTTTTTCTATCAAAAAGAGAACAATTAGAGAAATAGTAGCTACCCCATAGAGACAGCTCTCCATCCCAAGATGATGTATAAAGTAGGCTTTTCAATAAAGTATCAAAGCCTTGATGAACCAATACCAAGATGTTCTATTTCTTAAAAGATAATTAAAGCCCAGAATGCATCTTGTCTCCTAAGATCATGAGAGACTGATTTCTATGATGACAGCATATGGAAGTTACATGGGAAGGTTTTATCATGCACATATGTTGAACCATGAATTGATCCCATGAATAATTTAAAAAACGAATTTGGCAAAGAGATTGAGTAATCTTTTATGTGGCAGGCTTATGAGAAGTCTTAAAAGAGATTGTACATACACAGAAGCATGAGGTTGGGTTGTGTATATGGATTGGTGTCAAGTCTTGCCTTTTGTAAGGCTCTGTACTTTTCAAAGCATTTCAAAGACATTATTATATCCCTTGATCCTCACAACAACCTTGCAATTTGCACAGGGAAATAGCATGATTCCATTCTGCAGAGACGAGAAAGTGAGTGCTCTGAGAGTCTAGGTAACCTGTCAGCATTCCCTGGCTGGAGGCTGGTAGATCCTGATTAGAGCACAGGTCTTTAAAACCAGGCTTCTTTCCCCCAGATAAGACTCTTAGCTCCAGAAGAGTAGTGGTGGCCCATACCTTTATTCCCAGCACTTGGGAAGAAGAGGCAGGGGGATCTCTGTGAGTTCGAGGCCAGGGTGGTCTACAAGGCAAGTTTCAGGACAGCCAGGGCTGTTACACAGAAAAACCCTGTCTCAAACAAACAAACTAACTAACTAAATAACTAAAAAGAGTTCTAGCTTCTTGAGTCATAAATTGCTTGAGAGCAGGGACAATGTCTTTTGCATCTGCCATGGCCCACTGCTCTTATATTTTATGGGGCTCAGCAAACATAGGCTTTGAAGATTCATTAATGGTCAGTACTTCTGAGAAATCTCAGCATGCCTTATAAACAGAACTACTTTTCTATGTTTATACATGGAATCCTTAAAATCTAACAGCCTCTGGTTGACTTGATTTTGGTACTACAATTATTCAAGAAGCATTTTGTACAGGGCTCCATCCTCATTACAGAGGGGATTTCCCTCTTGATTACATCCACAGACTAGTACTAGGAGTTGAAAGTAGTATTTGGCACTAAAAGAATTCATACCTTCTGACTGTCCCTAAGGCATTTTCATAGTGACCTGCAAAGTATCCAGGAGACTACCAACTATAAGGAAGGGTGCACTGGACAAGTTGATTAGACTCTCACCATGCTGGTTTTCTCATTTCTGTAGGACAGAATTATGCCACCTGCTCTGCACAAATTGTAAAGCACATAGGAGATTCAAAGAGTGTACACAAGCCCCTCTAGGTATGTTTTTAGGGATACGTTTATCTACTCACAATGTTCATGAACTAAAAGTATCTCCCTTGAGCATTTAATTTGCTGTGCGACCTCCCAGGACAGTATCACGCTCTCCTAAGAGAGTGAGGAAAATAATTTGTCCTGGGCTAAAAGCCACAGAGATCAGGGAATATGTGGGCAATGACTTCAGTAGTCAGGAAGATTTTTTCCCCTTTCCCTCCTTCAAGTTGTCATTCTCTTTCATTTGAGTGTGTGATTTGTACCTGTTATTAATTCAATTTCCCTTGCATTTTAGATACTTGAATGACTACAAGTGAATGTGAACACCAATTTGTTCAGTGAGTGAATGAACCCTTGCATGAAAGGAGGCCTCTTGTGCCATCATGGGAAGCTAGGACAGAACTAATGAAATCTACTGCAGATGCCTGAGCCTTACAAAGTTGTATTCTTGCTTGCCACTAGTAGCCAGGGTATGAATCATTTGCCAGAGGAATTCTGAGATGATTGTTGCTGAACTAACTAATCTCTAGAACAGTCACTAGGAAACTATCCTAGAGTGGCGAGCGACAGGGTTTTCAACCAACTTGGCTCAGCATGCAGAAGTTAACTTGAGTCCCCCTTCTCTATAAAGGACAGTCTATTTCATTTATCCACATGGAGCATTGGCCATTCTAATAGATTCTTTACCATTAAAATATGGCTTTTTTGGCATACTGTTTTCCTTCCATTTAGATATATACCTGGTGTTTGTTAGTCACTAAAGTTTTCCTGGGATCTATTATAAAGCTGCTCAAAACACCATTTGTACCCCAACATGGTGGGACAGATAGACAGACTGGGCCTTTTGACGGGAGTTTCTTTTGTTGTTTTCTGCTGTTTTTGTCATCAGAGATCCATTTCTGCTAGCATTTCAGTCAAATTTAAAATAGTAACACTAAAAACAAAAGTGAAAAAATGTCCTAGACTCATGAACCACTGAAGTAACTTATGCTATACTTGCTCTTATCTACTTGATAAAATCGTATAACAAATCATCTACCTCTACAAGCTCTACGCCAGACTCCCGAGGGACAGCAGATGCCCTTCAGTAGAACACAGAGTCCTCAAGACCAGCTTGCCTTGGAGACACTAGACTCGGGCAGGAAGAGCTGCTCTGCACAGCTTTCCCTTTATCAGCGGTTACTCCGCGAGAGGAGGCTGCAGGGCTAGTGACTGCTCCCCAGCCTGGTGTCCTGGCACGCTGCCAGCCATCATCTATGAGTTACCCCCTTGAGAAGTGACTTGGTCAGCTGGCTGGTTTTCTTCTCCCAAGGCATCTCTATTCAGGGAGCAGAAAGGAACCTTCCACTTCCCTTGGCTTACAAACAGATCTTGATCACCAAAACAATCTAACCTTCTCCAAAAATAAAGTTTGTCCTGACCTTTATTTCAGTTTTCAAATTTATACTCTCACAAATGCGCAGAAAACAACAAAGTTTCTGGAAATTATTTGTAATGGGCTTTTTGTTATCTTAAAATACTCCCTTAAAAATAATAAAAAATAGCTGAAAAACAAAGAAAATATAGCTACAAAAATGTCCAATGGCAGAGTTAGATGTGGCAGCCGACAACTGTAATTCCAACACTCAGAAGGCTGAGGCAGGAGAATAGGGAGTTCAAGGCCAGCGTAGGCTGTACAGTGAGACTGTCTTAAAACAAACAAACAACATTAAAGAAGAAAGAGATAGGCTGAGCATGAGGGACCCTGGGAGCTGCTGGAGTTGCAATTAGGTTGCTTCCGAGATTTTTAGAAACTGGAAAGAAAGGCAAGCCATGTTATCTGTACTTGATGTGAGAAAATGGAAAGTTCTTGGGCAGAGAGGTCAGGGCACATGGGTCCTGTGGCTCTACCCCAGCCCTGTGTTGTCCTCTCTGTGTAGTTTTTCTCCTCCACTGCCCTTACCTGTGCTCCCAGCCCCTCCCCCCCAGTCCCTGAAAATCATCCACTGACACTCATCCAGGACAGTGAAGAGCTCTTCATTTAGCCAAGAGCAGTATGAGTCTCCCAGGAATGCAGCTTTCATCACAAGGCATTACAATTGTTTAGCCGCCTGTGCTCTCTACTGGGCTGAATGTATTTTAATATATTTAAATGAATGAATAGAATCCAGCACTGAATAACACATTGGGCAATTCCTAGACAGTGGAAAAAAAAAAACGCAAAGGCGCTTTACACAGAGACATTTATTATGCAGTGAGTGATTGCCAGTTATCTTAAGTTGTCTTATATTGTTAGCTGAAGAAACAAGATCTCCTTGCTTGAAAAAGATAACTAGCCACACTCCCTAAAAATAAGGACCATGTCTTATCTCCTTAGTTCAGTTCAGTCTAGTAAACACTTATTGAGTACCGGTCACTGTGTGAAGTGCAGGAGAAACAAGGATGAATAAGACGCAGTGAGAGCCCTCATGGTTTGCAGGCCTGACCAGGAGATACAATAGAAGCAGGTAAGAAGGCAGCTATGGAGTTTGAGCCAATCCAGACTGAGGATACCAGGGACGCTAAAAGAAGTGGTGCCTACTGCTGGATCTTAATGGCTGAGCTCATCTCCCAAAGGGGCATCCCAAG
This sequence comes from Mesocricetus auratus, assembly GCF_017639785.1. Classification (NCBI taxonomy): domain Eukaryota; kingdom Metazoa; phylum Chordata; class Mammalia; order Rodentia; family Cricetidae; genus Mesocricetus; species Mesocricetus auratus. The sequence goes on from NW_024429182.1 coordinate 12,750,472, forward strand.
CAGAAAGGAAAAGGCAGGAAAGACACGGATTGGGAGAAGTGCCAAGGTGTGCGCATGGAGACTATAAGATCTATGTTATTGAAGGGTTAATTAAAGCAAGGGAGGGATGTGGGAGGCAAAGGTGAGGAATTTATAGGAGGATGACTCACCCAGGGCTCTGACTGTGGGGGTTCCAGCAGACAACACTAAGGAATTGGATTTCGCCCTGCAGGTGATTAACAGCCACTGAGGCAGGGGACATTGATTTTTATTTTAAATAAAAGACTTTGGAAGGAGTTTGCGAAGGCACTAGGGAGTTTGGTGTGCTGATCTGAGAGCAAAGAAACCAGTTAGTAAACTATAGCTACATTTCAGAAACACATGATAAGGGTTTATAAATGGTTTTAAATAGCCAAGTAATTATAATGCGTCCCCTTCTCCTCATAAATCATCCCAGAGCAGCATACCAAACAAGAAAGAGCAATGCAAACTCCACATTTAATGAAAATTTAACCATGAAATACAATATATGTGGGAAAGAAGCCATGTATATTGTGTTCCAGAAGGTTCTGCTTTGTGAGAAAAACTGCTTAGAGAAAAAATTGTTGAGTCGCACAGAACTGAGAAAGAATGAAGTAAGATAAACAGAAACAAGACTCTGATCTTTCACCAGATAAACTCCTAGATTTTTAGTATTTTGTTACCTAAGAGACCCAGGTCATTAAAAACTAAGCAATAGTTGAAAATGCTAACATACAGAGCTGGAGAGGTAGACAAGTATTTAAGAGCACTGGCTGCTCTTCCAGAGGAGCAGAGTTTGATTCCCAGCACCCACCTTTAATTCTAGTTCTAGGGTATCCTAAACACTTTTCTGGCCTCCATGGGCACCAGGCTTGCAAGTGGTTTACATATGCATGCAGGCAAAAATGCGCATACATATGAAATTTTAAAAATAAAAGAATATGAAAACAAAAATAAATGATATAAGAATGATGAACTGGTTCAATAAAAGAAAAGAGAGAAAGAGACAGGGAAAAGAAATATCAGGAACATTAAAAAAATGACTTTGATGAAGCAAAGAAATTGAAGCCACATTTCTATAATTAAAAAACTACCTGAATGGCAGTTGAAAAAATGGCTCAGCAGTTAAAAGCATTGTGTGCCCTTCCCTGGGACCCCAGTTTGAGTCTGAGAATGCATAGGTAGTTCTCAGCCACCTGTAACTCCAGTTTCAGGAAATGCAATTCCCTCTGCAGGCACCAAGCAACCACACAGTGCACAGTATATATGTATATATGAAATATACATATGTCAAATAAATATTTTCTTAACCACCTGCATGGGGCTGAGTGTTAGTTCACTCAGTCAAGTGCTTTCCCTGTGAGCACAAGACATGCATTCGATCCCTCAGAACACAAGCAAAGAAAAAAACTGGACATGGGTATGAAATGTAATTCTACAACAGGGGAGGTGGAGACAGGTGGATCACTGGCTCAAAAATTAAAGTGGATGGAACCAAAGGAATGATATCTCAGGTTGTTCTCTGATCTCCAAATACATGTGCACACATCTGTATAGTATATACATAAACATGTGCACATGCACACACACACACATGCACACACATGCACACATACACATGCGCGCGCACACACATGCACACACACACATGCACACACATGCGCACATACACATGCACACACACATACACATGCACACACACATGCACACACATGCACACACACATACACATGCGCACACACACATGCACACACACACCCATGTACACACCTATATAATTAGATCACTTGGTGAGAGAAGAGTTTTAAACAGACATATATAGGAGGCAAGGGAAGACGCAACAAGAAGGATGAGGAAGAGGGCGATTGTTTGTTTATTATTATCATTGGCAGAGGAAGACAAGCAAGAGGAACAGAAGTTAAAATGCAATGTGGCCAAATTCGGAAAAGAGGTTAAACCAGGAAAATTAGACAGAAAGACCCTGTAAACTACTAAACACTGATTCAAGCACAGTGCAAAACTATTTCATCTCACTTTGTTCAAACTGGGAGCAGGGTGGAATGCTGTCTTCATTTTTTTAGGTTTTGTCTCACACATTCTGGGTCCTATAGGAAGAACGCCCAAGCCATAATGCTGAAGTAAAATATGTCTTTCAGGATATCCTAAAGGGACTTTTGAGTTAATAAAAATGAAGAAGAAATGGAATCATTTGGATGGAAGAGACACATTTCCAGGGGGTGAAACAGTGTGCTGAACACAAGGCACACACAAACATGAAAACATCCAGGGGACTAACGAAAGTAGACAAATCAACACCCCTCCCCTAAGTGAGAGCAGGAAAAACAGAATAAGATAGCCCAGACAACAGAATCTCAGATTGCCCTGACCTAGCAATAGTCAGGCACTCAACCAGAGCCACGTTCGCAGGGAAAGAGACCAGCACATGCATGCAGGGAAAGAGATCAGCACATGCATTGTAGACCCTGGGAAAGCGATTATCAAACACACGAGGGAAGTTAAGAGTATTCCAAATTGTTCTCAAAGCCTCCATCCAAGGACAACCCCAACATCTGAGAGCTTAATGAGGGGAGATTTCCCAAAAGCTTGATGGGGACAGATATACATACATACATATACATATATGAAACCAATATCAAAACCATTGCAGGAAGAGTGGGGCATGACAGAATGTGAAGCAACTATCGCTTGGAAAGGGAACAGGGTGGGAATCACTACACACCCTGTTTCACACTCTATCCACATTGCATCACAAAATATTTAAGTCTACCAAAGCCACGCGCTAAGACCGTAAAACAAAAACTAGAAGATCCTGTAACCAACTTAACGTGAGGGCTGGAAGAAAGAATTAATGAGAAGAGGGAAAGCAGAAATGCACGCAGCACACTGGGTTAACCATCACTCACAAGACGTCAATAGATATTGTCCAAAAATAGAAGATTGGGTATTCTGTAAATAGCTATAGCCCTAAACTATGCAGTTAAAATTAAAGTTAAAATATTCAGCTCTATGAAAGGAACAGATGGGAAATTAAGGAAGGCAGACCATAATAATGAGAGTTTTAAGTTGCCATAACTACACCCTGAGCACACACTGGCAGAAGTAAGGCTTACGTACCATTTCTAAAGAGGCCAGAGGCAGAACTCCTGTGGCCATGGAAGGGCTGCTTAAGTTCCAATGGAAAACCACCTGACACATGGACTACTCTGTGTGGAGCTTGGTTGTAGACTAGTGGCATTCTTTTACATAATTACAATTTTGAGTAGTTGATGGCTTCAAGTAATAGTACTTTACCGGTGTTGATTTGGTGATTAAAGAAATTCAGTAACATTTTTAAAGCTTATGGCCATTTGCCTTACGAGCAAAAATGAATCAAGAGACAGAGCACCCTACCATCTTTGTGACATATCTTTCCACTCTTCATTGTGGTATTGTTGGCTGCTTCCTTCTTTTCTTCCTGAATGTAAATATTGATGTGCTCGGGGACTAATGTTTGGGTATTTTTTCTATCTTTTCTTACTCATTTGATTTCCAAATATTATCACATGTAGTATACAACCTTGCAATTTACATATTCAGCCATAATAGCACCACTACCCCTCTTACAGAATCTCTGACCTCCGCAGTTACAAGGAAGCCAGGCCCACCACACTTAGCTCTATGTTTCCTGTCACTCTGTCCCTGGTCAAGCCATCAAATCCTAGATAAAACAGCAATGGCAAAATACCCCAACATCCAGTTCCTGGATTATTTTTATCCATAGCATCCACCACCATGTGATTTTATAGAGAAATAAGCTTATCATAGTAGAAGATAAAAGGCATAGTACATGTTCATAGAAAGCCACTGCTCTAGTGTTGTTGTGTTTTACAAGGATCACTATAAAACCCTGTCCTAATGCAACCCATGAAGTCAGTGCTATAATTAACTTCTTTTTATAAAATAGTCAAACTCAGTTCAAGGTCACACAGATAAGTGGGGCAACCAGAACCTGAGAAACTGCCATACCCAAAACTAATGCCCATGTTACCTATCACATCCCCATGGCATCTCCTCTCTCTCTCTGTCTCTCTGTCTCTCTGTCTGTCTCTCTGTCTCTCTCTCTCTTTCTCTCTGTCTCTCTCTCTCTTCTCTCGTCTCCTCTCTTTCCATCTATTCCTATTCCTTCCCCTCTCTGTGTGAGTGTGTGTGTATATGTGCATGTGTTTCCCACAAAAATTAATTCCACTAATTCAAGAAACTTCTGCATTCCTTATCTTAGCCCCAGCAGGTGGAGGAGGTACCACACATGTAACTGACAATGAATCAAACCTTCCCGAAAACTGCAGTCTCTCCTATTTTAAGCAGAGTAAAGACTTAAACTAATTAATTAAAAAGTCTTTGCTTATAGTATAAATATAAGTATAATATATTATATATAAATATAATATAGTATAAAAAGTTTTAGATAATTTTTATTTTTTGCTTTACATCTACCTGGAGAGCTACAGAACACATCATGAAACAACACATTGGGCAAAGCAGAATGGGACGTCATGCTTCAAAGACAGTTCTGCCACATCCATCATTTACACAGTACCATCACTAAGAAAATGACAGTTTGGTAAATTCACACATCATATCATGTCCCCGTGTTTAAAATTTTTCAGCAAACACAAAGAAAACAAAATCACCCTATGTGGGGACCATGGCAACAGGAGTGGGATGGAAGTAAACACTCAAACCAAGGATGCAGCTAACAGAAGATACGGATTTCTTCAACTATGCTAGTTTCTGCCCCAAATGATCTGGCACTGGGTATGTCATCAGCTCTGTCACGCACAAGCTGATCTTGTTTTTCTGAGGCACCACACCCACCCTGGGCTGTGGAGAGAGCTATTAAACATAGACATCTATAGCACATGATGGATGCTGTGGCTCGAAGACCTAAAGGCATCAGGATGTGATGAAACCCACAGGAGTGCTCAGGCAGTAAGACAGGGGAGCAAAATGCATCAGGTCAAGGGCAGAAGTCTGAGGAATAGCAAGAGTAGTAGCTAGCATTGCATATTTTGCAGAATTTGTGTTCAGTACACACCTATGAAAGAGGCAACGAGAAGGCTGTTGATATACCATGACTTTGAGAATCAATGCTGTAATGCTGCCTTCTCCTACACTCTCTTTCAAGTTGATTTGGGGTGGCAGGCTACTTCTCCTGGGTTCCTATCAACACAATAAATATTCACTAGCGTTGAAACTTTGCCGGGCCAAAGGTGAGAGACATAAGAATTTAAAATACCGTTCTTCCTTCCAGAGTGTAAAATTTGATTTGGAAAGGAGAAGGATCTGTTCACATTTGACAAGAGATAACTCCAACAACCCATGGACTAGAGAAACGTGATCTGGAGCTGTAAGGGGCACTGAAGGCAAGGTGCATGCTCACAACGGCAAAGCCATTCATCTGGACTGAGAGGCTACGGAGCAGGCAGAGAAGTTCATTCAGGAGCAAACTCAGGGTAATGTCAAAGTTCAAGTTTCCTTTGGGAAACCATTTGCCAGACAACTGAGAGTAAACAATAGAAAAGTATATTGGAAGCTAAAGGTTGCCATCAAATGTCAAGTTTGAAAAATCAACTTATCTTCTGTCTGTCTGTCCATCCATCCATCTATCCATCCGTCCATCCATCCATCCATCATCTATCTATCTACCCATTGTCTATCTATAACTACCTATATCTCTTTTCCTCTCTTCCTTTGAAGTATTTCCTTTTATTTTTCCATATTTTTCCTCTATTTTGTATCTCTTTGAACTACAAAGTAGACACTTCAAAATTCAGCATAAAAATTCCATTTAGTGTCCTTTAACAGTTGATTTCTTGCAGGGAAACACTTGAGAGGTGTACATCCTTAAAAAAATTAAGCTCTGGAATGGGAAGGGACAATTTAGTAAGTTTAAGATTTTTCCAGAAAGCAAACTCTAGTGATGTCTAATTCATTGCAGAATTTCACTTCCAAGTTAGACAAGCAGCTTTAGACAGAAATAGAGCATGGCTTTGATAAATTACTTAAAGTCAAAGCCCATTAGACATTTGACTTTTAATAACCTCAAACCCTAGCCTAACCATCTTAAGACAGCTCTGTTATCGTGAAGTGACAATCCAACTGAAGAATTCCCTGGTTAAGTAAAATCCTCAGGGCAGAGCACTGACCCGGAGAACCTTCAGAGTGCAGCATAAGTGTGGAGTCTCCCTAGTGCCTGGAACCACACAGTGAGTGAAGGACAGTGCCCCTGCTCCACATCTTGGCATTCTCGGGAGAGCTACCCTTGTATCCTAGCAGGCAGCCAGCCTCACTCTGTCTCCCTTCCTACCACCAGTTGTGCTAACATCACTCACCTGAATGAAGATGTACTCATCTTGGACAACCAGGGAGCTTATGTCAATGGAGCGGGCAAAGGGGCCACTCCGAGTTGTCTCAGCACATTCCTGGATCCTGCAGGTGAGGTAGTGGGCGTCTGAAAGAGAAAGGCAGGGTGGCATTTCACAGCAGGGTAAATGGCAAGCCAAGGCTCTGCAAGTACGTGAAGATGGACATTATGGGGAAGGACAGGCTAATAACTTTTAAAATAATAATGAGATTGTCCTTTCTTGTATAAAGAATTTGAAGTCACCACTCCCAAAATGGGGGTAATACCTACATTAGCCAAGAGAGAGTTGAAGGATTGTTGTTTAATCTAATTTACTACTGGCAAAAAAAAAAAAAACAAGTTCATTTAGCTTTGGGAAGACCGCATTTGAAGAAGCTATCAGAAATTTACATTCACATGTTTTATGCCACTAATTTTAATTCAAGAAACGTTTTCACAGAATGACTCATATATTTTCACAGAGAAGAAAGGCGGGAATATTCATTGTGACATTATTCACAGCAATGAAATACTAAAAATAGGATAAATGTCCATGAATTAAGGAACATTTGAATGAGCTAAGATATAACATATGACAGAGTACCATGGTGTTATTGAAAGACTTGGTAGTTACATATACATCAACAGACTTTCCATGTGTATTGTTTTACCATGTTTTGAAAGTTCATTTCCCATTGTATATAAGTATGACCTAGTTTATGACTTAAAAATATGCCTTTAGGCACATAGCATTATGTTACAATTATAGAGAGTAATGATTTCAAAACCTCACATAAAGATTAGATTTGATTACTTTGGGAATAGGACAGGATGAACCTAAGTTATTATGTAACATTGTAGTATTGTCTGTGATACTTGCATAATATACATCTTTATTAAGTTTTCAACAAGAATACATTCACTTCCTACTTCCATGAAATTTTTATAATTATTTGTAAAAAAAATCTACATTTATAGTCACAGTTGTGGGCGAACAACAACCAAACAATCTCTGACCTTTAATTACATCAAACCTATGACTACAGAGCCATCCAGTAAAACAATGCTTTCAATGTCTTTCTCATTCAAAAGAGCTACATGTGAGTCTCTGGGAAAATATCAACCTGTAAATTGCCTTAAAGATGGCTACAGCTCATTTTATGGAATTAAAAATAAATGAACAAAATGAAAAGTAGACTGCTTTAAAACTGTAAGCAGAGAAGCTTCCTTTTTTCTTCACACTTAATTTCCCTTTAATGTAAAAAATAACAAAGAAGGTTTCTTTCTTGTGGGAAGGGTTGTTGTTGTTGTTTATTATTGATTGACAATCTATAAGCAAAGCTCTAACCTGGCCATTCAGGCCTATAATCTCAGATAGTCAGGGCGCTGAGGTAGGGAGATCACAAGTTCAAGGTTGCTCCAGTCCTTAATGAGACACTCTCTCAAAGTAATTGGCTCTAGTTCATTATAACTGGTGTGAGACCTTCTGGATTTCTAAGTGATGCTGTCTGTTTGTTTTTAACAGGAGATATTCTGATTTCTAATTTTTGACAGGCAATTTAAATTTCAAGTGTAGCTCAGGACAACTCTGTGTGGCCAAACAAACAAGGCCAGAGTCCAAATGAGATCCGAGAGTGACTCCTTTCCCACCTTGCTCTTCCACTTATGCCCGCCCACCCCATGAGGGACATAGACATCTTTAAGCCTCCCATCCTGGCTGTGCAGTGAAATCAGTCTTCCGGTATTTTGAGTGTGCATTGAGTGTCCCTTCTCCTTTGCTTTTGTTCATAGATGAAGCCAAGGTGGCCTGGTTTCCTGCTGACAGGAGAGAAGGAGGCAGGGATTCCAGGCTGTGTTTTGGAGCACAGGGTCTGCTCACTAGGGATATGCTTGGATATGTACCAGCTTACCAATTTGCTCCTTGAATAAAGCAGCAAAATACAGCAAAAGGGAGCAGTAAGCATGTGTACGTGTAAAGAAATCACAAATGCCGACATGACAACCTGTGTCCTTGTCAGCCAGTGTCTCAGAAAGCTCTTCAGGCTGGTAATGAAAGGGGCACGTGGGAGGGACACTTGCTTCCACTCACGAAAGTCCATTCTTCCCTGGCTATTTACTATGCTTTTTGCATCTGAACACTCTGAGAGAAGAATCAAGTCTTTTCAAGGCCACCCCAAACAAAATCAACACCTACCAAACCCTGGCCTGTGACAAGTGGGAGACAGTGCCAAACTCATCCTGCTTCTTGGCTCTGGTTCTGCCGCACGGGATGACAGATTCAATTTACAGCACATAAGCACTGAAATGAGTTGCTGAAATCTACTTCACATTCAGGGATCTTGCTGTCTTTAGCCAGACCCATGCACCAGAAGTCTCAATGCGTTGATTTTCCAAAACTCAAAGATACAATAATGAGTACATTGTGCCCACAGCCTGATGAGAACTCAGTGGGAAGGAATGGTGAGTTATCAGGCAGTCTTGGCTCCAAGAAGAAATGACTAAGGGTCACAAGAGGACCTCTGGGTGTCCTGGATGAGCAGGACATTGTCTCAGGTCCCATATTCCTGACACATCTCAAGTTGGAAGTATAGTGACAGTCCAGCCAAATGAGGATAAGCAGGCCTATGTGTGAATGTTATATGATGAAAGCCAGAAGGATATTCATCGTACACATTGAAATACCCAAAGAAGCTTCTAATAACCTGGCTTTGTTTGCTTGTTTGTTTTCAGTAACACCAGGTACCAAATATAGGGAGACATTGAGATTGACGGGTCACCATGTGACACTTGAGGGCAAGGAAGTCCAAATCCTGCCTGGGCTTGCTTGTGTTAGTTGCCCTTGGATGAGTAAGTACACATCTCGTCTGGGAGGGGTCAGCAACATGAGATTGTCACTAGTGATGTGAGATCCCCTTCTGTGAATGTGTGCTGTGAAAATGCGTTGCTTTCATTGGTTGATGACTAACGCTGCTTTGGTTTATGGCAGGGCAGAATATAGTTAGGTGGGGGAAAAGATGGCGGACTCTAGAGGAGAGATGTCAGCAGCAGCAAGAGAAGCAAGATATGAGGTAACAAGCGATAAGCTTTGTGGTGAAATACAAATTAATAGAAATGATCTACTTTATACATAAGAGCTAGCTAGTAAAAAACCCTGAGCCATTGGCCAAAAAACTATAATTAATTTTAAGCCTCTGAGTGATTATTTTGTAAGTTTCTGGGGGACCAGGAGGGACACAGAAAACCTTCTGGCTACACATCAGCATTCACTACATTTTGCATTAAAATGCTTAGCACATTGTTGAATACGTTTCTTAAATTGATAAATGCCTGCTATATTTTACTGCAAAGGGAAAAGGAAAGGAGCTTTAGTCATGCACATTCCTCATACATTCCATTAGTAACAAAGACTAGTCTGCTTCACTGTCAGGGATCATACAGGTGTGTTAATAGTAAAGTCACATCCTGGGTTTATATAGCTATGGATACACTTTAATTGCCAGTGACATGCACAAAAGAAAAGGGCATGCCTTAGATGAAAAAAATAAATGAGGATAAAAAAGAGGGACATGGCTTTTGAGCTTAAGTGAAGAAGGAATCCCAGGAAACTGAAAATCTTCACTTGGACTTGAGTGTGGGCAATGCCTTCAACCCGTACTCCCAAACTGCAACTGGATGGCTGACTGTATCTCACCATTATTATTGAGACCGAATTTTCTGTTCTTTATTTGAACATTCCCAACTGGAAAAACAAAGCAAAATAAAACAAAACACAACAGAAACCACCCCATTTATATATCTCCATGATAAAACCAGGTAGTGCATTTCCAAATGGTGAATGCTTTATGACTAACATGTTTCTAAGTCTAAAAACATCTTTGTCATGCATTTCTAAGAGCTGGTGTGGTGACTGCTCCGCTTGCAAAACTAAAGGTCACAGTTAAACGATGTGTCATCGTTATTACCACCAATAGAGGGATCTGCTTGGTATCTCTGGAGTATCTGGTCCAATTTCCAAGTAGGTGTACTGTAGCAGGATGTGTAGGGGAAGGTCTCTCCTATGTCAGGTTGGGCCAATTTCCAAGCATCCTCACCTACAGGATAAGAGTTTCCTGTGGTGTGAAGAGCTGCCTTAGATGGGCTCACTCATTTCTCTTGTATCCGCCCAAGGTATTTGGGGGAAGCTGCAGGTGCCAGACACTTGCTGCTAATCCAGGAAACAGAAAACAGGAGTTCCTTTTCTCAAGTGATTCCCAGGCCAATGGCAGAGGCAGCACAGTCACAAATGAATGTGCCCTGGATTTGTGCACAAGCATCCAGGAATTTTAACAGAGAGATAGTCTAACACCCTCCAGAGCCTCATCTCGTCCCTAGCAGGGCTGCATGCTTGCCAGGAGCTGTGCGGGGCTCAGGGAGACAGCTTTTAACTTTCCACATTCAGCAAGGTGAGCTCATCTATACTTACAAATGCCACACTATAGTCTAGTTTGGGTGTTACCAGGCTTTGCCAAAAGAGTTACTTCCTCACACCAGCAGAACTATGGCTGTAAGCATCTTTTTCCCTCTTTAGCTGGCTTTGTAAAACCACAGTAAGCAGTACTTAAACGGAATTGAATTCTATTAAATGCCTATACATTTTCGTTATGCTGAATTATATAGCTGCTTGTGATTACACTTTGCCTTTGAGATTACTAAATATTCAGACTTCCTAGACATCAGGCCTCTTGCCACCTCAGAGAAAAAAACTTTCCATGATTGGCTCAACTTCTATCCCTCTGGGTAATATACATATTGTCAAAAGTTGAAAAACTGAATTAAAATTTTGAACAAAAAGCAAATTCAGCTCTTCAGGTCTGTTCTTGAGAAATACCCAAGAGCTGTTTATTTTAAATAACAATATTACTCTCAAATGCAAGCACATAAAAATAAGCAGATTCAAGGGGACTCTGAAAACTTCCTTAGCTCCTCTAATCCTGTTTGTCCTTGACTGGAAAGTAGAGCTAACCTACTTACAGGAAGTGCAAATCAAAGGACGTGACATTGATTGAAAGTCCTAATTTAGCATGATAGGCATGGTGGATACCAAAACCAAACACAAGCAGGCAGTTCCCACCCCTTCTGTTGGACTTACAGCTTCCAAGCTTTAGTGAAACTTGTAATATAGGAAAATTTCAGCAATCTCAGCCTTTGTATGGCACAGTAGACAAGCTGACAAAGTTACAGGCATTCAAACATCATGGCAATCTTGGTTGACTTCAGTGAGAGTTCTTTCTAATTCTAATAGAATAATCTATCTCAGAATGCTATGGTTGTATGATGGTGGAGGCAGTGCTGCTGATGGAGGTGGTGCTGATGGAGGTGGTGCTGATGAAGATCCAGGAGGTGATGGTGGTGCTGATGAGGATCCAGGAGGTGATGGTGGTGGTGATCATGATGATAACAATGACAGTAACAGCATTTTGGAGTGCCCATTCTCAGTTGGTCAACCTCTGGCCGAGGTAAGACCTATCATTCCAGTTGGTCCAGGTTAATCACCTGGCCAAGGACCACACCTAGGAAGGCAGTCTTACCTTAAGCCATGCTAAAGGCATGGGCAGAATCACTTTGTGTTTAATAGGAGACTGTACTTCTGCCTCCCAGAATCCCAGCCCCCTAGTGTAGTCCTTATGAGCCACTGTGAGATCTATCTGGTCTGCCCATCTTCTTGAAGCCTGAGGCAAAAAGGCAAAACTTTCGTCTTTTATTCTGTCTCTTTTGTAAGTATGTTTTTTTCCTGATATTTTAGCTTCCTTACTTTTTTTCTAAAGCCTCTCTTCCCACCATGTGGCTCCCTGAAGTCAATGCTGGCTTAAGCAGCGTGTCATTTCTCCTCTTCCATTCTCCTCCTCCAGGCAGTTGCTGAGATTTAGTGCTTGCCTGCCCCAGGAGTTTTACCTTTAAGCTTTAAAATTGTCCTTAAGATTAAAAATAAAACAGTTTGGGGCTTTACAATGACTCGGAAGTTATTGGATAGTGAGGCATAACGATGGCGTGGGAACAAGGGATGGCGGCTTGTGTGGTACAAGTTTGTGGAGTCTAGAAATTCCAGGAATGTGAAGACAGTTAACAATGTTTGAGAGTGTCCAGTAATACTTGCCATACCATCCTGACAAAACATCTTTATGGCTTGTACTTGAAAATTATCAGTGAAGAAGAGTCCAGTATGACATGATGCCACCTGTGTCATTGTTAGGTTTGTTGTCTGCAGAACTGAAATCTGCCTAGTAGTCACTTTTGCTCAACAATAAGGTCTTTGTTAACACATTAATTAAAACTATATAAAGCAATAAATGAGGTATCACAGAAAGGCCAAGAACTCTGTCCAAGGTCAACTAATTTCTAAACCAGGCAGAAAGCATACTCCGTTTTTCTTAATGTGATGTATTCTGGATGATTCAGCGGGTCAAAGCAGGACATGCTCACAAGTTTTGTTTGTTTCGTGGGATGTACAACATTCCTCTACTATTTGGTCAACCCAGAACCTGCTGAGTTGAACAGAAAGTAGATAATAATTCTGTTTCAGAGGACACTGCAGATAAACCAGGATTCTTTGTCACAGCAAAATAGGTAGTAGAACCCCGGCTCCAATTCACAGGCTGGCACTTGTCCTGTTGTGTTATTTTATTTATTTTATGTGTGGGATGTATGTGCACCAAGTGTGCTGAATACACATGGAGGCCAGAATAGGGCATTTGATCCCCTGGAACTGTCATGACATACAGTTATAAACTGTTATATGGGTCTTAGGAATTGAACTCTGGTCTTCTGGAAGAGCAGCCAAGGCTCATGATTACTCCGCTAATCTCCCTAGCCTCAAATGTTACAACTGTTGTAATAATTGGCTTGACACAAATTCTGTATAAGATATACACAGCCATACGTGTTCCAAAGAAGTTGTAGTTTGTCTTGATCACTTTCAGGTCTTGTGAATGTAACTGTATGCCCTGTGGTTTCATGAGTACAGTAGCCATGTCATGTCTGAAGGCGGCATTTGACAACGCTGTTTCCTATCCTTCAGATCCTACATTTTTTTGCATCCTCTTCCACAGCAGGGCTGAGGAGCTCACAAGGCTCCACAGTTTATTGAAGAGTCACTGGCAGCTTACAGATGCTTGGCCAAGCGAATCATTTGCTTTGGGGGTGTGGTCACTTGTAGGTCTCCCAAGTTCCAGAGGATAGCTCCATGCCCATGTATGTATGAGCAGCATTGAATTGACTCAGTGGGTTATAAAAGAAATGAGAAAAGAAGGCATGAAGTTGGAGGGGGATATGTTGGGAGGGACCTAGGGGGAGTTCAAGAGAAAACTGGGAGATAGATATATTACATCGTATACTTGTATGAAATTCTCAATAAATAAATCTAGAAAAAAACCAAAATTCACGTACTTGAATTCTTGGGGTTCCATTTTTAGAATAGAGCCTCTTGTTAGCACAAATAATATAAGACTTTAACCACTGTATCTTCATGGTTAAGAATAAGTCCTTGACAGAGAGAGAGGAGCGATGAGCAAATTGGCAAAGAATGGGCTGGCGAAACCAGAAGAAACAGCTGATCTGAACAAGGGGGAGCTCTTGGACATCTGGGAGTATAGCATAGGACTTATCCAGACAGCCAGTGAGGAGGCCTGGGCAACCTATGGGGCCCTGGGCAGTAGATCAGTGTTCACCCCTGGCATACAAATGGACTTTGCATGTCCATAACACAAAGAGGGATGCTCTCTCAGCCTGGACACTTAGGGGAGTGCCTGGACCTGCCCTGAATGAAATGACAGACTCTGGATATCCCCTATGTGGAAGGAAGTAGGGATAGAGTGGGAGGCTGTGAGAGATTGTGGGGGTGCAGGCGGAGGGGAGGGAGAGGGAACTGGGATTGACATGTGAAGCAAGCTATTTAAAATTAAAGTAATAAAAAAAGTTAAAATAAAAAGAACAAAGTCCAGCTGATAGTAGGTCATCTTTAGATTTCTGTCCAATAGATGAGTAACTTTTTCTGGAAAACTTATCCTTATTAAGGGTTCATTTGTCAAAGTAAGTGGCCCTGAGAGTCAACATGTGAGTGTATAGTGTCCTGATGAGCTATGGTGCCCCGTGTTCAAAGATGCTAAGAAAATTACTGACAGGAGCAGCAAAATACATCACATTAACTCACATCTCCAGAAAATTCATTCCTGGGGGTTCATTTCAATAAAAACTCTCCCTTGGGACCAAAAGTCAATTCCTCTACTCTGGGAAATGGGAATGGATATGGCAGTCATGGAGCTTGGGGCCTTTCATCTTCCCAAGCCATTAAAATGCAAATCAGGGTGGGAGAGAGACCTCTGACAGATCTCTGGCTTAGTCTGACCAAGGCAACACTTACATCCATCTGCTGTCCGCACTTCCATGTGCACCAGGTCTGCCTCCTTATCCAATCCAGACACTGACCTGGGGAAGAAAGGGAGAAACAGGTTGAGTACAGCCATTGGAAATCCCAGAAGTGTGACAGGTTTTAGGGACTGCCACCTACAAGGATCACAATACATGTGGCCACAACCCTAGATTGGTGTCAGTGAGTCAAAGCCTCTTGAAAAGAGTCTGTGACACACAATTTGAATCTGAATCTCTGTCCTCAACCCATCTCTATCATTTTCTATCTTCTAAGATATTTTCTTGATTCTCCCATCCCGATCACCTTCCATATGTCTTCTCAATCATAACATCTCCTCCCTTATCCTAGGAACTGAAAGTAGAGCCCCATGCATGCTCAGGATAGGCAGGTACTCCAGGACTGACATGAATCTTCAGCCATGACACTAATGCATAGCCACATTCTTGCTATACCCATGTCTTACACGTAGAACAGTTTTCTTGCCCTGTTCTATTGGCCTCAAGGCCTGGATCCACCCACCATCATCTGATTCTGTCTACCCTTCTTTCCTCATTTTTTTATATAACAAACAACAACTTTGTTGGCTACCAGCATTCAAAATATGGTGACGAAGACAAAATTCTCCTGGTTACTAAATTGAGAGAAACCTGAAGACTCTCTTGCCAGTAATTAGAAGCAGGTCAGCTAAGAGTCTGTGTTGTGAGATATTTGGGGTATTTGGTGAAGCCCTGAGACCATGTTAATAAATTCAACCCTGAATCAGGGGCAGAGTCATGGACTAGTTGACAGAAATTAGCCATAGAGAGTACAGAGGAGCCAGGAAGACAGACAGATGCACAAGAAAGAGTAGGGAGGAGCTTGGAGATTTGCAGTCATTTTTGTTTTGGGATAAGTGGGGAGATGCTCTCTTGAGGGGTCTCCAGCCAAAGTGGAATGCCAGCTAGTTGCTTCTCAGTCTTTCTGAGCTAGCAGGTTTTCATTCCAACATCTGATGCCCAAGTCTTTAATGGTAAATAGAATGATAGAGACTTAGTTAAAAAAACTATATTTGGTGGCAGCAGCAGGGCTGTTGGTGGCAGGACGAGAAGTCCCACCAGGCTGCGGGTTGAGTGGCATGGCGCTTACTGCAGGGCACTAAGGTTGGGGGTGGGGGATATGGATGGGAATGGGATGGGTGGATGGTAGTTAAAATATCAGTAGATTCAGTTGCAGCTGCTGTTCTGGAGATAAAACGAATCTGTATAGATGCTCTTTACAGATCCTTCTTAAGGAACACCAGGGCAGCTGTCTCCTGTCTTAGACATCAAGACCAGTATTAGACACAGAAATCCAGCTGCTAGTGCCAACACACACTGAAATATGCATGCACCGAAGAGCTTAGAATCATGTCTCCAGTACACCCTAATACACAGGATTTGTAGGACGTGACCATCACAGGGGTCATTTCTAGGAATAGAACCTCTGCTGGTGTTGTCAATGGCTCTGTTCTGTCATACCTGGGTAACTCCCAGTTTAAACCATCTCAACACCAGTTTTCTACGTCTTCAGGCTTCAGCATGTAAGAAAAGCAAGTTAGGAAGTGAATGGTAATTAGTGGACAGATTGACTAGCTGGTATTGAGACAGTAAGAAAATTTGAAAACATGAAAAAAGACTGAAAACTCAGAACTCCATCTCCACATCACTAATCCCCACATTTCCCAATAGCTCTGGGTGTTGCTGCATGACAGTTGCATTAGATGATTGACATCTACACCAAGGGCTGAAGGCACAGTGGAAAAAGAAGCAGGGGCTTTAGTCTTAGTTAATGACACCAGGAATGCAAATGAAATAAATAAGAGAAAATTAAATTATTCCTGATGATTAAAACAAAACAACCATGTCTTAGAAGACAAAAGTTTCATTTATCTAAAACATTTACTTCCATGAAATATTTCTTTTCCCCATAGCTAAGCAATTGAGGCATTACTTTAAACGGAATCTTTCCCCTGGTGATTGTTGATATGTTACTGTTTTTGTTGTTGTTGTTGTTATATATCTCATTTGATCCTAACAATAAATCTCAAACATAAGGATAGCAGGCAACATTTCTCATTATTTGACTGGAGGGGAAACTGAGGCATGGAGAACTTACTCACCCTAGATCACATAAGGAGCAGGTCTGTATGGGCCATTCTGACGGTCTGCTTGTCTAGCATTTTCTATGCCTCTTCTCCAGACAATTCCACAGTCCTTCTAAACCCACCTGGCTCAAACCAATGGCAGCCCTTCCTTCTGTCTAAGGAACGGACCCCCTCTCTCTGCTAGCAGCACCTTGGCCACAGCGGTTCAGCAAGCTGACTACTTGGGAGCACTCTAGTAGAGCTCAGAAACTAACAGATGTTTGAGACTTCCTGCCTAGAAAGGTGAAGCCAAAATTAATGCAGGTGGATCTACAACATCTGTGGTTTTGTTGTTGTTGTTTGTTTGTTTTTCTTTTGTGTTTTGTTTTTTAAAGCACCCAGCAGATTTCCCTAGGTAACCATCCTGTAAAACCCCACAGCCCTAAATAAGGTTCTTTGGCACAACCTAGCTGTGATCCCTATGTCCAAATCCAGCATAAAATACCAGGGCCCACCAGGCAGTGGTGGCACACGCCTTTAACCCCAGCACTGGGGAGGCAGAGGCAGGTGGATCTCTGATTTCGAGGCCTGGCTGGACTGACAGCCTCCAAAACAATACAGAGAAACTCTGTGTCGTAAAACCAAAATAGAAAAAAAAATACCAGGGCCCGCTTTGGCTGTAAGTCAGAATTAGTCTCAGAGTTCTCAACTTAGCACAGTCGACATTTATTACTAAGTAGGTCTCTGTTGTGGGGTCTGTGCTGTACATTGGATACTGTTCACATTATTTCTAGCCTCTATTAGACAGAGCAGCATCTTTGCAATGCGACAATCAAGAAATTATTCTAGATTATGTGAACCATCTCCTGGTGGGAGATGAAATGACTCCTGTAGAAAGTCATTGCCTTCACTAGACACACTTAATTGCTGCCCGGACTTTTTGACACCCTGTTGTGCCCAAATTCTGAACCCCAAAATCACCAAGAGGCCCATTTCTATGCAAAAGCAAAGAGTTTTTATTGTAGATGTTTAACGAGCTAACCCCATTAGCTCGGGCCCTTCACCCTGCCACCATGGCGAATGGCTGGAGAAAGACCCCAAACAACCTCGAGGCAGGGATCTTAAAGGGTAGCATAAGGGGAGTGTCTAGGGATATGAAACAATCTCAGGATTGGTGTGCTTCTAGGTTTGGGTGACCTGACCTGTGTTGATTGGTCAACTGGTTGTTATGGCCCATAGGCCCCACCAGGGCGGTTGCTATGTTCTGCATGTCACTGTTGTGCACTGTCTGTAAAGCACACCCAGAGCTGTAAAGCACAGTCCCACCAGCTAATTTCTGATTGGTTCCTTGCCACGAGGAGGGCATCTGACCTTAGTGACCAGGACAGGAGCAGCAAGGTCATGCAAGCACATGTTAGCCTGTAATGGCTGCTAAAATGGGGGACTGGTCACTACAACCCTTCCTCACAAGAGAGCAAAAGTAAATCCTTGGACCTGCATCTCCTCACCTGGTGCAAACAGTGATGCTTCTGTGATGCTTGTGAACTACTGCTATTTTGGAGCATGCCATCTCACCAGGAAATTAGCTTATACCAAACATACACAATCAGTTCCTATCCTTAAACCCCAAGTCCCACTCTGGAAACTCAATGTAAACAATATGCCCAAAAAACAAGCCCACAAAACAAAAAAGAAAATAATCCAATAAGGTAAACATATCGATGCAGTCTGTTGGGGGATGGGAGAGGGTGACAGGGCAAAGGATGCTTGTGTGGAAATGTGTGGGGAAATGCACAAGATAACAATGACAAATGCTAATGAGAGCATCTAGTATCAGGCATTGTGTTTGGTATTCACAAGCATTATCTTAATTAATCGTTGAAATGAGTTTTAAAGGAAGTACCATTCATCTAATTTCCCTCCGTGGTAAAGAGGATAATAAGAGAGATTAAGTGATGTGCCTGAAGCCACATGATAGCAACTCACAGATTTTGAGAGCACACATGTGCTGGGCACTATCTATGCAGGTCTTGTTGAATCCCCATGCCAACTCTAGGAGTTGGGAATTGATCTTTTCCTCAGTTTAAAGAAGGTACAATCAGGCATTGAAAGCTTAAGCAACTTGCCTCCAGTCACCCAGCTAGGATGCAGCAAGAGTGGGGCTTAGGACAGGCAGGTGGCTTTGAGACAGAGCTTAACTTCTCCCGTAAGATGCTGCTGCACCTATCCTAAGGGAGAACATGATCTGAGCAAAGCCACTTCTAGAACAGCTGCTCTCAACCTGTGGAAAGTCCTTTTTACAGGGGTCACCTAAGACAGTTGGGCATTTCTATCCTGACTCACAGCAGTAGCAAAATTACGGGTATAAATCAGCAATGAAAATAATTATATGGTTGGGGATCACCACTCTAATAAAGGGTCACAGCACTAGCAAGGTTGAGAACCATTCTCCTAGTGTCAAGATTCTATCCAACAAGCCCCTGTCCCCAAATGTAAATTCTACATAAAGTAGCATGCTGGGGATGTTCTGTATACTTCTCTCATTTTACCAAACATTTTGTTTCTAGACTACTCAGACTAGGAGTCACTCATATTGGTGATGTTCCATGAGAAAGGAACATCAAAAATAAATATAAGGAGCAAATAGGTCAATGCAAAATTTGAGGAATAGTGTGTAGAGATTTTTGAAGTGAAAGACAGAAGAGTTGACGGAAAGCATGTTTGTAAACTGCCTTCACTCTTGTCTATGACAATGGAGACCAGAGGAGCTGCAGTAATGCTGCAGGCAATGGGAGGTATAGGAGAGGCACATGCCCTGTGCTCAGACGTCATTTTAGCTATCATTATTTTATGTGAAGAACAAGATAAACTAACCTGCCCTCTTACCCACTGTCCCTTCTCCCCATTTTTTTCAGTCTTACACTTGCTGACTGTCTAATAGACATTCTTCTAGGCAGCAGACAGGAAAAGCCCACTCTCTATAAAATAGCTCAGCTGAGGTACCCTCATCCTATGTGAATTGGGCCTCTGATCACAGTCTCTGGAAAACAGCTTTTCATGAGGGCTCTTTAGTAAGATATCAGAGTTCTCCTTGGGTTACAAGATCATTGAAGTAGGTTTAAATAACCTTTGTACCCTACCAGACAGGATCATTGACCTCAAATTTTATTGTTGACTAATCCATCAATGTACTTGACCACAGTGTTTATCATAGGGAAAATCACCAGTAAATTTTTGTTCAATGAATGATGAAAACAATTCCACTCAGACAACCTTCATAAAACCCTGCCTGAAGCATTCTTTAATTCTAAACAAAACTGTCTGATGTCCATAAAACAGACCCCCTGTCCCCATGCTTGAGAGATCTATCTGCTTTGTTTATCACTCATGTTATTCTAGAAAAGTCGAGATTAAAAAAAAAAAGCCCAGTCAGAGCCACATCAAGTGTGAAGCAGTTGCCTTTTAGAGGTATTTGTCATTAATCTGATAACAATTGATGAGCTCAGAGATGGCATGGAAGATCTTGTGATATGCTGAAGGGAAGGACAGTGATTGTCCTGCCAAATTGGAAGCCTTTTCCAAGTTAAGAGAAAAGACCAAGGACACAGGAACAAAGGGAAGTAGCAAGCCACAGCCAAACCTCCAGGGAAGACACCAAACTTGGCCCCTAGAACCTACACTCAGACATGACTGATAGGAGACCAGCAAGGAGGCCACGAGCCTGCCCGCTTATTTTTAGCAACAGCACTCTGTGAGAGCAGTCTTCATGTCTGCTCACACAAAGTAGGTCAGACAGGAACATCTCAGGATCCATGACAGCACACCTCGACAGGCAGTCTCCCAGGGAGAGCTGGACACAGCCACCTTTGAAACATCCCCATCTAATCCAGCCCCCCATTTCACAGGTCAGGAAGCAGTCTGTGGTTTGTGTCAAGTGGCCCTAGATCCAATTTGCAACTCCTCTGCTCCTAGCCTCTTCATAGTACACTTGGCCACCAGGAAACAGCAGCAGGCCAAGAGCCCAGCCCTGTCTGTGTGGGTATGAATTCCAGGGCACAGATTTCTCTAGAAATAGTAGAACCAAACATTGGGGGAGAAAACTAAAGCCAAAATACTGATGGATAAGGTTAAAATACCCAGGCTTTATAGACTGATCAGCTCAACATTAAATTGCAAAGTAATTCCATGAATAGTAGTTTAACTGATAAATTATAACTGCATGTATGAGTAGGGGTTAATATGATGTTTTGATATATGTGCACAATATGCAATTATTTAAATTAATTTAATTAGCATATGTATAAACTCATCTCCTTTTTTTTTTCCTTTGTGGTCAGACACAATTTCCTATTTCGTAATGTATGTTATTAGAGCATTGTCACCTATCAGGCCTGAACTTATCTCTCAAATGCATACCACAGCATCCTCCCCCAAGCTCTCTACTTGGAATACAAATTCTACTATACACTCAATAGCTGCTCTTACACTTAGCTCAATGCCTACTTCCCATGTAAGCTCCTTACACTGACATTATATTAGAATTTCTTGGTGAACTGTGTAAAAATTGTTAAACGCCAAAGCACTGCCCCTACCCTGGGGATTCTGGTTTAGTTAAACTGGTATAATAGCTTTCCCATCCTGATTCTCACAGCACTTGTAGCAACACAATGTACTGGTGTTCTGAGTATTAAAGCAGGGATGCTTGGATTCGTCTTAAGCATTTCTGACCCAGGAGGTCGAGATAGAGCCCAAGACTTTCCATCCTTAGGAATTACACAGAGGATGGGATGACGATAATCAGACTCACACTTTCAAGAGCACTGAGTGGGGGGTAACACAGAGGCCAGGAGCTTGGAATAAACAGATGTGAGAAGCACAGTTAGACTCCCAAACTCAGCTTTGGGTTGTGAAAGCATCTCCTCCATGTGTTAGTGATATGAATAAGAGCATACATTCTACTGTCAACCCAGGCTGAGGTCTGAGTCACACAGCTTGCTAACCGTGGAATCACAGGCACTGCACCTCATCTGTCCCACGCCTCAATAGTTTTCTTGAACAATGGAGAGATTAATAATATATATTATATATTTAATATATAATCATTATCTCCACTGTTATATATTATATAATAGTTTATATTGTTATGTGATCATTATTACAATAATTAGGATAGAGGGACAGTTAAGTTGGTAAAGTGCCCATCACCGACTTAAGCATATGTTTGATCGTCACAATCCATGTACAAAACAGGGTATGGAGACATGTGTTTGCAATCCCAGTGCTAGGAAGGGAGGAACAGGCAGATCCCTGGAGCTCACTGGGCAGCCAGCCTGTCTGAATCCTGTCTCCAAACCCATCAAACAAGAAAAGACAAATAAGGTGGACCATTCATGAGGAATGACCCAAGGCTGATCTCTGGTCTCCACAGACTACACACATGCACATGCACTGGCATACACTGGTGTGCCCACAGCCACACATAAATAGAAACTAATGCCTTTATGAAAAATAAGTATGTAAAATACTTAGAAGAGGGAGGCGCGTGTTAATGGCTTTCATTGTACAGCACTTACTGCTAAAACACTTCTGTCATATCCATTGGAATTACTAGATGAAGATGCCAGGATGTCTACATTTTTAAATGTATTATCTTTTTTGGGGGGGATTTACGAGACAGGGTTTCTCTGTATTGTTTTGAAGGCTGTCAGTCCAGCCTGGCCTCGAACTCACAGAGATCCGCCTGCCTCTGCCTCCCGAGTGCTGAGATTAAAGGCGTGCGCCACCACCACCCGGCTATCTTAATCTTTAATCAAACTTAGACATCAACAAGGAAATTTCCCCGACCGTTTTATTTTCAGATGCGCAATGGAGATTTTCAGAGTGTTCAATTGCTCATCCATTGGTGAGACAGGAAGGGCAGAAGGGACCTGGCTTCAAACAGTATTACTCTACTGCCAGACTGATGTGTTCCGTGTTTTCCTCCTCCACCATACTCTCCTTAAAGGCAGCCTCTACATCTGATTAAATTATGTTTTCCCTAGTGCACAGCACCACATCTTGTACTGCACTTAATAAGTATCTATTGAGCAGATAAATATACATGAGTAATAACCGCCTAGCAATATGTTTCAAATGAATGTTGGAAACAATTCTGTAACACAATTAAACAGATTTCATTCATTTAATTAATCTGTAAACAATGAAGTGAATGAAGACTTCATTTTAAATCAATATGCTGCTATCTTCACCATTAATCTTCGAAGCAATATTGGGCCTGTGAAACATAGTCATCTGTGATTTGCTTGACGAATATGATCATGCTCTGAAAACGGCAGCACAAGACCACCTCAGGGGTTTCCTGCAGCTGAAATGAGCATGGTTCCTCTAGTGGGCAGGGACTCTGAGGTCACAACTTGTCCTGACTTGATCAGCCTCTTGCTTGCTTGCTCCGTATGATGTGCATCTGCTCTATGTTCCAAAGAAGCCCTTCTTACCTGGGGCAAACAGATTCTCTCTCTACACTTCAGTACTGGACTGACAGATGACAGCAATGTGACATGACATGGGGCAATTTGTCATGAAAGTTTAAAGTTTAGGAGAGAAAGAAGTAGGAGAGGAGGAGAGCACTCTATATCTTTCTGTATTTCACGAATAGGGTTTTCCCCTGGGTTCTAATTGCATTTCTTATCTAAGATATTCTCTCTCTCTCCTCTCTCTCTCTCTCTCTCTCTCTCTCTCTCTCTCTCTCTTCCCTCACTCCTGTGACCTCTTTCATTGTTCATTGTCTCTTTCTTGCATCCACAGATCCATTAACAACATACTCTCCCAAAATGTTGTTCAGGGTGTCTTCCCATGTTCAGAAAGCCTTCCCAGGATCCTTAGTTAGTTATCTATTGTTGCCTCAGTCTTCCAGTTCTCTGATTAAGGGGTTCTCAACAGATACGTATTTTCCAAATGATGGGTTGTATATATGGCCGGTAGTGTATGAACAATATTCATTTAAAATTAAAACTTGATTATTGATTTGAAGTCCTGTGGGCAAAGGGCCAAGACTGGGAGATATGCATCATATGTTAGAACTAACTTTGTTTCTAAATTGAGAAACATCCATACAGATTTCCATAGGTGTTAGACTAGTTTGCAATTCACCCTCAAGGTATATAAAGGTTCCCTTTTGTCTACATCAATACTAGCATTTTTTGTTTGTTTCTTAATGGCAGAGGCAAGATGTAATCTCACTGTAGCTTTGATTTGTAGATTTCTGATTGCTAGGAACTATGGATGTTTTTAGCAGATATGATTGTGCATCAGTATGTATTGTAGCTCTATTCACAGAGGCGATCATGAAAGCAACTTAGTTGCCTTAGAGGAATTTTGAAGAAGATCATGGAATCTTTTGGCCCCAAAGAAGGAAGCTCTATATTGCATGGGAAAATGAATTCAACCTGAGCCAAACATTAAGCAAATTAAGCCAGTCTTAGAAAAGTAATGCTTGTTTTCTCTTATTTGCGATTTCTGGATTTCATTTAGTAACAATCAGGCACACATACACTCATTCATAGACAGACAGATATAATAGGTTTCATTATCTGTGGTAACAAAGGAGACTGAAGAGAGAAAAAAAGGGGTAGGGAGACTGGGTCTGTGTTCAACAAGTAATATGTACTTCTAAGAAAAAATTTAAACTAAATTTTTCATAAATTAGAGAGAAATTGAAATAAAAATCATCAGCTCCCATCTTATGTTAATTTCATGTAATAGGGTAAGTAGTTTTTATGAACCTTTTATATAAAGTTTATAAAAAGATAAAGGTTTATATTGGGTTAAATACATAATGTAAATCCTACCAGGGAAGCAGTAGAAAAAAAAATAATCATGACCTAATCTAATTTAATCTAACATCTTTTAAGTTCTGGATGATTAGAGACAAATCTTTCAGCCTAGGGAAGTACAGTCAGGATATAACACACACATCAAGGGGCCATTCTAAAGACAGGCAATCTCAACTCAGCTGAACCAGAACCAGTGCCATGAAATAAGCTGCCCACTGTTTTACACTGGGCTTTGGTCGGTGAGATCTCAGGACTGGGCTATGCAGTAACAAATCAATAAGAACTCACCTGTAAAACACTGAAGCACCTTGCTACTAGGAATACAGCCAGCAAGCCATTAACTGAATGTCCACTGTGGGTGAGCACCCAGTGTGATGTGATGCCAGACGACGCATCTGTTTACACACAGGGCAGTTACAATCTTAGTATTTCTTGTGAGTAGTTCCACATTTTCCAGAAAATTTTTGTTAAATGAAACCACCTCAAAGACCTGTGGCTCACAGAGGACGTGTTTATTCATGACATTGATTTGCAGAGACCACATCCTTTGCAACATTCCCTGAAGTTAAACAGAGAACAGTCAGAATCACTGTTTCTAGCCATACGATTTTGTAAAGTCCTGTCTCCAACCAAGTGATATACCACCTAGGCTTAACTTGTTACTTTAAAATGTGTTTATGAAATAACATATTAGCAGCATATCAGGAGGACAAAGTCAACCAGGAAAGATGTCAGGACAGAGATGTGGCGCTAGAATGTGTGGGATTAGATAAAACACAGAGGGATGGTATCCAAAGTTTACGTTGGGAAATGGTATGCTAAAGATGGGTATCTGGGAAGAATGCACAAGAAGTCACTCCAAAAACACAGTAAGAAAGATCTTGAAGATACTGCAGTCACTATAACAGAAATTTATGAAAAAAATATTTTTAAAGATTTTACTACAGATATGTTTGGGTACTTTGATAGCAATAGATATGTATATAAACACATACATATTTAGTTTACAGGCTGTGTATTCAAAATTTAGAAAATACTATCATCTGGAGCATGTATGACTCTTAACCAGAAATAACTTTGGGAAGTGCTGTCATTATATCACTCACAAAGGAGCATTTCTTGTTCAGTATTTAGTCAATGCCCACAAACACCTACGTGGGTGAGCCAAAGAGCAAGAACACAAACTCAGGATGAAGGCAGTGTCCACTGAGATGACCCGAACGTTTCCATGAAAGACCCCAGAGATTCTTCTGTAGACATAGCTGGAGCTCGTACCAAGCTCTGCAAACTAAGTCCACTACTCTCGGGACTGAGCTCTTTTGAGGCTGTCTCTCAGATAAACCGCAAGGCCACATAATTAGATGCAGGATTATGTGGTACTGGCTGGAAGTGTTGGAAGTACTCAGAGAGTTAATTAAAAAGGCAAAGGGTGTTAAGGAGACAGCTTGGGAGGGTGGGTGGGGAGTACAGTTTGTAGAAGTTCTACAGAAGAAAGAGCAAAGAACCAGGTGTATTTATAGACTAATAATGTGCAAAAGGGGGGAAATGTGTAGCCTTGGGCAATTCTCATCAAGTTAATGGATGTTGCCAATTACTGCAGTTACATTTTTAATTGTATCTCAGCTCTAAAGAGAATAAAACCAGAATTTCACAGTCTTTGCCTCAGGACCATTAGGGGTATGCATTCTGGTGTAATAGAACAGTGTAGACATACTACTGTGGAGTCTACACTGACAGACCTCTTACAGCTGCCTCAGGTATAGACTGGGGCTGGAATCAGTGGTTAGTAAAAGATGTCTGTCATTTATAGAGATGTGGCTGGAAGACAGCAGACAACTGTATGAGGGAGCAGGGAGGGGTATCCACAGGGAACCCCATATAGAAGATAGTAACCATTGTTCCACATCCTGTGATAATGTAAAGATATTTGCTTACTACTTGTGAGTCATCTTATGACCAAATGATTCCTATGTCAATCATCTTATTTACTACCCATTGCAATTGACTTGATTAATCAAATAATGCCTCTTCCTCACATCCAGATTTTTCAGTACATATGGATATGAGGTAGTGGTAGACAATGGTAGGATATGACTACTATACTCAGAGAGACCTGGGTTCAAATCCCAGCCGTACTATCAATGACTATATAAGTAAGCTTCATGCACCCTGACCTCTCAAAGACTTAAGATAATTCTGAGAACAGAACAATAGCAGTGGTTACTGGACGGGGTTGCTGTAGGGAATTAAAGTAGGAAATAGTACGTCACTCCTATCACAGGTTAAAGAATACCAAACATATTTTTGCTGTAGGGACTAAATTGAGCAATAGTATGTCACTCCTATCAGAGGCTAACGAATACCAAACATGTTTAGTCTGATCTTCCCCAAAGACTTACCATTTTTGACCCTGACTATATCATGTTGACTTCATTCCATTTTATTTAATTTTTGTTTTGTTTTATTGAGACTGGGTCTTTTTATGTAGCCCTGGCAGGCCTGGAACTCACTATGTAGAGCAGACTAGCCTAATACTCACAGAGATCTACCTGCTTCGGCCTCTGGAGTACTAGTACTAAAGGCGTGCACTGCCATACCTGGATCTTCGTCCAATTTTATGAACACAGACACTGCTGTATACATCAACTGTCTGAGGGATAAAAGGTCAAATCAAAATATCCATAGGTAGAACGCATAGCCTGCCTTCCATGAAAGTTCTCCACCCAACCTCCTGCATACTACAGAGGGCAAGCAGAAACACCTCTCAGACCTTGGAAATCAGAGTAAAAGATGTGTATGCACAGCCTAGGCACAGAGCAGCAGCCTCCAGAGAAATGATGCTCACACCTGCAGCCATCGGCCTGGGAAGGGCTGCCCAGGGCAAGAGCAAGAAGTTATACCCTCCGGGCAAATTAAAATTAAAGTGAACCAGACGCTCCAGAATCCTCCCATGGGAGTCATTCAGCTTAGTCCTGGGCCGGGGCAAGATCACTTAATAGGCTCTTTTTCATCTTTAATTTCTCTGATTCAGAAAGTTTACAAGATCAATTGCTAAGAGAGCTAATGTGAGGAGATGAGGCAGCAAGATGCAGAGGGCCCAGAGTCAGCTAATTCCTTAGCTTCTAACTAGAGTCCACAGGGACCCACTTACATAAGGCCCGAGCACTCCCTGCCCTGCTCAATCGCCCCTCCCATCCCAAACCCCTCTAAATAAAGAATTGGAATTGCAACCCAGCAAGAATAGCATATCAACCTCAAGCCAGCCAGCACTTGCCAGGAATCCCGGCAAACCACAATTCTGCCCAGGGTTAAGAGTCCCGTCCTATCAGTCATCACACCTAAGGGCCCAGAGCCCTTGTATCTTCAAAGATTATCCAAAGCAATGCAGCTCCATGATCAAGCCAACAGGCTCCCCATCCTCATGAGGTGAAATCATATTTCTACTCCTTTCTTAAACCCAAGCCCTGGTTTCCTCATCTACAGAAGATGAAAGTAAACATAAAGACTGGTACCTGCCTCAGTTTCCATAACAGGACGCTTGCTTCTCTTCACCATCTTTGTCTGCATATTTTCCTTGATGATGGGAGAATTAAACTGATTTTTTTTTCTTCACAGCTGGCTCTGGGGAATTCTGGAAACCCTGGGAAGGAAGCTGTCAATTTGTTCACTTGCTGAGAATGAATTCTGCCTCATATAACTCTTGACAAATTGCCATTTTTAAAAGGGCCTGTTAATTTCCAATGAGCAAATGGCAATCGGATATCTTGTTTAGTCAACAGATGCTCCTGAAGCAAACAAATGGTTCTTGTTTAATAAACATGGAAACATCCTGTCAGCTTTGCTGAGACCATCCTATTTGATTATCAAGGGAGGATCCCATGGATTGCAGGACAAGTAGAAGTTCTCAGAGGGGGCATTAGTTCCATTGAAAGGGTCAATGTGATGCTCCTCTTTCCTAGGCTGGGAACAAAAGTGACCAGCAAAAGACCTGTGTTTATAGAAGCCAGAAAGCTCCTACTCAGATATAATGTGCAGCACATCTCCTAGAAATTGAATTTGAAATACACTTCAAAGGAGACACCATCTGAGACACAGGAGTGGTACACAGTCATGGATTAATCCTAGCTTTGGAGTCAGCTTAGACTGGATCCTGGCTCTACCACTTACTGTATATGAATCGGTTATTTAATCAACTTTCGCTTTCTTGACAAAAATACAGGTTTCCTAAAAGCATGAGAGGAACAATCAATGCTGATGATAGTGATGTATGTTCATCCTTTTAATCCTGACTATTTCCGAGGATTTTAAATAGCCCTGAACCCACGAATGGGCCCCAGGAGCAGAGAGACAGAGCCTAGGGAGGAACCCAATTCTATGCCCTCCATTAGCTGCAAGGCATAAATGTGACATTGTTGATAAATGTGACAGCTCAGTGAATCCAGTTGGAAATGAAACCCAACCCGACAGTGGAGCCCTTCTAAGCCTCAAAAAGCTTCTAGCCATTGAGCTCAACATCTAGATGGACTATAGAATGCTCTGGGACATGAGGGCTCAGAAAGAGGGAAAAGGGCCAGCTTGCTCGGGAGCACATGAGGACACACACAGAGAGATAATGGCTGACCTCTGTCAAGTCTGAATGCATGATGATAAATGCATCCGCCAATTGGTACAGCTTAAAGCTGTGTACTGATTGTAGGATGACAGCACTCCAAACCTCCCTGTTGGAATGGCGCACAGAGAACTTCCCTGGAACCATGTGTCAGTCACCAGAGAATTCATTTGCTCCACACTTGGGGAAAACTGCAAAGTGAGGCCCACCCCAGCTGAGCATGGTAGGGTGGTGTGTTGCCTGAAGGATCTGCAGGCTTAGCTCAGCTCATAGAAGGCTACAGAAGGTCACTTGGGCATGGTTAGTTTTATGATGGAATCCTCACAGTTGCCCTTTGAGGTAGACATCATTGTTATCAGCATTAGATAATCCATCTCAGAAAATATGCTCACATTACTAGAGACTTAATAGGTTTTGGGGATGGGGGGTCTGTCTCCTAGAACTTGCTCCTAGGTACTATGAAATATGTGAGAAGCAATCCTGGGAATATCAAAGACAAAGATCCTTTGTTGTTGTTGTTATTGTTAGCTCAGCCTAAAAGATAATAAACTGATTTTCTGAAATTATCCAGAATTGCTTGATTTCCTATTACTCTGTACTATCAAGGAGACGCCTGACTGTGGTCCTGGTGATGGACACTCTCAATGCCTGTAACAAGCTGAGAACATCAGTGAGGACAAGAGGCTTGGTAGATGACTGTGAGTTTGGAACGCTGCTTTACGAATCTGGCATGAGAAGCATGCTCATGCCACCATAAAGGGATTGTACACCTACTGGGGGTGGTAGTATTTTTCAGCTGTGATTCCCTGAAAAATCCATGCTAGACAGTTCCCATTTAAGTTGACCCTGGACTGTGGAGATGTCTGTTGGCTGACTTTTACAAAGCCGAGTTCAAATCCCCAGAACCTTTTTGTTTTTAATAGTAGTAAAAAGCCAAATGGCAATAACTGTAACCTCAGAGCTGAGGCAGCAGAGGAAGATAAATCCCAGTTAAGTGACGAGATTCAGGTTTAGTAAGAGGTCTTGTGTTAAAAAGCAAAAATTTGATAGGATAGGTTCGGGAAAGAAACCCAAGATCTACCTTGGGGCTCCACAGGACTAAGCACCTGTGTGCATGCACACCTGCACACGTGAGTGTACACATTCTCACTATCAAGTACACACATACTCACACACACATGCACACACACATTCACACACACACACACACACACACACCGCAAATACACAGATGGTTGAGTCTGAGCAAAATCTCAAAGAACATTTAAGGAGATGGAAGAGCAATGGCTCACATTCACCAGATGGCTTCCTGTTCTTCACAAAGTCTCTCACTGTGGTCAGTACGACAGACAAGACATGAGGGAAGCCCATCTGTAACCATTCTAGTGATTTCTGCTCATTTAGAAATGCAGACGTGCAAGAATGACATAATTTTTGACAACCTTGGATTGCTCCAAGTCTGCAAGAAGCATTTCAAAGGTGATGACATCAACATAAGTTCATGATCATTGGCACATGATTTTCATGACACACTCCACAAGCAATCATGACTCACTGGTGTGTCATTAGACTATCTATTTAAAAATTTTGATAGTTTTCTCTTTCTGTGAGCAGTGGAAAATTTTAACCGAAGGTTGACCTCTTTCCAACTGAGTTTAAGAAATGAATAAGGAAGCAAAAAGAGCTACTTTGGTTGGTAGGAAACCCGAGAGTGGAAAGGTATGGGACGTTGACCCAGGCAAAAGGTCAGGACTGGGCTTCAGGAAGAGTAATCAAGGATAGCAAAGGTGAGTGTAGTGAGGCTTTCGCATGAGTAAGTTCAGCAAGGGAATCAGGGGTACGGAAGATGAGACTCATGGGGAACATGAGTACTGTTCACGGCAATTTGAGATTTCTAAATCAGAAAAGGAGACTTCTGGTAAAATGACACAAAAGACAACCTGAAAAATCTCTGGAAAAGACACGATGTTGCTTTGATACAGTTGGGGAATGGCAACATATCTTGTTGAAGATGGCACTGGTTTGGAGGTATCAGATACATCACAGGGTAACAACTACCTAGTAATTCTTGAATGATAGATATCAGGGTGAAGATGTTGAATTTGGCTTTGGAGGGTGTGTATGTATGTACATGAGTGGGAGGGGTGTGTGTGTGTGTGTGTGTGTGTGTGTGTGTGTGTGGTCCTGGAGAGGGTGAGGCAGAGCACACAGCTCGGAAGCTTGTACAGACACTCTATTCAGTGGTGAGAATACCTGTGTTTGATTGGGAAAGTGTCCTTTTGCAAATA
The DNA here is from genome assembly GCF_017639785.1 of Mesocricetus auratus. NCBI lineage: Eukaryota > Metazoa > Chordata > Mammalia > Rodentia > Cricetidae > Mesocricetus > Mesocricetus auratus. The sequence continues at coordinate 12,782,109 of NW_024429182.1, forward strand.
AAGAAGACATGATAGAAACATCCTGGAAAACAAACACATTTGGAGTATCTCCTAATCAAAAGGAACAAATGAAGGTTTCAGCAAACAAATTACAGAGAAGGTACAAAAATAGCAGGAGAAAAATCACAGTGGTTCAGATAGTACCCAGAATTTGGAAAGAGGTAGAAGGGTGCTAACAATTGTTAAAAACCATTTGGGTAAGGAATGAGAAGTGAGCAGGAGATCTGGGGACCAGATGTGATCACAGTCAAGAGTATATGTTATGGCAACAGCCAGACCACTGTGAGTTCAAGGTGGCTGTGGTTCAAAGGTCTGGGATTATATCCAGTATAGGTAACTTCATATAATTCAGAAATGAAGAAGTGGTAAAAAAAAAAATACGAGTAATACTTAGAAAAACGGGTTTTTGTTGTTGTTTTTTTTTTTTTTTTTTGGTTTTGTTTTTTCGAGACAGGGTTTCTCTGTGGCTTTGGAGGCTGTCCTGGAACTCGCTTGGTAGTCCAGGCTGGTCTCGAACTCACAGAGATCTGCCTGCCTCTGCCTCCCGAGTGCTGGGATTAAAGGCGTGCGCCACCCATGCCCGGCTGAAAAACGGTTTTTTATTGCTTAAAATTTTAATTGGCAGACAATTGTGTCTGTCATGGACATCTAGATGTTTTGAAATTGAGA